>NC_135312.1:109883220-110211553 GCF_048772815.1 Callospermophilus lateralis | reverse complement strand
AACCTACATATCAATCACACAATATTGCATTGCATGCCAGAGTTAATAAAACTGTACATACACACTTCCGAGAATAATCTTGCACTTACTTTAATTCTCATTTTGGCACATCAAAATTGAGAGCACTAGAGAAATGTAACTGAAGTTATAAATAGATCACCCATCTAGCTCTAATTTATTTGAAAATGTCACCTATTTTTAGTTCAGTAGCTAGGTCGATAGCTAAGTTGTCATTGGTGGGAGTGCTCATAAAAGAAACCATGGCAACAAGTGACACTGGGAAGTGGCAAGGAAACTTCTATTCAACAATACACCACTGTTATTTACCTATGTTTTTCCTTTGCTTTTTTTTCTTGAAGATTTCAAAGGTACTGTAAAAGCATAGGGTTGGGAGTCAAGGCTGGCTCTAGCTGGAAAATTAGGCAAGTTATTAATCCTTAGTAAATATAATTCATAACATTTGTGAAGTGGGTCTAGCCCATTTTACTTCATGATGGTATTTAATGGCTAAATGAAATGCCATCATTCATTCAAGAGCATTCATTAAATGCCTAATATTTCCTAACTACGGGAGTACACTGGAGAGTTGTCAGGGTTACCAGCACCCTGAGAGCTAATTCTTGCTTCGAGCTGTGAACCGGATAGAAAAATAAAAGTCTGAAAATAATCAGTAAGAAACAAAAAAACAAGAGGCAGAAAATAGTTTTCAAAACTGGGGCCTGATGAATCTTCCAGTCCTGGTAGGAATGGGAAAAAGACCCAAAATCTTTGTTGAAAGGAGAACACATCAAAGGTTTCAGTATGGCGGGCTTCTTGAGGAAAACAGGATAAAGATGGAAAAATCAAGTTTTTTTTTTTTTTTTTTTGGGGGGGGTGGCTACCTCCCATGGGCTGCGTTTTAACCTAGCACTGTGAGCTAAGGGAGGGTGTCACCTTTAATCTGAGCAATCTACAACCAATGGATTCACACCATGAGTTCTTAGTAAAGTAACCTGCTGCCTTGTGATGGCTCAAACAAACCCATAATTTCCATATGGCATCCATTGGAGAGTAAGGATGGCAAAGCTCCATTCTAATAAATACTATATTCTGGTGGCACAGACAGTATGCAAGAAATAAATATATTATATAGACCCTTGAAGGGTTAATTACCAGGCATTTATACAATATTTAATAAGAATGATTACATTCCTTACTTTCTCATAATGTGACTATTTATTGAATGTTTGAATACATTGTATAATATATTCTTTAATTGATTATTTGTACTTTGCTTGAAATTACGTGTTGAGGTTTAGATCACAAGTGTCTCCCAAAGGCCCATATGTAAAGGTTTAATCTCTAGTGTGCTACTACTGGGCGGTAGTGGGACCTTTAAGAGGTGGGGCCTAGCAGGAGGAAGTTGCATCATTGGGGGAGTGACCTTGAAAGGGATTGATTGTTGAACAATCACCCCTTCCTATTCTTCTGGTTTGTTTTTTTTGTTGTTGTTGTTGTTGTTAGCCAAAAGGTGAGTGGTTTTGCTCCCCCACCCATTCCCTGCCATAATGGGAAGCTTTGCCATGGGTCCAAAAGCAACAGGGCCAACAGACTGAAACATCTAAAACAGAAACATAACAAACCTTTTCTGTTTTTAATTTGATTTGTTTCAGCTACTTGTTATAGTGGTGTAAAACTAACATACCACAACAATTAAGAACTTAACCAAAACAAACAAGCAACCCTATTTCTTCAGCAGGAAACACTGGATATAAGTACTTCCCCACATGAACTAATCTTTGCTCTATGTAAGAGACATTCAGATACTTGAAGTCTGAAAGATCTCTCTTCATCACCTTTTCCCTAGAGCAGCACCCTAGTTCTTTGGATCCTTTGTCATGCACACTGTGTTTTGGAGTCCTTCATTTTTAATGTCTTTTAGATTTCTCATTTTCCTCCTAAAACTAAAGCTTCATCAGGCTATGTCAGTACAGAGTAATGTACCCTTATGAATCTGATTCTAATGTTCTCTCTGGATTTTTCATAATGTTTTAGTCTAATCTCACATTAACTATTTCGCTAACCACATAACACTTTTTTTTTTTTTTTTTTTTTGGTAATACAAGCTACAATTAGAACAATTGAGACTTTTAAATATTTTGCTTCAATTTTAGACCATTCTTAAGGCTTACTCCTGCTCTTTTTCTGGAAATACAGGATTGACCCAACTTTCCTTGGGGCAGGGGGTACCAAGGATTGAACTCAGGGGAACTTAACCACTGAGCCACATTCCCAGCCCCTTTTTATATTTTATTTTGAGACAGGGTCTCACTGAGATGCTTAGGGCCTCAATAAGTTGCTGAGGCTGGCTTTGAATTCTCAATCCTCCTGCCCCAGCCTCCAGAGCCACTGGGATTAGAGGTGTGTGCCCCTCCACCCGGCTGACCATTCTTTTCATAAAGCTAATTTTGAAAGATGGAGGGTATCATCTCACTGTGTCTGAATTATGTTGTGCTTTTATTCCAACCAAGTTCACAAGTGGATCTAATTTAGTATCTTTTTGAAGTGATTGTTTACATGTTACACACTAATTTACGTGCAACTTGTCTTCTTTATCACTATAGTGTATAGGCACATTAGAAATTATGACTCCATTAATCTAAGTATCTTTGCTTGATACATGGGAAGTATTTCATTTTGGAAGTATAATTCTAAATGACAATGCATCTAAGGAAAGACATTACATGGGAACTTGATCTGATTCCTAAAATACTTCAAAGATACTTCATGATTATATTTTAAAGTTTAATTAAAAATGGTTATACATATTCCATCCAAGAAATTTAGAATAGATATTTCTTCAAATTAGGATAATTCCTTTATCAATTTATTTTCCTACCTTAGTAGTGTCAACTGGGAAAAAGAGATGACAGTAGGTCTTACGAAGCAACCTTCTATAGGGATTGCTGTTCCGTTGCAATTGTCCTCCATTGCATTGTCCTTTCTGGGCACAAGGATCTTAATTGCATTTGTCACTTAGGATCATGTGCTGCAGATGTCTAGTCACAAACAGTATCTGAACTGTTTTTCATTTTCTTGAACATTATAAAGAAATTGAGCTCTGAAAAAAATCTCAATTTTAGAAAGAAGACATTCTATTCAATTACTCTAAAATTGAACAATTTCTGCATAATTTACATAAAATCATACATGCTATTCAGGAAATTAGCATATAAATTTTCAATTTCTCTTAATTAAGGCATGATAAAAATTTTGTTAGGTTTGTTAGAGGATATGCTTTGCTCTGGTTTGATCTAGATTTGCTTTCAACCTATGTGATCAAATTTTCCTCATATTTATGTGGGAAATATGGTTCTAGTCTATGATTAGGTGGATGCATTGCTAGGTCACTATCTTCAAATTTCTTAAGGCTCAATGTCTTCTTCTGTAATACTCCAGTTCACTTAAAAAGTGACTTTCCTAGTGACCTGTCTCAGAAGATTTTTTTCCTCTGTTCCTCTCTGTATTGTATAACCTTTGCTTCAGAATTTTTTCTTTTCTTTTTCCATTTGTGAAGTTCTGAGGCTTGTATTAAGTCTGTGGGGCTGAAAGACTTCATATCTTGGTCCCTATGTTCCATTTGTTCTTAGATGCCAACTTGTACTGTGCTTGATTAGTGTCCTGTGCCATACAGTATGGAAAAGAAGAATGTTTTTGATACTTTTATTGGTAAGAGTAGCTTCTCAATTGAGTATCAAGTTTGCAATGTCACACACAGGGACAGAGTTGTTGATGTGGTGGTACAATGTAGCCACATTTAACATGACTTTCAGCAAAAACAATTTTAGGAAAGAATTTATGAATTAGAAAGCTATTTAGAAAAATACTGTGTGGCCTTAATTTGCTTCATTTAAAATATCTGTTAATACTTAGTAATGATAACAATTCTCCATTTTACTCTGGCACCATAGAAATACTCAGAAAATCATCTAGCATTAATACTTACTATGCAATAATACTATGCACCTGTTCATCTAACTGTTGATTCAATATGATTTAATGATGACATGCTTCAGGATCTAATCCCTTGGGAATTCACTTAGGAAATACTATTTTTCATAAGTTTATTTATTTAAGGTTTTATGCATACTTTACTGGAATTAAACTTTTTTATTTTGAAATGATTATAAATCCACATGAATTTGCAAGGAGTGATACAAAGGGCTTCTGTGTACCCTTTACCCAGTTTCCCCAAATCATAACACTTTGTAAAGTTATTGTACTTCACAGGATCCATCAGGAAGTAGAAACCAATACAGATAAGATAGGGCACATTCTCATCCCCACAAGGATTCCTCCAGTATCCCTTTCATAGCAGCATGCACTTCCCCCTTCCCATCAGTCACAATAACATATACCTAATAAAGAGAAAATAATTATTTTGGTTTACAGTTTTGGAGGTTCTAGTCTATGATTAGGTGGATGCATTGCTCTTTGACCCAAAAGGGGAAGCACATCATGACAGGAGCATGCGGTAAGACAAAAACACTCACCATATGACCTGGATGGGAAAGAAGAGACAAGAGACTGGGCTCCCACAATCCCTTTCAGGGACATGGCTCTCCACGACCGGAAGTCCTTCCTCTACGCCCCACCTCTTAAAGATTCCCACCACCTCTCAAAAGCATCAAGCTGAAGACCAAGCCCTGTGACGCTGTAACGCCTGGTTATACTCATTCCATATACATATTGGGGGACACACAAGATCCATAGTACAGTACCCCTAGAAACCACCAATTCCTTTGCCAACTCTACAATTTTGCAATTCTCAAGAACATTACATAAATGTAGCATTAACCTTTGTGTCACCCTTTGGAATTGGCTTTCTTCACCCGGCATATTTCTCTGATGAGTCATCCCTGTTGTAGTGTTTCATTAGTTCTTTTTGAGGTGGGAGGGAAAGGGAGAGAAAAGGGAAACTGCATGGAAATGGAAGGAGACCCTCATTGTTATACAAAATTACATATAAGAGGTGGTGAGGGGAATGGGAAAAAAAACAAGGAGAGAAATGAATTACAGTAGATGGGGTAGAGAGAGAAGATGGGAGGGGAGGGGAGGGGGGATAGTAGAGGATAGGAAAGGTGGCAGAGTACAACAGTTACTAATATGGCATTATGTAAAAATGTGGATGTGTAACCCATGTGATTCTGCAATCTGTATTTGGGGTAAAAATGGGAGTTCCTAACCCACTTGAATCAAATGTATGAAATATGATATGTCAAGAGCTTTGTAATGTTTTGAACAACCAATAAAAAAAGAGAATAAAAAGAAAAAATATAAGGCAAAACAAAAATAGTTCTTTCATTTTAATTATTGAGAACCATTCCTTGGTGTGGTTGTACCACAGGTTTCTTTTCTTTTCTTTTTCTTTCTTTTTTTTTTTTAACCATTTACCAGTGAAGAACATTTTGCCATTTCCAATTTGGGGCTATTTTGAATAAAATTGCAAGGAATATTTGCCTATAGGTTTTTTTTTTTTTTTTTTAAGAGAGAGAGAATTTTAATATTTATTTTTTAGTTTTCAGCGGACACAACACCTTTGTTTGTATGTGGTGCTGAGGATCAAACCCAGGCCGTATGCATGTCAGGCGAGCACGCTACCGCTTGAGCCACACCCCCAGCCCCTGCCTATAGGTTTTTGTGGAACTGTAAATCTTATTTCTCTGGGAAACACAATGCAATTGCTGGATTTCATGGTGGTTGCATAAAATAATAGAGATTTTCATTTTTATAGATATAGTCATAAATTTCTAGAGATTATACAGGAAAAAGATTTGTAAATCAAAGTTTTATAAGTTAGTCACATTTTAATATAATGACAGAGTTCTTTATTTTGAAGACGGAGACTGTCTCTATTAGTAATAATTATTCCTTAAGTAAAAATTTATTTCATAGCTCCCTAATTGCTAGATTTGCTCTGTATATAGGCCAATGAATTGATGACCTCAATTTATTTCTATAACATGTGCTTATTTTATCAAAGTAGTTCTTGGAATTATCTCTGTGTCATTCCATAGACTATTCTGAAAATCAGCTGTCATAGCCCCAGGTTTTATATTTATCTTATCTTGCACATAAATTGAATTTAAGTAGATAAGTTTTACTTTATTTGGTTTTTTAATAAGAATTTCTCTTTCTCCTTCTCTGCACTGTTCATCATCAAAGGGCAAGAAGTTATTTCAACACTAAGGCATTTGGGAGTAACAAAACAAACACACACCAACAAAAAGCAAGGATAGAAAGGTCTGGGGTAGTTAAATTGTTTGTCCATTCTGATTCCTTGAAAAATACTTTTCCTTTCCTGAGGTAACAGATATGATGCAATTCTTTAATTTATTTATTTTTCTATGCTGGAGAATTAACTTACGGGCTCATGCATGCTAGGCAGGTGCTGTACCACTGTGCTTTATCTAAACCCATTATTTTATTTTATTTTGGGACAGGGTCTTGTAAAATTGCCAAACTGGTTCTTTAACTTGGATTCCTCCTGCCTGAGCCTCCCAAATAGCTGAGATTATAGGTGTGCCCCACGGTGCCTGGCTGACACAATGAAATGCTTAATGTAAGACTTTAATAAACTTTTTTTTTTTTTGGTTTTAGTTTTAACAGAAGACTTTATTGTTCTAGATTATTTAAAGAGCTTTGTTCATGTATGAGATAGTGGGAATGGAACCCAAGTTCTCACATATGCAAGGCAAGTACTCTGTCTCTCACTTATGCTTTAATCCCTATTTATTTGTTTATTTTTGAAGTAGATTTTTCACTATATGCTCCCCAGATTTTTAAATTATGTACATATAAATTTCACAGTCAATTATCTTAATTTTGCAAATTTATTTTAATTTTTAAGTCAACAAAAATGTAAAACATTTTAGAATTTTGAGATCCATTTAATTTATTTACCTTACTCCTTTTGAAAAGTACAAATTAAAAAAGCATATAGAATTAGATGGCATTAGCAGCATCTGGGTAATACTAAATGCTCACAGCAAATCATTCCTGAAATTTCCACCTGACTTTCATTTGGAATGCAACACCTTTTCTGTTTGCATGCTAAATTAGAACAAAAGTTATCTGATCTGTTATAATTTCATTCTAAAATAGCAACTCTTATCTGCCAAGTTGTTTGAGGAAGTGAAAGTTACACTAACATCTGGTTGAAATACAATAATTATTTCCAAGATAATCTAAAGAGAATATCATTATTTTGTTAACTGAATTTAAAATGTAGTATAATACTGAATCATAAAATATGGTTGTCGTATTCTTATTAATCCAAAACCACTAGGTCTCCCTTCTGAATGGATTACCATGTGCATGTGGATTGTGGAGACACAAGGAGAAAACACTTTTTAATCAATAGTTAAGGGCATTACCCTCAAATCCTAATATGGTTCTTACGTTGTGAGCTGGTGAATTACAAGAAGGAAATTTTAGCTCAAGGCCAAGAGTGAAGCTGACTTGAGCTTCATTTGCTTCTTTCCCAGCTCAGTCAAAGAGTCACTTCAAAAAAGGGCCACATTGATATCTGGTCTACCAAGCGAGCTGCACTGAATTGAATAACAAGGTGGGGGAAAGCACCAGAGAACAAGCAAAGAGGCATCTATAAGACGAGAGAAATTGATCTCAAGTAGTTCTATGGGTTTTCTTCTTTCTCCTATAATCTCTTATTCCCTGGGGAGCCTATTCATGTGTCCTGTGGACCCCACATTTTCCTTGATAATGGAACATATTCATCATGAGCCTCTTTGGGTTTATAGGAAGGGGAGTGATGAATTAAACCCTTTTGGATAGTAAACCATGTAGCCAAGAGAACAGGACATGTTCTCCAAGCAAGCCCCTAACTTTATAATCATGAAGCTTGAGGCTTAGAGAAATTTTTCATGTTTCCAAAAAGCTACTGCAAAACTATACTAATTTCAATTCATCATGTTGCCCACATCGGACATATTTTGCTAAAATTTCTTACTCATTCCCTAACTCAATTCTTACAGGGAATTCTTATAATTCCCTACTCAATTCTTACAGGAAACTACAAATGATACAGAGTAACTGAAGTTATTATGCCTTTAGTTCCCAGGAGAAGCTATGGAATTCCAGCTCTATATAAAGAAGAAGAGAACAGGATTACTTAGCATTTTTTTTTTTTTTTTTGGTTTTACTTCATTTCATCCTGCACTAAAACAAGGTACTGACCTGCTGGCTTGTTCTCTTAGGAGGTTCCCAGATTTACTTCTTGGCCTCACTCATGCCTCTTATTCTTCTCATAGGTTCTTGTAGGATTTAGACATTTCCTTTTTCAAAATGCCCATCCTCTGTTTTATTTTTGTGAGGCTTTTTCACATTAAGACTAGCAATAGGGGGCTGGGGGTGTAACTCTTTGGTAAAGTACTTGCGTAGAATGCAGAAGACTCTGGGTTAGAGCTCCAAAACTGGAGCAGGTGAGGAGGGGTGCTGGATGAACAAGGTGATAGAAAATATTCTCTACACACAAAAACAAGCATATAGCTTATTTTAAAGCTAATTATTATGAGACAAAGTATGAGGTGAAAAGAAAACAAAAATCATAAGTCTGAGTAAGTTACAAATAGTCTATACATTCAAAATCACAGTGCAGTTCTTTTTATACCCTATTTTACAAAAGAATCTCTCCTGAATTGCTTGTTGAAATGTTAGCCTTGGAGCACATCGTCAGAAGCTGAGGCCCCATTACGTATATTTTCAATTGGAACTTCCACTCACTAGGTTCTGTTGTAAATAATATTTTAACAGAAGATCAAGGAACACTGTCTTTGTGTAGAGTCACTTCCACCCCTCTCTAAGAGGGATGATTCCAGAATTCACCTGTGTCAAGCTCAAAGCAGTTTCTGGTTGATCCCAACTAGAAGATGTGGTAGAATCTCCAGTCCTTTCCAAATCTTCCTTCCTAAATTGCTTCCTAAATTGCTTTTCTGGATATTGCACTTTCTTATGATTGTCCAATCTCAATTTTCTTCCCTGCGTATTATTTAATATTTTAATTTATTTTCATCTCTTCCTATTTCAATTTGTTTGTGAAGACGTCTCCATTTTAAGGGGAGATCTTGCTGTCTCTTACTCTTTTTTTATGATCACATTTTTTAATTTTAAAAAGTTATGTGTCTGTGTTTATGCATAGAAAGATAGAAAAAGAAAAATATTTGGATTATATACTAATATGCTAGCATCAGTTATTACTAGAGTGATTAAAAATCATGTAGAAAAATTTTTGTAAAAATTTTGTCACCATAGAATGACTGTACTACATTGTCACTCTAGAGTGACAAAATTATGATTTGAAATTTTAGTTTCTTTTTTTTTAAATTCTTTTTAAAGATTTATTCTAACTTGTTATATATGGCAGCAGAATGTACTTCAATTCATAGTACACATATAGAACACATAGTACACATGTACTTGGGGTAATGTATCCATCTCATTCCATGGTCTTTCCAATGCCCCTCCCTCCTCCCTTCCCCTCCCTCCTCTTTGCCTATCTAAAGGTTGTCTGTTCCCCCTCCACCCCTTATGAATCTGCATCCTCATATCAGAGAAAACATTCAGCTTTTGGGTTTTAGGAATTGCCTTACTTCACTTAGCATCTGTCTCCTGCTTTTACAGTGCTGTGCTTCTAGGATTCTGTCTGGTCAATGAATAGGAGAATGATTTAGAGTTGAAAGTGATGAAGCACACTTGACTTTGGTAACAGGTCCGAATTTTCCAGTTTCTAAGGACAGAAAGGAGCACAGGTTAAGGGTGATACTTTTTCAGAACTTCTAAATCTTCAGGAAGAATCCTATTCCTCCAGAACCTATTTCTATAATAGGATTATCAAGAGGAAAAGAGCCAACAACAACAACAGCAAATATATATATATTAGAGAGAGAGAGGAAGAAGAGGAAGAGGAAGAAGAAGAAGGAGAAGGACAAGAAGGAGGAGGAGCAGGAATTATTAATGGTACAGCCCTAGTCTGGGACAGAGGCCTGGAACCTCTCTGAAGAGTCACTGGTCAGAGTCTGCATGAACACTGGAAAAGCTGGAGTCCTATGTCCTCGGGTGATCTCAGCAGCAATGGAAGCCACCCCCTAAAAAGGAACGGTGCCTCCTTTCTCATGGGTTTCTTCATTCTTTCCCTTTTCTTCTGTTCAGGTCCCCAGCTTATTATACTGTGCCACTCACATTCAGGACAGGTCTTCTCCCTCAGTTTGCTGTCCCTTATGCCAATCATTCCTGGAAACACTGATGCCTGGAAATTTCTCAATCTTAGGCAATTCATTTTTCTTTTTAAATTTGCTCTAATTAGTTATACATGACAGTAGAATGCACTTGGACACATCATACATCGATGGAGTATGATTTCTCATTCTCCTGGTTGTACACGGTGTAGAATCCCACTGGTCATACAGTTATATGTGTACATAGGGTAATAATGTCTGATTCATTCTTTTATCCTTCCTACCCCCATCCCCCTCCCCTCTACCTAATCTAAAGTAATCCTATTCTTCCTTAGCCCCATACCTATTGTTAATTACCATCCAAGTATCAGAGAAAACATTTGGCCTTTAGTATTTTGGAATTTCCTTATTTCACTTAGCATGATATTCTCCAACTCCATCCATTTACTGGTAAATGCCATAATTTCATTCTTCTTTAAGGTTGAGCAATATTCCAGTGTGTGTGTGTGTGTGTCGGTGTGTGTGTGTGTGTGTGTGTGTGTACACATATATCACATTTCTTCATCCATTCATCCATTGAGGCTCACCTAGGTTCTATAGTCACCTTTAATTGAGCTGCTATAATCATTGATGTGGTTGTGATACTGTAATATGCTGATTTTAAGTCTATTGGGTATAAACTGAGGAGTGGGTCAAATGATGGTTCCATTCCAAGTTTTCTGAGGACTCCTCATACCATTTTCTATAATGGTTATGCCAATTTGCATTCCCATCAGCAATGTATGCGTGTACCTTTCCCCCCACATCCTCACCAACATTCATTGCAGCTTGTATTCTTGATAATTACTATTCTGACTGGGGTGAGATGAAATCTTAGAGTAGTTTTGATTTGCTTTTCTCAATTGCTAAAAACGATGCACATTTTTTCATATATTTGTTGATGGATTGCATTTCTTCTTCTGTGAAGTGTCTGTTTACTTCCTTAGCACATTTATTGATTGGATTATTTGTTTTCTTGGTGTTAAGATTTTTGTGTTTTTTATATATCCTGGAGATTAATGCTGTATCTGAGGTGCATGTGATAAGAATTTTCTCCAGTTCTCTAGGTTCTTTCTCATGTTATTGTTCCTTTGCTGATAAGAAGCTTTTTAGTTTGAATACTTCCCATTTATTGTTTCTTGATTTTACTTCTTGTGCTTTAGAAGCCATATTAAAGAAGTCAGATCCTAGGTCGACATGGTGAAGATTTGGGCCTACTTTTTTTCTATTAGGCTCAGGCTCTCTGTTCTAGTGCCTAAGCCTTTGATCCACTTTGAGTTGAGTTTTGTGCAGGGTGAGAGATAGGGATTTAATTTCATTTTGTTATATGTGGCTTTCCAATTTTCCCAGTACCATTTGTTGAATAGGTTATCTTCTTTCCAGTGAATGCTTTGTGCCTTTGTCTGTATGAGATAACTGTATTTATGTGGGTTTGTCTCTGTGTCTTGTATTCTGTAACATTGATGTACGTGTCTGTTCTGATGCCAATGTCATGCTGTTTTTGTTACTATGTATGGCTCTGAAGTACAGTTAAAGGTCTGGTATTGTGATTCCTCCTGCTTCACTTTTCTTCCTAAGGATTACTTTGGCTATTCTGATTCTCTTATTTTTCCAAATGAATTTCATGATTGCTTTTTCTCGTAATCCAATAAAGTTGACCATCCAGATTAACCATCAACAATAAGTAACCGATTATTACTGATGTTATTGATTATCTATACCAAAATTTCATCTTATTGATGAACTATGGAGTTTATACATAGGGATGTATTTCTGAAAATCATATAAACTTTTTAAACTTTAAATCTGTGAAAATAGAATAGGGGACTGCGCCAATAATATATATTTATATATTGGCAAACAAAGGCACAGATGGTAAACACATTCAGCAACTTACCTGCATGATTATAATCAGAACTCAAACTATGTGTGTAGTCAGAAAGGATACTTTCAAGTGCACTGATAAAATACAGGATAAGTTTACAATAATTCCTTGGAATGTCTGGCAATGTGTGGATGTGGAGAAGGCAAATTGTTTTGTAAGAGTCTGGAGGGCACTATTTGCAAACAGTAAATGGTATCGGAATGCCAAATGTTCTTTAGTGTTCCAAATACCTTGCACAATTAAGGATTGCCTCCCTCTTCCCACTCCTTCTACCTCCATTGTGAAACTCTGTAAGAAGCTTGAAATGCTCCATGCACAGGAACAGTCTTGCTCTGATTCTGTGTCCTTCAGAAACATACAGTCGAATTATGTTTGTTTTCTATTGTGAGAGACAGAAATGAGTTGTATGGTATTTTCATTAGATCAACTTTGTATTCTCTGTCATCATTGCAATTCAAAGGAAATAACTCCTTTGTAAAATCCACATTATATTAGTTTATTTGTCATTTGAAAGTATAAAAAGAGCAGATTCATTTTTATGTTTTGAGTAGGAATTACAATGCACCTTTCTTAATAATGAATTTTCAAGGGAGAGAGGTTTTAATCTTTTAGTGCTGATGAAAATTTAAGGACCTGTGAAATATTTCCCACTTGCAATAAAGTGTCATAGGTATTTAATCAAATTTCAAATAAAACAAATAACTAAGCATAAGGTTTTTCCTAATGATCACAAATAAGTATATGGTTAATGCTACTAAAATTCAGTGAAAAATAGATTTAATAAGACAATTGATAGATGATATAATGACTCTTATTATACACTAATGAGTAATATCTAGGAGCTGATTTACATTATTCCTTTCACTCTTAGTTACAAACTATCTCTATACTAGTAAGTACAAGAACATAACTGCATATATAGTTTTCTTGTAATATAAGATATCATAATAAAGAGGCAAAATGTCAAAAAGTCCCATGTTAGTATAATTCTTACTGAAAATATTAGTTAGAAGAAAACTTGTTATTTCTAGACTCAAGGGATTTTTTTTCCCTTGAGGAGATGAACAGATCCTCTTTTAATTTTGTGTAAAGAAAAGGGTATAGATTAAGTAACTAACATTTGTTGAAAGTTACTCAAAATTGGTCCAGAAAAACTAAATATTGCCAGGATTTTGAAGTTTTCTTCCATTTTAAATGTCAAGAGCCATGATGTTACATGTAAACAGTCCTCTAATTTTCTTAGTGGTTTAGTTTTCAGCATGCACGATTGCTTTACACTTTTCAACCATGCATTTAGTAACAATCACGATTCCTGGAACATTGAGAATCAGCTGAAGCCTTCTAAACAACTGGGTAAAAAGGCGTAACTCATAGATGTGCAAACTTGTTATTCTGAAACCAAGATCCATTCTGTTTTTCTTTAAAAATACTGCGTGAAGACAAAAAGGATCAGAGAGCTGGCAAAATGTAGCTGGTATTCAGACCCTACAGGGCCTGGTTGTCATGAGGAAGGGTTCAAAGGGAACAATTTGCTTCACAAACAAGGTAGAATCATTTTATACCATTTCATATATTATTCTTTGTGACTGTTGGGGTGGAATAAGAATGTTCCCATTTTCTTTCTCAGCTGGTAATCATTAATATGTATTTGTTAGAATAAACAACTCTTATGCCTTTTAACCCCATTCCTCTATTGTATATTTGGATTTTTCATGCCGGTTAAAAGGCCAAAATAGTACTGTGGACTGCTTTATATTGTCTTGCACTTCCTCTCTCTCTCTCCTCTTTCACCCAATAAAAAGAAAATGGAGGAACAGAATATCTGGCCCCGATCCCTGTGGTATTGCTGTGAGATCCTTATTTGGTTCTTATGTTTTAAACATGGAATTCTGCATAGAAGTTTCCTCTTGTGATGTTGAGTATCAGCACTTAGCATTGGCATCACGAAGCTCTGCTCCATCCAGCCACTCATCCTGTTGGTGGTGTGTTTTCTATTTATGAAGGGTGATTGGAAGGGAATTCTGCCTTCATGTGATTTCACTTCCTATGCATCTAACTTGAGTGAGACTATATTGATAAAATATGGTTTTAAAGAGCATTAGTATTAGGCTTGGTTTTACCATTCCTTAACATCAGATTGTTTTCCCCCCTTTGGTAGAAAATGAAAATGCCATGTATTTCAAACTCAGTGTACTATTTTACATATATTATGTCATTACCAATTAAACTTTTAGATAATTTATTATGCCTTTTAAACAGATGAGAAAATTGAAGATTGGAAAAGGAAAATAAAGCACACAAATCCACTCCCAAAGACATAGTGAAAGAAGGGATTTAGACCCAAGTGCCTACTCTGGGCCACTACTGAGCTAAAGCTGGGAACTCTACAAATGTCCCTGGCTTCTGAAATACACAAACAGAATGATTCATCCAGTTAAGAGAATCTAATGTTTCCTGTGGGTTTGTAGATGGCACCTTGAGTATCATCTTCCAACTTTGCCCACTTTTGAATTTTTTTTTCTAGCTAAGCAACTCTGGAGTGTGTGATTTTCTGAGGACAGGAACCGAGTTCTTTTTTTTTTTCTTCAATCCATTGTTCAATTTCTCAATCACCCCTCTCATCACAGTCACCCATTTCCTTCTCTTAGGCCCATGAAAACCTTGTATTTTTTCTTTATCTACCAAAAGGCTATTATAGTATTTCAAATGAAAATGGAATCCTTATGGATAATATCTTTGGCTCCCTACCATTGATTTAAATTTTCATTTACAATACTGTAGGGATAACTTGTGGAGAATGATGTATCATCTACAACTTCTTATAGGCAAAGCATGTTTTTTATCATGTGGCTTCTTTGAGTCAGAATATATCATTTTGACCCAGGGACAAAAATTGGTGATTACAAAAATTGATCAACATAGTCATGGTAATATTTAGCATATTAAGATGTTGTGCATTTATCTGTAGTCTTCTAAAAGTACATCTTTAGTTCCTGTCCAATCTCATAAAGGTTATAAAATATTTAGTAGCATCAAACTATTCTCTATGCTGCCAGAATCCTAAATTTCAAAATAGCTATTCTTTTTCTTTTCTTTTCTTTTTTTCTAGTACCAGGGATTGAACTCTGGGGTACTCAATCACTGAGCTGCATGCATCCCCAGCCCCATTTTGTATTTTATTTAGAGACAGAGTCTCAGAGTTGCTTAGGGCCTCTCTTTTGTTGAGGCTGGCTTTGAACTCCGGATCCTCCTGCCTCAGCCACCTCATGCACCACCACGACTGGCACAATAGCTATTTTCTAGACTTGTTTCCATTAACCTGGGAACTCCCATGTGACAATAAGCAGGATTTTACATATGAAAAAATTAATAAAGATTTGGGCTCTTGTCAAATTCATATGTTTATAGTAGAAATGATCTAAGAGATAGCACATCATGTTGAAAACTTTCAGATATTCTGATTGGCAGTCAGTGATTCTGTTTATTATAATGAGCTTTTAATTTTCTTTGAAATGGCACAGGACACATAGCTGAGCTATATATCCACTTGCTTAACATTAAATTAAAATTGCATGACTTATTTGTTATATCTAATTTAATCAGTTTGCCGTTTACATTTAATGATTGTTAAGAAAGCCATTATTTTTTATTACATTAAACCAAGGCCTTTTTTTCCTCCAGGTGTTTGTTGTAGCCAAGAAAATGTGTAAACTTAAAATTCCATCAAGTCATTCAACAGTTCATGTTTACAGACCACTCACTGTAACTACTGATTAAAAGCAAGGGTCTCCTCCCTGCCATCCCAACCAATTTTTCCTAAAACATTTCCTTATTTCAGTTATGCTATTGAATAAAAATATGTCTGATATTTTTGTAACCTTAGGGAATAATTTAAGGGTAGTGCAAGAAAATAAGCTGATAGCTGTAGCAGATGCAAAGTAAGTGAGAACATCTGTATTCACTCGTGGTAACTTTAGAGTCTTTCATAAAACTACATGACAGGTCAGAATACCAGAGACAGTAGATATGAATGGTTGTCAACAACTTCATGTCAAGCAAAATGTCAACCAAGTATGTTATCTGAGATCTCCTTAAGGGAAGATCAATTTTCACTTTTAATTAAATGGAGAAAACCTAATCTTCTCAATGAATTGCATTTTCTTGGAAAGTTACATTGCTAGGAAAAAAAAGAGACTTAATTTCTTTTGTCCACATCTCCATGTTGCACTAAATCTTCTGAGTGAAAAGCCTTTACATATACATATATATATATATATATATATATGTGTGTGTGTGTGTGTGTGTGTGTGTATGTATATATACATACACACACATATTTGTTTTAATCAAAGCAAACTTTTAAACAAAGTGGTGTTGTTTAATGCAGCTGTATCTTTGTATACTTTCAAGACAGATATAACAGGAGATAGAGTAGAAAGGACCCTAGATGGCAGCTTCTCTATCCAAACTTCTAGGGTGCTCTTGGTCACTGCTTATATTAGCTAAGGGGTACATTAGTAATGCTGAACTTTTAAAAGGATATTGTACAATGAGGTAGTTACTCATCAGCCACAGATAGGGACATAAGGTTTTTTCCCCCCTCTTTCTTGATTGAGAAGGACTTACTGTTATCTTTGAATTCAGTCTGAAGGAAGAAATATCCACGGGTATTATTTTAAATCATATTTCAAAATATGCATGAAACCCTTTGTAATTCTGAGTTATGGATAGAGCTTACATCAGCCATAAAGAAAAAGCATATTATCTCAATGCTAACCTGTTCCATAGGATGTTAGGGTCTGTAAACAAGTCAAGATGGTGCCTGGCATTTTGCCAGAGGGAGTGGAGGTGACGAACAACTTGTGTACATTGATACAGCAGGAGTGGGAGTCCTTTATTGTAGGACAGGAGGGGTATATATACATTCCACACAGCTTATCCTAATTAACATAAACTAGATACATCAGTCAACCAAGAAGGAATCTCCACACTTAATGGCTCACTGGCGTTACTTCACAAACCACTCCCTCTGGCAAAATGCCAGGCGCCATCTTGACTTGTTTACAGACCCTAACATTAGGAAGTCACCCTGTCCTGTGATGACTGAGGTAAGACTATCAGTCATGCAGTTCCACACCTCTAAGCTGCAGGTCAAGGCCCTCATCCATACCCCATAATTTCCATGAGTCTCTTCTTCTTGATTTTCCTTGTATCCACAAACATTGTGTATTATGTACCTCCATCCAATATCCAATATTACACTAAGATGTCAAACTTCACCTCTATCATCTCCCAAACATCAGATACTACAAGCATTTTGAAGATTTAAAATGGCAGTGAAGAGGAATCCTCAAACACTGAATGAGTCATCTCTTCCAGTTTGATAATTCAATTCACTCACACCCCAAAACCTCCCAAAGCCCTTGTTAGTGACAGAACACCTGTTAGAACCTTGTGGGAAAAGTGGCCCACTACTTCCATTTGTTTTTCATAGCCTCAGATGCCCTGGTATTTTGATGATTAAAATGTTCTCCATATAAGAATGGATCTTATTGATAAGCTTGATCTATTAACTTATTATATGCAAAACTATTACCATTCTTTAAAGAACTTTTAGTCTTGGTTGACGTGGATAAGTAAGATGGTGGAGAACTGCCAAATCTTTTTGCAGGTATTTTTTTGTTCTTGTTAATTTGATGAAGCATGCAACTTGCTGGGAGATGGAGCTGCCATTGTAGCTCAGTAGCCCTTCGAAATGTGTGGATTGTAACCAAGGACTACAGGCAAAGATGCAAGGCCAACTGAGAAGTATTTCTAAGCTATAGGTCCTACTTGGGACACTGGACAACCTTAGCAGAAACTTAAAATTGAATTATAAATCCATGCCCAGTGGTGTATGCCTGTAAGCCCAATAACTGGGAAGGCTGAGGCAGGAGGATTGAAAGATCAAGGCCAGCTTCAGCAACTTAATGAGGCCCTAAGCAACTTAGTGAGACCCTGTCTCAAAATAAAAAATAAAAAAGGGCTGGTGATATAGCTCAATGGTAAGGCATCTCTTGCTTAAATCGCCAGTACCAAACCAAACCAAACTGAACAGTAAGGAGGTACAGTCTTCAAGGGTAAGAGCCAGCAATTTCAATAGGCTTAATTGAATTGTCATTTATATGTGCTACTACTATACTGTGTTAGAAATATATGTATTTTCAAGTATCAGATTTTATGTGTATATGTTTATTCAATGAAATAAAATATTTAATTAAAATAAATATTTTCAAAATATCACAGTAATCCAAGTCCCATTAAACTTGAATTTTTTTATTATTTATATATGACAGCAGAATGCATTACAATTCTTATTACATGTATAGAGCACAATTTTTCATATTTCTGGTTGTATACATAGTATATTCACACCAATTCGTGTCTTCACGAATACCTGTACTTTGGATAATAATGATCATCACATTCCACGATCATTAATTACCCCATGCCCCTTCCCTTCCCCTCCAAACCCTCTGCCCTATCTAGAGTTCTTTTTTTTCTCCCTTGATCCCTCTCCCTAATTAAAAGCACTGATCCTAACAAGGCAATCTAGAAGGATACTATTAGATTAACTCTGTAGAAAAGTTCTTTCATCTGCTCTTTTTAATGTGCAGATAGAGGAATGGCCTGTGGGTACTGGGTCTGAAAGATAGGGCAGTCAATGTTTCGATACAAAAGTTTCAATTTGAATGTTTTTAAAGATCTATAGAAAGCTGTTTCCAGATTTATTTGCCATTTTCTAAATTAAAAACTATTTTATTTTACCAAAATCTTACCTGCTTCTTTCTGCTTGTATTTTTCTGTTACAATTTTGTTTAAAAAAAATCAGGTGCAATATTTATTTTTGATATTCAATCCAACAGGAAGAGATCCCCAATTTTCATTCAAGGAAATTTCTTTTCTTTTTTTGGGGGGGGGGGCAGTGAGCCAGTATTGGGGATTGAACTCAGGGGCACTCAACCACTGAGCCCCAGCCCCAGCCCTATTTTGTATTTTACTTAGCGACAAGGTCTCACTGATTTGCTTAGTGCCTCACCATTGCTGAGGCTGGCTTTGAACTCTCCATCCTCCTTCCTCAGCCTCCTGAGCCGCACTGGGCAGAAATCTATCTTTCTTGTTTTAAAATGTATTCTTTGCAAATCATTTCAATTCAAAATTCCATTTTGCCTATCTTGAATTTTCTCTAGTGCTTTCCGTACTGGCTTAAAATGCAGATGATTTTTTAATCAGAGGACTCTCTCAGGAAGAGATTCTAATGCCTATGTAAAGAACTTCTAAGAACACCTGAGGGTGAAATGTTGTTGGGGTTGGGGGCAGACCTCCTTACCCAAGAGCTAGGATTAAACAGGAAGGAAACAGAGAGGTTTCTGTTCTTGTCTTAAGGTAGAACCTTAGGGAAAAACGGCTCCTATTTTTTTTTTTTTCCTTTAAATCCCTGATTCAGCCTCACATTTTCTGTGTTAGAAGGAAACATCACTGCAGATTAGTCATAAGACAAAAAGTACACCCCTCTCCTCTGTCTCCTTGTCTTGGCCCTCCCACACTCTGACATGAGTTCACAAGGGCCTCCAGCAGCCTGTGGGCGACCCACCCTGACCAGCAGCCCTCTCTGACGCACACTGGGCGTTCTCCTTGTAGGTCTCTAATCTAATAAATGATTCAGATTAACTCTGCTGAGTTAAGGAGCCCCATGGGGTGTTATAGCTCAAATTAGGCACACTGAGATCTTCCCAGTGGCTAAAGCTTTGGAAGAATTTTCTGGAAAGATTTTGCCTACATAGAGTTCCAAACTTTTAAAACAAAGGTCCACTTCTTCTTAGTACTATACTTTACTACTTGTTTAATTGGCTGAGAATAGGTAACATGAATCTTTCTCTTTTTCCCAACCTTAGAATCTCACATAGCGTCTAATGCCTTGAACTCAGTCTACATTTATGTGTATGTATCCTTCCTTCCTGTCTGTCTATCTATCTATCTATCTATCTACATCATCTTCTCACTATACGTCTGTCTAGATAGATGCTTATTAATGCACTGGGCTCTTCTTATTCTATTCTAGATACTGCTATACATTCCACAGACCTCAGGGTTTTTATTCCTGCACATCTCTGTAGGGTAGGCATTGCTTCTGAGATTAGACACCTTCCCCAAAGACACACGGGTTTGTGGCTGGGCTGCAGTTCAGATAAAGTCCTCTGTGAATTCAAAGTGGTTCCACACTGACTCATATATAGTAAGAAAGTGTATTTGCTCTATTTTTTTCCTCAGTAAATGATGTATTTCCAGAGATTTAATGAAAACCAGCATTACCTCATTTTTCTAAAAGTAGTAATTCAGCATGATTGGATATTGGCCTCTCATTACCCTCAATGGCCCAGCAAAAAGGCATTGAAAGAATACAGTCATGTAAGTCTGAAGGAAAGGAAATTTAGAGATTGATAAGATATGATAATTGAATAAATTTCTGGAAGATAGATGCTGAAGAATACTTCATTATATTGTCCAGAAAACTTTCATTGTTTCTGAGGGCTAGGGGTGTAGCTCACTGGTAAAGCAGATGCTTAATGTGCTCAAGGTCATGGATTCTATCCCCAGTACTAGACATAAAATAATGGGCAAGGGATTCCCCTGAATGGTAGAGAGCTTGCCTAGTATGCATAAGGCCCTGGGTTCTATCCTTAGCCCCTCAAAAATAAATAAATGAATAGAAGTAAAATAATAGCCACTTTGCATCTATGAAACTCAAAGTGCTTACTCCCACAGCATACAATAAGGCAGAATTGTAGATTTTAAAACAGTAGGCCTACATGATAAAATAATGACAATTGAAGTTTTCCCTATATGTAAATTAGATGGTGAAGAAATGTGGATGGTTCTGCCATGACCCTGAACTCAGGACTTGGGAACTTCAGCATTTCACCCCACCACTAACAAATTGTAGAAAGTATTTCTTTAAATTGGTTATTTAAAAATTGATTGGAGAAAAGTCTTGTTGCTAGAGCAGAGATAAATGTGGAATTTTGAGGAATTCTTTTCCAAAGACTGGTTCATCCATATCTGCTTATCCCAGAGATGGGGCTTTTGGATAGAGACACAAGGTAAACAAAAAAATTTAGGGTCTAGATTTGTAGAGTCCTAACAGAGAAAATTTACATGTTGGCAACCGAGAAGCTTATTCTTAAATATGAAATCAAAATCTAAGCCAGACAAATGAAGAAACTAGTAACATGGAAAGAAACTAAGAAAAATAGTACAATTTATTGTGGGGCAAAGAGGAAAGTATCAGATAAGATTTGGGAAAAGAAGAAAATTAAAACATACACATACACATTATTCATACAAAAGAAATAAATAATAATGAAAAAGCTATGTAAGGAGACGAGGAAGAGCTCTTGGGATAATAAGTGCAATTTGGCTAGTGTAGGTGAGTGGGCACACATGTGTGTGTGCATATGTGCGGAGAATAAATGCTTTAAAATTTTTTATTATAATTGAATTGATTTTATTATTTGAATACTAATATACAGTATCATTTAGAAAGGTATTTATAAACAATGTTATTGGATATGGTTTTCCTTTTGAAAATTAGACCAAATTTTTAAAAAAAATTCTCATATTCCCTGAATCCAGATTTTTCTGTTCTTTTCTGTGCATGGGCAACTAAGTCATTGTGCCATATGTAGAAATATGTTTGGAGAAAATAATTCTTGACAAACATATGTAATCTATATTTGTCATTGTATTAGTTTCTGCTACTGTAATGAAATACCTGAGGCTGGGTAGTTTATAAGGTAAAATGATCTATTTAGCTTATAGTTCTGGAGGTTTAAGAGCAGGAAACTGACTTTTGCTCAGCTTTGTGAGGACCTCATGGTGGATGATATCAAAATGGCAGGAATATGTGCAAAAAGGAGAGATGATGGGGCAAGACAGGAAGCCGGAGCATGGGTTGTGTCCTAATGCATGCCCACCCAAGGAACCAAGGACCTCTCACTTGACCATATGTCTTAAGGGTACCATCTCTCTTCATATCACCACACAGAGGACCAAGTTTCTGTCACATGAACAATTGGGGGACAAACCACATGCAAACTGTAATAGTCATGCATCCAGCATTTAAACTCCATTAATTATCATCTAGTCATTCAAGACTCCTTCTTACTTCAATTTCTTCATAGATCTAGATATGATTAAAAAAAAATCCCAACTCTATTACATGCTTAAAATTCTTTAATGGACTAAAGAAGCCTTCTAGGACTCTTGTGATCTGGCATTCCAAATTATGTTATAATGAATATTGTTCAAATTGTAGAATGAAAATAAAACATCATTTTAAAAAATAGTTGACAAATTTTTTAATATTGCTTGTAAGGTAGTCAAGCACCATCCTCCCCATCTCCAACCCTCCCACTTCACAAACTGATACCAGTCTCCCTAGTTTATTGGCATTGGGTCATAACCACTTTTCTTGAAACACGTGTCTTCACAACTGTCCACTTCTTTCCTCAGACTTAGCCTAAAAAACCAGCTTCCCCTCGCTCTCAGGTCTTCATTTCTCATGCAATGAGCCTAATAACATGGAAAGCATTTATTAAATAAGTGTCTTATATTTCTTCTTATCATTCTCTTTTGGTGTAAGGATGTCAGTCCTGAACCTAATGAGAAAAACAACAACAGCAGCAACAAAAACAAAAACAGTTTGATGTGGGAATCATTGGCCAAAACTGGGGAAATTTGATCAGTGATACTATAAAACAGAAACAAAGAAACAAAATTATCTCCTTTACAAGGAGAATATTGAATAATAAAGTAAGAGGAACAATAGACAAAAAAATTAAAAAATTGTGAATATTCTCTGTTTTCAGGTCTATTTCCTGTGGAGACTCGAAGGGAAATTTGTTCCCTTACCTTTACCAGTTCCTACTGCATTCCTGGGCTCCTGGCCACCTGCATTCCTGGGCTCATAGCCCCTTCTTAACATCTTCAGAGTCAGCCTTTAAAACTCTCTTTGGCTCTGACCCTCTTGAATGCCTCTTATAAGAAACTAGGCACTTGCATTGATCCCATCCAGATGACCCTGAATAATCTGCCCTTCTCAAGATCCTTACATTAATCAAATGTGCAAAGCCCTTTTGATCATGTCAGGCAACACATAACAGGTTCTGAGTATTAAGATGTAGACATCTTGGGGTGGTCATTACTTGGACCCCCCACACGGAGGGCAGGTGAAATTTATTATATTTTTGAAACTTCTCTGTAGGTCTGAAACTTTTGCAAAGCAAAATTTTTATTTAAAATAAAGTATATAATACAAAGAAATTGATAACAATTTCAGCCTAAAATTTTAGATTACGATGATAATGACTGGAATGTTGGGAGGTATAAGACAAAGGTCCTAGTGGGAAACTTCCACCAGGGAATTATGAACTTAATTAGTAAGGTTAAAAAGTTTTAAATACACACATGCATACACATGAGACATATTTCTCTTAATAGTTGACATAAAAATAATTTGTTTCTATTGAATATATTTTCTGAGTATTCCTCATTGCAAAATCCTTAAAAACTCAAAGTTGTATCATTAGCTATTCATATAGATTTTTTACTCGTACTTTAAAACTTTACACACAATTATGATTCCCACTTTTCCTCTTCAAGATGGTTAACTACTTGTCCTGGTATAATTTTGCTAATAATGTTTAGTTTCCTATGAACTGTAAATGATACTTATATTAAACACTGAGTAGCTCAAAACTACATTACTATATTAGTTTCATCTGCTGGTTTTGTGTGGTCAGTGTTTATTTTGTGTTAAATATTTAGGTCTTTGACATCACTGTGTATTTAATCATGACACATTACTTGAAATCATAATGCATTTATTAAACACGATGACCAATATCTGTGTCAGTCTCTGATATTTAACATTAAGATCGAAAGATGCTGTTTTTTTGGTGAAGAAAAGTTTTTGATAGACCTAAGGGCAATTTAAAAATTCATATAGTGTACTGCAGAAGGCCTCATAAAATTGATATTCAAAATTCATTATATAGAGTCTCTGAGTTATATATTAAACATCAGTTGCAATTGAACAGTAGAAGCTTTCATCAAATATGGGGGATCAACAATATGTGACTGGCATCTCCAACATGTATTCTGAAAACTGCCTTTTTCACCGAGGAGATGACCATTTCACACAAAGAATTGTTTACACACTGACTTTCCATAGCAATGACTTGGGTTTACAAAGGAAAAGGAGAAAGGGAGCTAGGAATGTAGCGCAGTGAAATAGGATGAGCATTCACAAAGCTCTAGATTAGATACCCAGATACACACACACACACACACACACACACACACAATAAATAAATAAATAAAATAAAATAAAATAAATAAAAATAATAAAATAAAAAGAAAATAAAAAGAAAAAAAAGAAAGGGAGGGAAGGAAGAAGGAAGGGAGAAAAGAATGAAGATGAAATGGGCTCATCAAATCTTCCCATGATTATGGTGATACATGTAGCCCCAAGTCCTGTCAGCTCTGAGACCACATAACTCAAGGTAAGTATTTATTTAGTCACCATTTTTGAGAATTATGTTATAACCAAGAAATGTGGAACATTTCTTAGGGCTTTTGAACCCCAAGGAAGAAACAAAATGAAGCAGATAAGCAGATTAACAGATATTAGTATTTTACTGGATTCATTGAATTTTAATTTTTACTCTTGAAATTATGCTCTTTAAAAATCATGGGTCCCAGAGGCTCAGCGGGTGAGGGTGGGGCTGAGGAAAGAGGAATCTCGGGTTCAAAGCCAGCCTCAGCAACTTAGTGAGACCCTAAAGCAACTCAGTGAAACCCGGTCTCTAAATAAAATATAAAAAGGGCTTGGGATTTGGCTTACTGGTTAAGCACCAGTGGGTTCTATTCCTGGTACCAAAAACGAACAAACAAACAAAAATTAAGATGAAAATATAAGGTTTTCTGTTGATTTCTTTTATCTATTTTTCTTCTGACGTATCCCTCCATGTGTCTTGTATAGGACAAATAATGTGACTACTTTCATTATTGTAGCATTTTATCTATCACTGTAAGAAACAAAATATTACTTAGGTTTATTTATTTTAAGGCAGGAGGTACATTTATAATCACATCAAATATAGTGACATACAGAGTTTTGGATGAATTCACATGTTTTTGGTACCAAGATAAAGACTTTTTTCTGAATTCATGAAACAAATAAATAGCCCAGCAATACAAGTAAGACAGTTTTGAAAGAATTATTTTCAAAATTTCAAGGAGTCACGGTAAAGTTAAGGATTCACATTGTCAAATGATTTATTCATCTGTCAACTTTTTACACTCCATAGTACCACAGAAAATTCTGGCATAGTTTATTTTCATAAATTTAGATTTTTAGTTTGAAAGCTACATGGAAAAGGTGACCAGTGTGACAATAAGTCTCCATTTTTGTTGAATCACCACACCGGCCCCTGTTGTCCTGGAGTAATAATTAATAGTACCCCCTTTGCTCTCAAAACCTCCTGGTTTATGATAACAAATTATATAGTCACACTATTCATGACCTGTTCTTTTGATTCTAAAGTACAAAAATTTTTCAAAGTGGCATCTAAATAGAAAGCCATAGAGGTTCTTTTCTAAAAGTTTATAACTATATTATTCATAGGTGCACAGAATATAGGGAGGTAAGTGACCCTACTCATTCCAAAAACTGGACAGATGATTATTGCTGACAAGTTGAAACCTTTAATTGCAATACTATTATTAATCACATACTTTCCAGAAATGAAATCAACCTCTGGAAATTCATTGCACCATCAAAATCATTTAACCATTAAAAGGACACTTTTGTTAATGAAGAAGATAAATTGAATCTTACTATGTAGAAGGGAGAAGAGCATCGGCATGCATGTCAATGTGCTTGCCTCTGACAAATTAAACCTCAGTTTAATTGTTCAATTCCACATCAACCACCGACTAATCCAATCACCTTTTAGGAGCACATTCTTCAAAACTTCTGGGCTTATGTATTTATTTACTTATATTTCCTGCCCAAAGAGTTGATTCAGGTCAGAATCAACTGGACAGTATATTCTGGACAGTATAAAGTTTTCATTAGTCTGTTGCATAGTGAAAAAAAAAGAAAAGAAAGTTTTTTTTCCAAAATTAAATTGAGTCAATGGAAGCACTGAGTCCTTACTCTTGAATTATATACTTGGCATATTTGATCTTGATATCGAATAAGGTAGTTGGTAGAAATCTACCTCTGTGCCTTGTATGAGCTCAAAGGACTAGCTGTGCCAAAAGGCGTTAGGATGAATTAATGGACATGGTGCTTAAGTGGTTGTTGCTAGCTCCATCTCAAAGAGCAGAGGCTCAGCTTTCCAGCTTTTATGCTTCAAATACATGCCTTCCATTGACTTAGTACAAAGGAGCACATGAGAATATTCGGTGTAGATGAATAGCTTCCTTAGTATTCCATAGGCTTAGCTATACATTAAGATTTATGGAAGCTGAATGACTTAAAGTTGTAGCAGAAATAAACTACTATTTGCTCTCTAGAGGCAAAGCCTTAGAAAGAAGATAATAAATGCATTTATCCATTGGGAAAAGCTTTTATTTTTGTGAATGCCCAGACATGCTTTTCAACTTAAAAGAAATTTTTATATGATGCACATTCTTTTATCTTGTCAATTGTTCTTGAATGAATGTTGGAATAAACACAGCAGCACTATGGAAAGTCAACATATTGGCTTTAAAGAAAAAGATGAGAAGGACAGAGGAAGAAAAGGAGAAAAGCTTTGATAGTGCCAGAGGAAACCGCTTCAATTCTCAGATTGGCATAAAAGCCATTGAAAGCATGAAAATGCATATTGTGGGCTGCATTAGTGGTAAGAGTTTTGTATGAAGATGGGGGAAATGCCCACAGGAAAAATTAGAATATTATGAAAACGGTCATAAGTCTATCTTAATTTCTGGAGCTGATTACCAGTTTAGTATTTCATTTTGAACTGAGAATAAAATATTAAAAAGTCAATACTGGTTATCCTTTTGTTTGTGAAAAAAAATGCCAGTGTACAGAGACACCTTGAAAATAGCAAAATCTTCTGAAGTCAAAGCAACGTCACTTACTAAACCACCAGTTATTAAACATATAGTGGGTACCCAGTCACCGGAGAATTTACTAGATATTCCTTGGAGTAGCTGAAAAGTCTTTGAATAAGACATACTTCTTGAGGAAATTACTACCTCTTGACTTACAGAAATACGCAAAATAAGATGTAAGAGAACAGAATATGTCACTCTAAATAAGTACCTTTAGCATAAGGGGTTATTTTGAGTAGATTTTTTTGAGAAACAATAAACAGGCTGACCTCTGAAACTACTTTATCTTTTTGTACACAGTGTAACCATAGTGGAAAGTTCAGAGAGGGAGAGAGAGGCCAGACTATGTTAGATGGGATGAGATTCAGTTCCAGGCCTTCCCTTTTAAATCTCAAGGAAATTGACCATTCAACTAGATTTGGTGCTTCAATAATGTAAATACAAAGCCACCAGTGGTTTTTGGAGAGGATGTTCAGCACAAGGAGATGGAAGATGGAACCAACAAACTCGAATAAGCAAAACTGAGAGTAGCATTGGTACATCTTTTAAAATATTTTTTTAATATTTTTTAATATTCTTTGATCGATTGTAAATCTTCTTCTGAGAAGTGTCTGTTCAGCTCCTTAGCTCATTTATTGATTGGGGGTTGTTCAATTTTTTTTGGTATTAAGTTTATGAATCTTTATATATCTGAAGATTAGCTCAGGAAGAAGAGGTGTCCCAGGTCAATTCTGCCTCTAAATTGTTGAATTCCCTGAGCTAATGGACTCTCCCATGTTTGTTTGTTTATTGACAACTGAAAGGATCTTAACCAATATGTGTAATTGCCCGTTACACAGTGTATCAGTCAGTTTTCTATTCCTATAATAAGTACCTGAGATAATCAACTTAAAAACAAGAAGAGTTCCTTTTGGCTCAGTTTGAGAGTTTTCAGTCCCTGATTGGTTGGCTCCTCTGCTTTTGGGCCTGTGGTGAGGGGACCTCATGGTGGTGGGAAACATGTAGTAGAGGTATCTGCTCACCTCATGACAGCCAGGAAATTAAAGACAGGAAAATGAAGAGTCAGTGGTTCCATGATGCCTTTGAGGATACATCCCCAAAGACCTAAGCTCCTTCCACTAGGTGCACCTCCAAAACCTTCTACCAAGCTTTTGATAAAAGCCTTCAACTCAAGGGCATTTCAAGGACATTTGAGATCCAAACTGTATCACTCAAGGATTCTAATAATTTATCCCCATAACTAAGGCCAATGAGAGAGAGGGGAGGGGTGAGAGATACTATCACTGCAGAGTTAGTTTCATAATAAATTAAAATTGGATCTACTTAATGGTGGTATAACCTGGGAGTAGAATAGGGTGTAGGATTTTTTAAAATATATTTACTTATTTTTAATTAGGTAAATGTGTCAGCAGAATGCATTTTAATCCATTGTACAAAATTGCAGCACAACTTTTTATTTCTCTGATTATAAACGATGTAGTGTCTCACCATATGTGCAGTCATATATTAACTTAGGGTACATACATTAACCATCTCATTTCACCATATTTTCTACCCCCACATCCCCTACCCTCTACTCCTTCCCTTTTGCCCAAATTTCCTCAATTTTTCCCATGACGCCCACCCCCTCCAAGTATGGATCAACATCTACTTATCAGAGAGAATATTCAGCATTTGTTTTTTTGGAATTGGCTTACTTCACTTAGCATGATATTCTCCAACTCATCCATTTACCTGTAAATGCTATAATATCATTCTTTTTTAAGGCTGAGTACAATTCCAGTGTGTAGACATACCACATTTTCTTTATCCATTCATGTATTGAAGGGCACCTAGATTGGTTCCACAGTTTAGCTGTTGTGAATTGATGGGTCTGTTTCACTGTAGTATGATGTTTTTAAGTCCTTTGGGTATAAACCAAGGAGTGGGATACCTGGGTAAACTGGTGGTTCTTTTCCAAGTTATTTGAGGTATCCCCATAGTGCTTTCAAGATTGATTGCATTAATTTGCAGTCCCACCAGCAATGTATGAGTTTGTCTTTTCCCCCACATCCTTACCAACACTTACTGTTGTTTGTAACTGCCATTCTGACTGGCATGGGATGAAATCTTAGAGTAGTTTTGATTTGCATTTCTCTAATTACTAGAGATGTTGAACATCTTTTTAAATATTTTTTTAAATATTTTTTAATATTCTTTGATTGATTGTAAATCTTCTTCTGAGAAGTGTCTGTTCAGCTCCTTAGCTCATTTATTGATTGGGGGTTGTTTACTTTTTTTGGGTATTAAGTTTTTGAATCTTTATATATCTGAAGATTAGCGTTCTATCTGACGTGTGTGTGTGGCAAAAATTTGCTGCCAAAATATAGGCTCTCTCTTCACCTCATTGATTGTTTCTTTTGCTGAGAAGAATCTTTTTAGTTTGAATCTATCCCATTTATTAATTCTTTTTTCTTTCTTTCTTTTTTTTTTTTTTTTTTTTTTTTTGCTTCTTGTGCTTTAGAGTCTTGTTAAAGAAGTCGGGGCCTAATCCAACATGATGAAGATTTGGGCCTATTTTTTCTTCTATTAGGTTCAGGGTCTCTGGTCTAATTTCTAGTCCTTGATCCACTTTGAGTTGAGTTTTGTGCATGATGAGAGATAGGGCTTAGTTTCATTTTTCTGCATATGGATTTCCAGTTCTCCCAGCACTATTTGTTGAAGATGCTATCTTTTCTCCAATGTATGTTTTTGGCTCCTTTGTCTAGTATGAGATAATTTTACTCATGTGGGTTTGTCTCTATGTCTTCTATTCTGTACCATTGGTCTACATATCTGTTTTGGTGCCAATACCATGACATTTTTATTACGTTAGCTTTTAGTATAGTTTAAGGTGGGTATTGTGATGCCAGCACTTCACTCCTCTTGCTAAGGATTTCTTTGGCTATTCTGGGTCTCTTATTTTTTTCCAAATAAATTTCATGATTGTTTTTTCTAGTTCTATAAAGAATGACATTGGGATTTTAATTGGAATCACATTGAATCAGTAGAGGGCTTTGAGTAGTATGGCAATTTTTGGGAGATCTTTCCATCTTCTAAGATCTTCTTCAGTGTCTGCCTTTAGTGTTCTGTAGTTTTCACTATAGAGGTGTTTCACCATTTTGTTGATTCCCAAGTTTTTTTTTTTTTTTTTTGAGGCTATTGTAAATGGGTTAGTTTTTCTAATTTCTCTCAGAGGATTTGTCATTGATGTATAGAAATTCATTTGATTTAATGGGTATTTATTTTATATCCTGCTACTTTGCTGAATTCATTTATTAATTCTAGCTGTTTTCTGGTGTAGTTTTTTAGATCCTCTAAGTATAGGATCATGCTGTCAGCAAATAGTGATAGTTTGAGTTCTTTTTTTCCTATTCATAGCCCTTTAATTTCTTTCATCTAATTGCTCTGGCTGGGGTTTCAAGGACTATTTTGAATAGAAGTGGTGAAGGAGGGCATCTCTGTCTTTGTTCCAGTTTTTAGAGAGAATGCTTCCAGTTTTTCTCCATTTAGAATGATGCTTGCCTTGGGTTTAGCATAGATAGCTTTTATAATGTTGAGGTATGTTTCTACTATCCCTATTTTTTCTAGTGTTTTGAACATGAAAGGGTGCTATATTTTGTCAAATGCTTTCTCTGCATTAATTGATATAATCATATGATTCTTATCTTTCAATCTATTAATGTGATAAATTATATTTTTTGATTTCCATATGTTGAACCAATCTTGCATCCTTGGAATGAACCCCACTTGATCATGGTGCACTAGTCTTAGTATGTTTTTGTATGTAATTTGACAGAATTTTATTGAGAATTTTTGCATCAATGTTCATCAGGGTATTGGTCTAAAATTTTCTTTCCTTGATGTGTCTCTGCCTGATTTGGGTATCAGGATGATACTAGCTTCATAGAATGAGTTTGGATGTGTTCCTGCCTTTTATATTTTATGAAATAATTTGAGGAGCATTGGTATTTAATTCTTGTTTGTCTTGTAGAACTCAGCTGTGGATCTATCTGGTCCCCGGCTTTTCTTGTTTGTTAGGCTTTTGATGGCCTCTTCTGTTTCCTTCCTTGAAATTGATCTTTTTAAATTGTGTATGTCCTCTTGACTCAGTTTGGGTTGATCATATGCCTCTAGAACTTTGTGGGTGTCTTCGAGATTTTCTATTTATGGTTGTATAAATTTTCAAAGTAGTTTCTAATTGTCTTCTATTATTTCAGTAGCATCTGTCGTGATATTTCTTTCTCATCATGAATTTTTCTAATTTGAGTTTTCTGGAAATAGCATTTAAAAAGATTAGTATAAAGAGTTTATGACTCATGAAATGATTGCAAAGGCAGGTTTTTAGAATTTATCAATCCAGACTTAACCTGTCTCTAGGGAGGTGACTAGTGTCACCCAAGCTTACTCTATTTAAGCGATACCTAGGATTTGGGTAGCCTTTGTCTTTGTTCCTTGTGGACACTTTTCCACAGAAGTCTCCTGGAGTATAACATAGTCAAGAAAAGAATTGGCTACTGGGTTAAAATCCTCTGAACCTGGTTACTTGTTTCTACTCTCAGTAGTAATGACTGATGGGTGCTTTAATATTTCTTATTTTCTTTACTTCTATTTTCTACTTTTTAAATCAATGTTCAACTTTGGCGATGAAAAAAAAATCTATTAAATAAGGACCAGTCAGAGAGACAAGATGAGATTCAGGATACCGTATTGGTAAGGAGGTTTTCAAAGATGAAAAATCTTAAGAAATGTTGAAGGAAGACTGAAATGAAATTGCAGTCATGAGCAGGAGATTTGGCGTTTCAAAGACCAGAGATCTTCCCATTCAGTGATGCCCAAAATGGGAACTGTAAAAGAAAAACCCAAAGATATTTAGGGAGGAGGAATAAATGTGGGAATTGGAGGTCTGAGTAAAAGAAGTAAAACATCTCATGTTTAAAGAGCAGAACATTAATAACTAAGGGGGAAAAAAAAGGTTTGTCAAAAAGATCTCGTGGAATTTGAAGAGCAAGTAGTTCTAGGATGTTCAGTGCTTAAGTTACCTGATATTCATCTGCCAAGTAAAACAGTTTGTTAGAAGAACATAACCTCTTAGCTAAACTAACTCCTACATTTTACAATTAAACAGGAAGAAACTTCATAAATGTGTCAAGAATTCTTTCCCTGCTGAGAAAAACTTTAACCTCGACAGAACATCACAGTTAGTTTTGTGAAGCAGAATTAATGCAGGTCAAGTGAGTTTGAGATTCCTAAGTGAAAAGAATAATAAAATTGCCAAGTGCAGCTTTCTTTATCCTTATCCTTTGAGAGATTCCTGCATCTGTCAGAAAAATAATTGCAGTCATTAAAGCTATGTCTTCTGACAGGTTAGGGTGTGTGTTCATGCATTTTTACTTTACTAAATCATCCAAGGAAACAAAACATTTATTGTGTAGTAATTTTTGTCATTTAAAATTGTTATTAAAAGGTTTTGTTTATAGGACTGAAGAAAGGTACCCATGTTATGGTTTAGTAAATGGAAGTGAGGCTTTGTTTGCATTGGAAACAGCAATAACGTAAGAAATGACCTGACATAATGACATTTTTTTCCACAATAATATATCTTTTTTTTCCAACTAAATTGTTATCTAATGGAGGAACAGAACAAAATAAGACATAATTCCTTAAATTTAAACATTATTTATTTATTCATTTATTAACTTACCTATTCATTTATTTTGCCAAGATTATTGCTAGTCTCAAACAAGAAAAATGAGTCCTTAAAGATTAAATTGTTTTAAAATTCCACAAATGTGAGAGGACAGCTCTTATAAGGAAAGGAGCTATTTTTAGGGTCATCTTAAGTTACAAAAAGTTCTGCTTTACTGAATTAGAATGGAATCCTTGAGCATGACTGTTGGAGTTCCAATGACAATTCAATGCCTTATTAGTCTAACAATCTTATTTCCCTTTTGACTATAATTTTTTTTATTGAGGCAAAATTCACATATTAAAGTGAAAAATTTATTGGCATTTAGTACATTCAACATGTTGTGCAATATCTACTTCTATCTGGTTAACAAATGTTTCCATTACCACGAATCCACCACATGCCCTCAACAGCAACTTCTCATTCTCCCTGCCTAAGCTCTTGTAAACCACACCAATATTCTCTGTGGATTTACCTATTAAGCAGAATTTTGAATGCAGGCCCAGAATATCTTACAACATAGTTCTCAAATGTTAATATGTATCAGTATCAGAGACACAGAATATTGTTTACTGAAAGGCAATACCTAAGTCCCCATAGCCAAAAATTCTTGAATAGTCCATAGCCAAACTCTGATTAAGTCATAATTACAATGATTGTCATCCTGATAGTCCATAGCCAAACTCTATGAAACTGCTCTCTAAACTTTTTGTTACATGTTTCTAGATTTGTTTTGTATTGCTCTTCATTTATATTTTCTCTAAAGCAAATGTTACTAATTAGAAGTCCATATTGCTTATATAGCCTACACGTGTGTTTTGTTTCTTTCTTGTTTATTTACTTACTCTTTTGCTACTAGGGATTGAACAAAGAGGCACTTTGCTATTGAGCTACATCCCTAGTGCTTATTATTATTATTCATATTTAAATTTAAGGCAGGGTCTTACTAAATTGGTTAGAGCCTTGCTAAATTGCTGAGGCTGGCCTTGAATTTTCAATCTCCTGCCTCAATTTCCCTAGCAGCTCAGATTACAGGTGTGTGCCACCATGCCCAGCTGTGTTTTGTTTCTTACCAACTGTCTTGAGGTTAGTACTAGCCACTCCAGTTTAATTAAACATGTATTATTGGTGCACTAAAGACCTAAATAGTCTAAATATTTCCTACACAATGCAGGAAAAAATCTTATTGGTTATTCTAAGTACTCACATTGTAATCCTTGATTAATAAATTAATTTGTTTCCTATTTTTTATATGTTTTGGTACTAGGGATTGAACCCAGGGGTACTTAACCACTGAACCACATCCCCAGTCCTTTTTATTTTTTATTTTGAGGCAGGGTTTCACTAAGCTGCTCATGGCCTCACTAAGTTGCTACAGCTGGCCTTAAACTTGAGATCTTCCTGCCTCAGCCTCCTGAGCTGATGGAATTATAGGCATGTGCTGCCGCACAGGCATGCACATACAATTTTAGACTTGTAATTACAGGAAAAGCATAATTTAGTATTCTTTAAATTTTATTTATCATTGCTTGAAAGAATATTTTTAAAAATCTGCTGACTATGCTGGCTGCAGTGGTGCTAGGGCTGGGTAACTAGAGCTCTCTGAGTTAAGTCAAAGCACCATAAACAACTGCCATCTATATGATAATCTACCATAGTACACATTTTATTTAGGAATATCTTTGTAATTATTTTTCCCTTTTCTTAGGAAATCTCTTCTCATTCTTCCTTGCTGTGTTGTATTCTATTTTTAAATACTTTTCTTGGTGCATAATAGTTGTGTATAATAGTGGGGTTGTTTTTGACAGATTCATAAAGCCATGGAATGTAATTTGTGCCTTTTCAATCCCCAGAACTTCCACTTTCCCTCCCCTCCTAACTCACTCCTCCCCTTCTTCTATTCTGCTGGTCTTCTATTTATTTATTGTTTTTAAATGATTGCTGGGAGCCATCAGCCAAGTAGGTATGACAAATTCCTTGCCAGCTTACTCCCATGCTGTCTAGTGGAAGGACTTCTGAAAGGTGACCTTGCTCAAGGACCAGGGCAGGATCCATGTTTAGGGTGTTCCCCCTTTAGAATAGGGCAGTTTAGCATAATAGGAGATTAGGGTGTTCCCCCTTTAGAATAGGGCGTATCCTGCTGCTGAGTTCCTCTTGAGTGCTTAGGGTCAGACAGTATATTTTGGGAGACAGAAGCCCATGCGGAGTGGATTTGGGCAGAGAACGTGGATTCCCCCAGAGCGTGTTTGTAGACGGCCGGTGTGAGTTCAGGAATAAAGAATTGCTGTTTGAATCTACAAGCTGTGTGGAGACTCGTGATTTGTGCCCAGCCAGAGACTGCGGCAAATGATGTTTTATATAAATATAGACATAAAGGTGGAATTCACTGTGGTACATTCATATGTGCATATAGCATAATTTGGTTAATTTCATTCCACAGTTTCTTTCTTTTCATGTTCCTCCTCCCTCCAAGTCAATTCCCTTCCTCTGTTCAACTCATCTCCCTTCTATTATTATGGGATCTTTCTTTTTTATTTCCTCACTTCTCTCTAGCTTTTGTATATGAGGGAATATATTTACCTTTTGACTTTTTGAGTCTAGTTTATTTCAACGTCATTATGTTCTCCAGTTCCATCCATTTACCAGAAAATTCCATAATTTCTTTTTTATGGTTGAGTACATATACCACATTTTCTTTATCCATTCATCTGTTAAAAGGTATCTTGGCTAATTCTATAACTTGGCTAATGTGAATTGTGCTATTATAAACATTGATGTGACTGTTACATTTATTATGTAGATTTTAGGTTTTTTGCATAAATACTAAGGAGTAGGATAGCTGGGTCATAAGGTTATTTCATTCCTTGTACATTGAGGAATCTCCATATGGCTTTCCAAAGTAGTTGTGAAGTTCCACCAATAATGTATGAATGTGTCTTTTCCTCCAGATTCTCTCCAGAATTTATTATTTTTTATATTCTTGATTTCCATTCTAACTGGAGTGAGAGGAAATCTCAATATAGTTTTGATTTGCATTTCCTCATTACTAGGGATGTTGAACATTATTTTGCATATTAGCCATTTTTAATTTTTTCATTTGAGAAATGTCTATTTAATTCTTTGCCCATTTATTGATTGGGTTATTTTTTCAATATTAATTATTTTGAGTACTTCATATATTCTGGATATTAATACTTTCTAGGAGGAGTAGCTGGGAAATACATTTTCCCATTATGTAGACTCCTCTTCACAGTCATAATTTTTCCTTTGCTGTGCAAAAGCTTTTAAATTTCATGGTGTCCCACATTCAAGGATCTGTCTCAAGAAGACAGTGCCTGGTTCACATGTTGACATTGACTGTATCTGTGCTTTCCTCTAATAGTTGCACATTTTCTGAGCTAATTTCTCAGTCTTTGATCTTCTTTGAGTTGACATTTGTACAAGTTGAGTAACAGGGATGTATTTTCATTCTATATGGATATTTAGTTCTCCCTATATAATTTGTCTAAAAGGTTATCTTTTCTCCAACATACGTTTTGGGAAACTTTGTTGAGTGTCACTTAACTGTGACTATGTGGAGTTGTTTTCATGTCTTCTAGTCTATTCCATTGGTCTTCATATTTGCTTTTGTGCCAATGCCATACTCTTCTTGGTATTATAGCTCTGTAGTATATTTTGAAATCTGGTATTGTGATGCCTCCACTCTCACTATTCTTGCTCAGTATTGCTCTGGCTGTTTCTGCTTTTTTATTATTTTGTGTGAATTTTAGGAATATTTTTTTTCTAGACCTGTAAAGAGTGTCATTGGTATTTTGATGGGGATTGCATTGAATCTATATATCACTTTCAGTAATATGGCCATTTGACAATATTAATTCTTTCTGCCCATCAACAGGAGTGTTTTCAGTTTCATTCTTCAGTGTTCCATAGTTTTTGTTGTACAGGACTTTAACCTCCATAGTTAAGTTTACTTCCAAGTTTTTATTTGTTTTGAAATTACTGTGAATTGAAAGGGTTTCCTGGTTTGTTCTCATAAGATTCATTGTTGCATTATAGGAAAGTTATTGATGTTTGTATGATAATTTTATATCCAGCTACTTTTCTGGATATGTTGATCTACTGTAGAAGTCTCCTAGTGGAGTTTTTCTTTTTTGGGGGGTGGGGGGTGGGTCTTATTGATATAGGATCATGTCATCAAGGAAGAGAGATAAATTGAGTATTTCTTTCTGTTTGTTTCCCTTTAATTTTCTTCTCTTGACTGATTGCTCTGGCTAGAGTTTATAAAATTATATTGAAAGTAATGGGTGAGCATGTAAACCCTTATTGTGTTTCTGATTTTAGAGGAAATGCTTTCAGTTTTTGTCTGTTCAGTATGATTATGGCTTTTGGTTTGTTGTTTATGAACTTATGAGGTAAGTTCCTTCTATCCCTTAATTCTTCAGCAGTTTTAAAATGAATGAGTGATGGATTTTGTTGAAGGCCTTCTCTGCCTCTATTGAGATAACGATGTGATTCTTGTCTTCAATTCTATTTATGTGGTGAATTATATTTATTAATTTGTGTATGTTGAACAAACCGTGCATCCTTGGCATGAAGGCAGTTTGATCATCATATGTACAATCTCATTGATGTGTTTTTCAAAGCAGATTGCTTTATATTTTACTAAGGATACTTGAATCTATATTCATCAGGGATATTATTCCATAGTTTTCTTTCCTTGGTTTCTCTTTATTTGGTTTGAGAATCAGGGCTATACTGACTTTTATAATGAATTTGGGAGTGTTCCTTTTCTCTCTATTTAATGGAATAATTTGAGAAAAAAATGGCATTAGTTCTTCTTTAAAGGTCTGATAGAACTCAGCTAAGAATCCATTTGCTCATTTGCTTTTCTTTATTGGAAGATTTTTAATTGTTGCTTCCATTTCATTGCTTGATATTGGCTTATTTATGTTTTCTTTACTATTCTGTTTCAGATTGACCAGGTCATATTTGTCTAGAAATTGTCAATATCTTTTACATTTTCCATTTTTATGGAGCATAAATTTTCAAAATAGTGTCTAATGATCCTCTGGATTTCAGAAGTGTTTGTGGTGATGTCTCCTTTTTCAACTCTAATTTCATTGATTTGGGTCTTCTCTTTCTTTTGGATAGTTTGGCTAGAAATTTATCAATCTTGTTATCTTTTCAATGGACCAACTCTTCATTGCATTGATCTTTAATTGGTTTTTTATTCTCAATTTAATTAATTTTTGCTCTAATCTTAATTATTTTCTGTCTCATCAGATTTGGTCTGAAATTAATTGGTCTTATTTCCCCAAGTCCTTCCAGGGTCAGCCAGGCTGTTTAGCCTGGAAAACTCAGATGATGTGTTTCAAATGAAAGAGTTCTTCATTTTTCTTGTCTTTGTAGACTCAATTTGCTGGTGCTGAATTGCTCCTTTGAATCACTCTTGAGGAAATGCTATGACAATGTGGCTTACTCTGATCCACTTAGTCTATTTCCCAAAGGGATAAATTAAAAAGATGTTAAAATATAATTCATTAAGACAAAAAAAAATTGGGGCATAAAGACAAAAGAAAAATTAAAATATTTGCATGGCGAGAGGATGGAAATGGACAAAGGTTAATGTATGAAGGCCCTAAAGAGGGAGGAAGTGAAGAAGAAAGGACAGAGAGAGAACATGATAATTTGCAATAAGAGCAAGAGATGAGGAAAGTAAGCGTAATAAAACAAGCAAACAAGTAGAGCAAAATAATAGCCTTCCTAAATTGAAACAAATTATAAAAAATAAAATAAAATCACTACCTCTTAAAAAAACTAAATTGTAGAAGAATAATAAAATAGATTATAAAATAGGAACAAAATGGAAACGTGTGTGTGTGTGTGTGTGTATGTATATGTGTATATATATAATGTATATCATACGTATATATATATGTATATCATTCAGCAAATATAACCAGAACATGACTAAAATGATGATGATGATGATGATAAAGAAAAAGTGAAATAAAAAATGATAGAGTTTTTCCACCATTGTGGCTGAATGTTGAGAGCCACAGCCAAAGGAGCCAATCAGTTGGCAGCTAGAAGTTGCTGGGGCCACTGTGAGCCAATCATCAGCTGGCAGCTGGAAGTTTGCTGGCAGCTGGAAGTTCGCTGGGGCCCCTTCGGCTGTGGCTGTGCCGCAGTCTGGCTGGGCACAATTCAGGAGCCACTTGTCAAAAGAAACGAACTTTATTTTTAGAACCACACATGCCAAATAAAACAGCTCCTCAGGAAAAACCTTCAGAGTCGTGTGGGCGTGTGGGCGGAGCCAAAAAATCCCCCAATGAGCAGCTCCGTGGTCTGAAAGGGCAAGGAAACAGCCCAATGAGCATCACCGCAAAGGAGCCAATCAGTTGGCAGCTAGAAGTTGCTGGGGCCGCTGTAAGCCAATCATCAGCTGGCAGCTGGAAGTTTGCTGGCAGCTGGAAGTTTGCTGGGGCCCCTTCGGCTGTGGCTCTCAACATCTCCCCCTCTCTGTTTAAACAACAAGCATGTGGCTTAGGGACTGTGCCTGCCTTAGGTTGTCCAATGGTACATATGGTCCTTACCCGTTATCAGATGAGCTGACCTCAAGGCGTCAGCCTCCTGTCTTAGGTTGGTACCATTGCAATTGGATCTTACCCGTCACTGACTACCGGTCCAGTATACAGCCACACCTGTGGATAGGTCTTTGTATCAGCGGGGGTGTGAGGTTCTTTGCCTCACCTCTGTTGGTCCCCAAATTTTAGCTGAATGACCATGACAAGCAGAAGGGAGGAAGATACACCAAGCCAATTGGCAGCTCCTTTTGGAAAAATTGTACCACCAATGACATTATCAGCAAAAATACCCCAACACTACCATAAGTCGCTGCACCAACAGATAGTTCACAATGCATACTGGTGAGTTCACAATGCATACAAGTGATACATAGTCCAGGCAAGTTCTGCAAGCAGTTCAGTGATGGCTATTGCAGAAGCTGTAGATTGGTTTTATCTTTGTCTTCACCAGCACTGGGATGAAGATAGGAATTCTGGCAATAATGGCTAAAGAAAAAATTATATAACATTTCAGAAGGCACTAAAAGAAAACAATTTTCTTTTTTTTTTTTTTAGAAAACAATTTTCTTAACAATGTACCTTATATTCAACAGAATTATTAAATATAATGAAAAGGAAAGGTTAAAGTAAACACACAGATCTGTTAACCTCCTTTTTTGTTCATATATTAAAACAATCCTCAACAGCTGTTTACCCAATTTAAATTAAACCATTTAAATCACGTGAAAAAAAAATTTGGATCCATTTTTTCATGAGCGCTCATCATATATGATATATGGACATACGTACATACAAACATACAACATAAAACACAAGTGTGCACACAACACATAACATAATAGTAAAGGCCTTATAACTTTTTACAGGTGAAATTTCCATTGCAATGTTTAAAAACTCTATAGTCAAAAAAATAGAACTGATCTGCAAAACATTAACCTAGGTCTGTATGAACTCAAAAAACAAAATAGAACTTCATGATATATGAAAGGGCAATAATAAAATAGATATTGAAAAAAGCATCCTGGTTCTGTCGCAGATGTAAGAATAGCCAAACTGGAGTTTTAGATATCAGTTGTTATGAATTTGAGCCAAATCATCTTCTTTTTGGTCTGTAGAAATCGCTTTAGTTAATCTTTCTGGAATCCAAATCGGCTGCTGTTCTCCCTGTGGAAACACACAAACAGACCCCCGACTCCAGACAATTACTGGGTCAGGACCTTTCCTAACAACATATCTAGATTTCTCTGAGGATAACCAGCTGCTGCATTTTGCCTAGCCGTCTCCTTGCAAAATTCCTCATTGGCAACCTTCCATAACAGGTATTGTCCTCCATTTAGCACAGCTTTACACATATTAGCCCAATCTGCTGGTGTCATGTTCAAGTTAGTAATGGATTCGATCAAGCTTACAGTGAAGGGTGCTTGAGTTACAGCCTCTTTTAGCTGCTTCACTTTTTTGAAATTTAAAGCATGGTGAATTCGCTGCCCTCCTGCCTCAAATACAGGGCATGTTAATATTTGAGATCCTGTCTCAGGATCCCAACTATCAACTTCAGGGGTTGGGGGCCTCCCAGCATATGGAGGTGGCCTTGTTGGTTGGTCACTTATGTCCTCTGGTGATAGAGAGGTGTTAGTAGCAGTCTCCTGTTGTAACTTTCCTCCTGATGACTTTTTCTGCTTTACAATTTCTTTCTCTGTCTGACTAACTTGAGAGACCTTCTCTTTTACTTGAATCTTTATGTCTTCTCCTTCCTCTACCATTGTCTGAACTGAAGGCTTTAGACTAAGCAAACAAGATACGAACGTCCACAATGGCAATGTGCCAACTGGCAGAGTCCCTGGGCTTTTCTTTTCTATTCTTTTTAAATCTTCACCATGATGGTTCCATTGTGATATATTCAACAACTCCTCCTTAAAAAGCCATGGGCTACATTTTTGTATTGTATCAACGTATGCCCTGACTGCTCTTGATTTTACTGGGATGCCTCCTTCCTCCAACAATTTACTTAACACTCTTTCGGTTTGTTTTTTACTAATTTCTGATCCCATATTTCTACTACAATACAACCCAACAAGATGACGCCAAACAAAACCGAGACAGAATGAAATAAAAATGGAACAACAAAAATTCATTATAGCCTTTCTATCCTCCTGACATGTGCATCCGTCCTTTCTCCCTATCTGTTCCTCAGACGTAAATAGTTTTTCCTCAGATTTAAGTGGTTTTTCTTCTGTCTCACTCATCTCCAGGGACAGGCAACTTAAAACAAAAGTGAAACACAACAAAAGAATCTTAAAATGGCTACCCATCCTCTTGCCCTGCCCTCAGGGGTGAGCAGTTTACCTTATCACTTACCCTCAGTTGTTTCCATGTGGCCCACCAAAGAATATTTACATTCTATTCCAGACTGATTCTTTTCCTCTTACTTCTTGGGTCTTACATCTCAAAGAGAGAGCAAGGGTTGGGTGTTATTAAAACCACCCTCCTTTTGTGGTTTTTGCCATTCTGCTTTCTGGAGTGACTTGGAAGTAAAGCTGATTGATATAGCTCTCTTTTTTCCTTATCTGTGCAGGGGGGCGAGACCTGGAAATAAGGGAGTTTTGTCCAGACATCTTAGATCATTTCTCTTCTTGGTTGGAAGTCATGCAGAGATCTGTTTAGAAAGTTCTGGTGTCTGGGGTTTAGTTCTAAACAGAGCCTTGGAACTTTGTTTGGGGTATCTACTCCAGAGCAGTTGAGTCCTTGCACCCCTAGAGCTAAGTTGTTGCTGATATCAACTGGGTGACTTGATTTGTAGCATCTCCCCAGAGTTCTGCTGATAGATAAGGGGTAACAGACCTCCCTGTGTGGATGGTACCTGGCAAGTTTCCTTACCATCAAATATGGACTTCCAAGTCTCTGTCCTTGAATGTAATCACCTCTGTCAATTCAATTTCCCTAATCTTTTTCAGGTGGTTGTACATGCCACAGAGCTCAAAGGGTGTGCAGGTTGTACTTTCCTCCACATCTCTGTCTTGAATATTCTTGTATCCATTACTTTTTGTAACTATTTAGAGGTTGTGATTTTTCAAGTACACTTTAGGTCACACAGTCTGTACTGACTGACAAGAGTAGAAATATTTGCTAAGAACTCTCACTTTCCCCTAGGAAGAACAATCAATGCAAACTCCTCAATCAGGATCTCCATCTCAGTTCTTCACCATGTAGTTATTGCATCACCTAAGTACAGACAGCCTTCTATAGAGTTTATGTGCCAAATTTGCCCACTGCTTTTCTCTTTCAGATTGTGTTGCCCCTCCCTTTGAGGTCACACAGCACCACCACCCCTGTCCCCTTCAGTGTATTCCTTTTCTCTATTCAGTATATCACAATTTCTGAGTTTCTTTGAATGTCCGAAAGGCAGATACTGATTGATCTACAATAATTTTCATCAGACACCTACCTAGTTATGAAGCAGTATGCCTGTTATTTCAATTCTGAACAGCAGAGCAAGTGGGAAGTACATTTCTCCTCTATTCTGCCATCTTGTAAATTCCTATTTTTCTACTTTTTTAATAAAATACTTTGTGTAATTCTAGGTTCACAGGAAAAAAAAAAAACAGAGGTAAGTATAAAGATTTCACATTTTCTCCTGAACCCAAACACTTGTAGTCTGCCCCATTATCCAATACCAGCATCCTCACCAAGTGGTATATTTTTCACAAATGATGAACCCTCAATGACATGTCATGGTCACTCAATATTCATAGTTTGCACTTTTTATGTACTTTTTTTGGAACTAGGTTTTGAATCCTTTATGTACAGTTTGATGGCGTATGTTTTATATGATTGGACAATATTTATGATCTATATCTATTACTCTGCATTATACAGAGTCATTTAACTATCTTAAAAATATTTTGTTTTCTGCCTAATCATTACCCCACCTTTGCCAACCCATGCTAACCACTGATATTTTATTGTCTCCATAGTTTTGTCTTTTCCTAGAATGTTATTTGGTTAGAATCATACAGTGTACACCAATTTTAGATCAGATTGGCTTCTTTCACATAGCATTATGAATTTAAATTTCTTCCATTTTCTTTTCATGGCTCGATAGCTTGTTTTCTTTTTAATACTAGGTAATGATACACTGCATGAGTGTACCACAGTTTGGTTATTCATTTACATTTAAAGGACATCCAGGTTGGCTCCAAAATTGGGCAATTAAGGATGAAGATGTGCAGGGTTTTTTTTTAGAAATATGTTTTCAATTCCTTTAAGTAGATACCAAGGAATGTCTTTGCTGAATCATATGGTAAGAGTATTTTTAGTTTTGTAAGAACATGCCAAACTGCCTTCCAAAATATACAGTTTTGCTTTTCCACCAGCAATGAGGACGTTCCTGTGACTCAATGTGTGTCAGTTTTCCATTGCCATTTTCAAAATGCCTGACAAGAACAACTTAGAGAAGGAAAAGTTTGTTTTGTAGTTTCAGAAGTTCAGTCCATGTTTGGCCAATTCCCATCCCTCTAGGATGGAGTTGAGGCACCACATTATGGAGGGACAATGTGGGAGAGGAAAGCTGCTCAGCTCATAGAGGCCTAGTGGCAGAAAAAGAGATAGCAATGAGCCAAGCACAAGATATAGTCCCCAAGATTATGACCCTAATGACCTACTTCCTCCAATTATGACCTCTGTGTATAGTTACCACTCAGTAGTCCTTTCAAGTTATTAACTCATTGAATGGATTAATCCTCTGATGAAGTTACAGCTGTCATATTCTAATCATTTCACTTCTGAACATTGCTACAGTGAACTTTTGGGGACATACCTTATATCAAACCATACACTCCAAATTCTTGCCAACATTTGATGTTATCAGCATTCTGGATTTTGGTCATTCTAACAGGTATAGAGTTGTTTCTCATCATGGTTTTGATTTGCATTTATCTTACCATATATGATGTGAATTAAACTTTCACATGCCATTTCCTATGTACCTTCTTCTGAAATGTTTATTAATGTTCTAAAGAACATATTCTAATTGGTTTCTTTGTTTTCCTATTGTTGAGTTTTAAGAGTTCTTTGTATATTCTGGACAACAATCCCTTATCAGATGTGTGATTTGCAAACATTTTCTCCCAACTTGAGGCTTACCTTCTCATTTGCATGACATTATCTTCACAGAGCAAGAATAATTTATTTAAATTTTTAATATCATTGGGAATTTTTAAGAGCAGCATAGGTAGATCTGTTGCTTTCATTTTTGTGGTGGTACTGTGTGCTTTATATGCATGTATCTTTATTTAGTCAGTTCATATTAATTCACCTTTGCATTTAGAATTGAAATCAAGTTTTAAAAAACAAGTCATCTGCTAACTATAAAAAAATCATAGAAATAAAGATAAAAAGTCTGTTTAGTAATCCAATAATTGTGTATTGATAAATCTTTATGAGAATATTTCTTTCATTGAAGTGATTTTTAAGTTACAAAGAAAAGATGGACAGATTCAATTGTTATGTAAGTTAATATTTTATGAAAAAATTTAAGCAACATTTTGGGGAAAAAAAGCCACATTAAAAGAATAAGTCCTGGATGCTATTAAAACAATAATAACATTTAGGTAATATTATATCAAATATTTAAGTAAATAAATTATGAATAGACTACTTACATGACTCAATAACATTTATGAGACATTTGAGTTCCCAAAAGATAAATGAACAAAGTGCATTTCCCAAAAGAAGAGTTACTTATAGTAAATACATATTAGCTATAGTAGCATTGGAAAATACAAATTAAATTATAGAAGACCAGCATGAAGAAACACTAAACAAGCAATAAATATAATTAATTTAATACTCAGAAACAATGGAGACATTTATAAAATAAAAATGAAAAAAAATGAATAAAAAAAATCATTCCTTGAAAATAAGTAATTAAATATATCCACATACCAGGTATAGGAGATAAAAAAAAATATAGATAGTGGTTTGGGAACATTTAGTTATGTATATTTTATATTTTATACGTTGACATTGATTTATTCTTATTTTAAAAATAACAATAATAGGAAACAGGTATGGAATTCCCGAGTCTTTCTTCTACATTTAATGCTTGGCACTCTATAGGAGTTAACTCTATCTTGCCTTTGTGCTGTGAGATTTCCTATTAGACAATATTTTACCTTATGTCAGGAAGCATATCTTCTATGGTATAAATATTTGTGTCCCACAAAATTCATATGCTTAAATCTAATCATCAATGTGATAGCATTAAGTATCCAGTATTTTGGGAGCTGACCATGTTTTGAGGGTGGAGTTCTCCTGAATGGAACTATTGTCCTTAAAAGAAGCCTGAGGAAGCTTGATTCCTTCTTCCACCAGGTAAGGACATAGCAAGAAGTTTCCATCTAGGAATCAAGGTACTGGCCTCCACCAGACACCAAACCAACCCTCACTTTGATCTTGGACATTCCAGAGTCCTGATTTATGATTAATAAATTTATATTTTTTACAAGTCCTCCCCCCTGTGCATGTTGATAGAGCAGCCTGAGTAGATTAACACAAATTGTAACTTATCTTAACAGTCTCAATACTTCATAGAATGCCACTCTACAAGAGAAGCAGAAAAAATAAGTACGAACGTGACAAATTTGCCATTTATTTTAATGTGAACTCCTTACTCTTTGGTTCCCTCAATGCCACGGGGAATATTTAGGGACAATAAAGTGTAAAGCTCCTCCAAGTTTAAAAGAGGATTGAGTGAACTTCTATTTCTGAAAAATCTCTGTGTATTAGTAGAAAGTGGGAAAAAATGAAGTAGCAGACAAGTGTTATGTAGTATGTATGTTACTAGAGTTTCCATATTACAGATGGTTTGCTTAAACAGTAGAAGTTCATTTCTTACAGGTCTGGAGGCTGGAAGTCCAAGATCAAGGTGTCTGCTGGTTTGGCTTCTTTGTGTCTTGCCTTATGTGTTTTCACTTGCCTGTTCTCTGGGTGTTCTCATCCCTGGAATTTCTTCCTTTTCTTAGAAATATCTTGTATTGGACTAGGGTCTCACTTTTATGGTCTCATTTAAGTTAATCATCTCCTTTATGGCCTATCTGTACATGAAATTGCATTAGTCATAGAATGAATCTGCGGGGAACACAATTTCACCTTTAAAATAAGGTGTAATCAAATGTTTGCATTTAATAAACTATTACTTTTCAAATAAATTGTTTACTTTTATAAAAATGCAATAGATGCTTATTATAACTTTATCTGATGATGATATCAAAATATTAATGCTTAAGAATCTTTGTGAAGAGAAGTCTAAGCCACAAAACCATCCCACTCCCTCTTCTGCCCACTGTGATAGCCCTGACTGAATGGCATCCAGCTTCTTGAGTTGCCATGAAAGAGGACAGGAGATCCACCCAGGAAGTGCACAGGGAAGATTTGGTGAAACGTTGATAATGGGAAACAGAAGATGGGCAGGAGCTGAGCAGATGATTCCCCTCTGGTTTCTCTTTGGTGAATTACACTTACATGTGCTTCCTCCTAGAAATCCTTTCCAAGGTCTTAGCTGGTAAATGAACTTGATTCCTTAGTGACTGTATCTCTTCATGACTGATTATAGAACTGTTGCCAGTGTGATAATACATTTCATCATTTTCTTCCACTCATTTGTTTTAACACAACTTTTCCCCCGCCCAATACCAGTGTTTGAATCCCTATCTCAACCTCTCCTTCTAAGTCAGAGAAATATGGGTTAATACAATTAGGTTGTGGAATGGCTTAGTTTGTTGTTTCAGGAAAAGACATGGTCTAGGTGAAAGTTTGCCTAATAATATAGAAATTTCAGATTTATATTAAGAACCTTCCAAAGAGGATTATTCTGTATTAATAAACCAAAATGCTGTTAATATTTGGAAGCTGCTATATTTAAATGATTTAAAGCCATATAAAACATAAATCTGGAATGGTGTTACTATAAAGATTAAAAGCCATTAAAGACAAAAAGGAAATGTTTACTAAATTAATATTTATGACATATTAATTCCATTTTAATTGTGTTATTCCTCTCCAGTCTGATGAGGTAAACTTTCCTGAATTCCTCTGAAGGATTATTTCTATTTCTATATGCAATTGTGTGTGTGTGTGTGTGTGTGTGTGTGTGTGTGTGTGTGTGTTTGCTACTTTTCCTAGAATTAGCAATGAGGGGAGTGACTTTTTAGAAACTGGTAAATTTGGGTAATGTATTTTATGATATTTTTTATTTTTAGTAAATGTCATATGAAAATTCAGGTCATTAGATCAAAGAAATCAGAATGCATTAAGTTATATGACAGGTATTATTTAGACATTTCCCCTTTTTATTTTGTGTTATCTCCTAATATGGGGAAAATGAAAATTATATTTCTCTGCCTTAAATTTTATATGACGTTTTTGAAGAGATAAGACCTTTTAAAATATATAATTTCAATCTAGAAAGTATTGAGGGCCTGTCTTATTCTGTTTTCTGTTATAGGAACACAGTACCATAGAATGGGTAAGTTGAAAAGACCAGAGGTTGACTTTGGCTCAGGGTTCTTATCCAAGGTTGAGAGGCACATCTAGTGTTGGATTCCTTCCTGCTGGAGTCCTGAGGTGGTGCCGGGCACCACATGACAAGAAACAGTCTTCCCTGGATCTTGAAAAACTGCCTTTTATAGTAGGCCCATTCTATAGTTAACCCATTTACCTATTAATCAATTAACTGAATTAATAGATTAACCCACTTTTTAGAACAGAGCCCTAATTACCTCCAAAGGTCACCTGCTCCCAACTTTTTGTTGTTGTGGTGGTGGTTGTTGTACTAAGAATTCAACCCAGAGGTGCACTACCATTGAGCTACATACCCAATCCTTTTTATTTTTTATCTTGAGGCACAGTCTCCCTAAATTGCCCAGGTCGGCCTCAAACTTGTGATCTTCCTGCCTCTGCCTCCCAAGTAGCTAGGATTGCTGGTATGTGCTACAGCTCCTGTCCCTTCTCTTAGAATCTCAAAATGGAGATTAAGTTTCAATGTAAGTTTTCAAGTAGACAAATCATATTCAGATCATAGCAGTTCCATGAAAGAGATGCTGATATACTGTTATGGGAACTCAAAAGAAGAAGACAGTTTATTTTGTTAAAATGGATTTGATAACTTCTTGCTTTTTAATGTTTTAATTTTGAAATATTTTTGTTACAATTTCTATAAATTTGTAAATGGTTTCCTTAAAAGGGAATTTCCCTCCTCCAAATAAGCATCTGTAAATAAGTAATTTAGTCTATTAATTTGTTATTACTATTAATTTGGTCTAGTAATTATTAATAACATTAATGATTATGTGTAAGGAACACATAAAATGATAGGCATCAGATAATTATCTCTGAATTGTAATATAAGTTTATAGGACAATTTCTGGCAAATTGTTTTCTTTTAGTTATACATTACTATATTTCATGCTTAGACCCCAGGTGGCATTTATAATCATTTCTAAAACCAATAAGGAACCAGTCATTAGCCATACATGATTGTTAATGTAAATACATTGATAACAACTCTATGTCTGCCTGACATACACATTTGATTGTATGTGCACTTGACTCTTACAATTAATCTTATGTACCTTTCTTTACTATAATATGTCTCTTGGGCATGTCTAGTATAGATGGACACTTATCATTTCCCTTAATACTTTAAAATATTGTTCCTGGCATTTCAACCTGTATGTTATTTTGATCTTGTGGTACAGATTAAGTAACTTAAAAAGGAAAAAAAAAAAGTAATTTTTGTTGAAACCTAAAACTCTTTGATATTTCCCCTGGGGTTTCTAACAAGTTTTTATTTTGCTATTTTTCATTTATGTAATTTTTCTTTCTCTTTCTTCAAAATAGCCTATCCTGGGAGAAATGCAAACTTCATAGGTATTGTAAAATACTAGTTTCTCTGACAGCAGGAAATCTGTGAGAGCTTTAAAAAATGTCGCACCTTTTACCTTAACTTTTCTTTGTGCATTGCCCAAGAATACCTTGTATGTTCCTTTTCTTGAGGAATCTTCTAGGGAAGTGAGATGTTGTGTCCACATTTATTTCACTTGGGAAAGGAAGTATGTGGACAAATATTCCCTATACATCTCTTCTCGTCGGTGATAACATTATGATTTATGTATGCCAAGTGCACTACAGCAGTCTCCTGAGGTCCTCAAGCAAAACATGAAATCTGAGAGAAATTGCTCTGACCTAGGAATTTCAACTTATTCTAGGGCAGAGGCTACTGAAGTCTGAGAGAAGCAGAAGAACCAAGATAAATATCACTAGGTACTATGAAGACTCAACTAGTGAAACTGACTCAAGAAGAAATCAAAATCCTAACTAGACCTATAACAAATAAAATAATTGAATTAATAATATTTACCACAAAGAAAAGAAAATGCCTAAATTCTTCTACTGGCGAGTTCTATCTTTATAAAAGGGACTATCCGAAGCCTTTAGAAGTTACAAGAAAGATAGAACATATATTTCTATAGTTTGCTCAACAATCTTAAGGTTAAGTTGGTGTATATACATTTGGTTGGTGGGGTGGGTGAGACAGTCACAATGTTAAGAATAATTGTGAAAATATATACAGATCTGAGGGTAAGCATGACTTTCCTTGGGATACTACTAGTTATTATTATCCAATGTAGAAATAGGAATCAAATATCACATATATAAGCTAATTATTTGTAAATGCTGTCAAATATTCAAATAATTGGTGGGCTCTTTTTTTCACTGCTGCAGCCAGGCTTATAATCTTGTGTGAAGACTTACTCATGAATCCATCATACTCTGTAAATTCTCATGCTTATCTGAATGAACAGATGGTGTTGACACTTATCAAAGATATCACTGAAGTGCTAGCATTGTTATGTGAAGAAACAATTCCTTTCTAGAGGTTGTGTTTATTTTTATATTATTATTTGTGAATGACTTTTTTTAATGCAAAATGACAGTATGTGAACTCTGAATTATTCTGTGAATTCTAAGTAGATGTCAATTATGGGAAGGTTGCTGATTACAGAAAGACAATTAATTGCATTGCAATGATTTACAACATCCTTAGTGCAAATGTCCCTTTCAATTTTAAATAAGCACTAAGTATTCATCTCATATGTCCTTGTAATTATCTCACAGTTTGCTTTGGAGTTGATTTTCTGTATTGTGTCTCAATGATCTTTGTTTTCCTGTTCCTCCTTCAAAATTTGGTTATTTAGTGACGATTTTTCTCTGTAACATTTTTATTTTTATATAGCAATAAATTCAATTTTATTGGATAAAAAGGGTTATGTAAAAAATGAAAAAAACTAATCATAGGGCTGGGGATGTGGCTCAAGCAGTAGCGCACTGGCATGCATGCAGCCTGGGTTCGATCCTCAGCACCACATACAAACAAAGATGTTGTGTCTGCCGAAAACTAAAAAATAAATATTAAAAAATTCTCTCTCTCTCTCTCTCTCTCTCTCTCCCCTCCTCTCTCTTATTCTCTCTTTTTAAAAAAAATCTAATCATAGCTATATAGAGTGTATTCTAAATGAAGCTATAAAAGGTGGACTCCATTTCTAAATCTGTATTTTTTTTTAACAAGCTTTTTAGGTTCCAGCCAGCTTTTTGAGTGCTTGTGACTAAGTGTGAACTCATTTGAATCAATGCTCAACTCCTTTGCCCCTCTTTTACTGTATTCCATTTCCTTGGCTTTAAATTCAGCTCTCCAGCTAGTCTGCATTGCCATCCACACAGAGGACCACAACTGGAAGAAAACATATGCACAACAACTGGCCTCACCTTTAATTTACAACATCAACTTCTGGACAACCTCTTTTGCTGTCCAGATGCCATGCTTTATTTCTCTATATTCATTCTTTCATTCTCCTAATTAGCTATTTTATTGTTTCTCTTGTCTTCTGAAATCTTTGATACCTCATCCTTTATCCTTAATCTCAACCATTGAGCTTAATTTCGATTTCACTGAAAAGCAAGGGACAAACAGAAACAATTCACAGTTCATTCGACTATAGCTACTCACTTACTGCATCTGTGCATGTCACTCCTTCATCACTGATTCTGTGGGGAATGTTCTGGTTTCATATCTAACATAGAGCAATCCTCTGTCAATCAAACCTGAATTCATTTGCCTACTTAGGACATTGAGGCCACTGTTCTTCCTTCTGCCTGCTGCATTATCATTATTCATTTTCCCACAGTTCTGGATACTGAGTGCAAAATCAAGGCTGGTCTGATGAGGACTTCTTGCCTTATCCTCACATGACCAAGGAAACCAAAACTAGGACCAAACTAGGCTGAAAGTTGCCTAAAGACTCTTCTATAAAGACATTGGTTCCATTCACAGGGGAACAGGCCTCATGACATAATCACCTCTTAAAGGACTCACCTCCTAATACCATCACATTAACAATCCTGAATTATGCATGACACTATGAAACCATGACTGGAAATAAGCAATATGCATTAAGTTCTCGTTTAGAGACTAGGAGAAAAATTTTTATCATCTCTCTCAAAGACTTCATCATACAAGCATGTTTATTAAAGATCCATCTGCTAGTAATTCTGTCTTAAGTTTTACATAAAATTTTGAATTGGAAATAGCATATATATATGCAAATCAATATATTTACACAGGACTTATTAATGCAAAGCATTAACTTCTTCGGCAAAGCATTTCTAGGGAGCTTAGGAAATATATTGGGTAAAATTTTCTGATGTTTTTGGGCTTTTAAAATAAATTTTCTTACTAGAAAGAAAAAGGAAATATTTTGGATTTGAAAATTCAATATTTGGGACTTATATGCTCAATCAAAAATTTTAATATGCTAAAACAGGATTTGCACAAACGGTTTCATAAAAATACTGAAAGCTTCCACTGCACTCAGTCACTATTATTCTCTATTTCCTCTCAATCCCAGGGTCCTGTTCATGCTACTTCCACTCCCTCAACCATCTCTGTCCTATATTTCTAGACTCTCATTTATGTTTTACCTTTTTTCAAGACTTGATTGATCCCATCAAATATTTGCCTCATTAATAGAATTCTCCACAATGTATTATATTAATTTATACTTATGGATCATTCTTCTCTATTATGAGAGTTTTTTAAAGTTGGGGGATATATAATATTCATGTTTATAACCCAGATATGTGTCTTGGTAGGTTTTAGGCTGGTATGAGTGAGTTGCAGCCAGAAGAAAACAGTATTATTTCAATAACACAGTGTAACCTCCTCCAACTATCTATGCATTCAACAAAATATTTCCTAAGAAATTACATGTTCCCAACCCTTATTCTAGCCACTGGTAGTTTAAAAAACAAAAGAAACAAAAATACCTAGAATATATAGTATCTTGAAATTCATTTTGGAGTAGAAAGAAGAAAGAAGTGAAAAAATAATTTTACATATATATAATGTCATGGAGAAATAAAGCAGGGAAGTGAGATGAAAAGAGATGAACAGAGATCGTTTCACAAAAATATTGCATTTGAGAAACATTTGAAGGAAATAAAAACAAGTCTTTCCTGAGGAAAATTTCTAGACATTTAAAACATCTAGTACAAATTCCCCAAGTCAAGGCTAACATTAATTGCTTGGAGGCTTGATTGGATAAGTAAGCAAGATGAAAAATTATAAAAGATAAACTTCAAATGTGATGTATAGGAGAAATTTGTAGGATTTTAGATTTTGCCTTGAATGAGAAAAAAAATTTTCACTAGGATCATTCTATCTCCTGAAGTGGAGTTGGAAGAAACTTCTGCTCTTTATTTCACCTCCCGGAGCTTAGTTTGTGCCAGTTTACCTGCTACAAAACCATATTCCTTTGATAAACAAAGATTTACTTAACAAGGCAAATTTGTGTCAGAGACTAGCTTATATTTCTTGTATATGTGTGCTTAAGGTCTCTTTTTTTTATTCTTTTAATTTTTATTTATTTATTTTTTAGTCATACATGACAGTAGAATGCATTTTGATATATAATACATGGAATTAAGGCCTGTTTTAATAGACTCTACACATAATAGGTAATTAATAAATACTAGTGAGAATTTTTTTATAATCTTCACAACTTTTACTTTAAATTATATTACTTTTCTCTATTAGTTTTCTTGAATTTTAAAAGGATTTTATCCTTCATCCACATTTCCTCTCAGAATTTAAATAACTTGACACTGGTCATTGACTGACACTATTTTTTTTTTTCACTTTGCAATCTAGGTAATATTTCCCTAAGGATCTATTATTCTATGCTTTCTATACCTCTATTGCTATTTTTTAAATCCTCTTCAATTTTTCATATCTTTAATGATGCTTGAGTCCCTTATCTGGATCAAATCTTGGATGTAACAACGATCAGGTCAGATCCCACAAATGGTGCAGCCTGTAATTTTTTTTATTTTTATCCTCCTATCATATTTTCATTTATTCAACAAATGTGTATTTTGCTCATTGTGTATTTGGCAGTGTTCTAAGAGATTTATAAATATATAATTTGAGCCTTAAAAACCCTTCATATTATCACTATTCATATTTCCATTTAAAAATGAAGATTTGAAGCACAGAGATCTGCTTATGATCACACAGTTAGTAAGTGGTAGCGATGAACTATGAGCTCAATATGATTCAAGAATCCATCACTAAACTGACCCCTTTACACTTATTTTATACCATCCTAGTTTCTTTTGTTTATTTGTCTTGATTTTTCTATCCTTACTTAGTGAGGGGGATAGTTGGACATTTTAAAATTTTATTTTCCTTACTGTATTGGAATTTAAACATTCTCTCTATATACTTTTAATTGATCATTAGACCTTTTAAGATGAGTTTTCATTGAGCTTATTCTAAAAAAAAATAGTATCTCAATTCTCCTTCCTAAGAATATAAGACTCTTATAATATTTTAAAGTTCATTTTCCATCTTAAGTTTATTTTTGTTCATTTTTTAGGGGTTTCTTTTGTTTCTTATCTTTGGGGACACATTTTATTATTACTCATTGTGATTAGTGTGTCACTTTTATGGTTTAGAGGATGTTCACCTAACTTCTAGTGAAATAGAACTTATTTTCTGTGTTTACTAGACATTTGGGTTTCTTCTGTGAATTCCTTATCAATTATTTATGCACTTCTCATTGGTACACAGGATTTATTTACCATAGATACTAATGAGTTTTAAGAATTACAAATGTCTTAGTTTAAATATCTGGCTATTTCTCACTTCATATGTTGTTATTTTGAGACAAAGAATTTCAGTATTTATGTAAGAAAATTTACTAAGACTATTCTTATTGTTTGTACCTATGAATCTAACTTCATAAAAAATATTTTCAAACCATTTATTCAAAAAGCTTTGAACATTTGCCTTCATAATTCACTATTTAAAATGTTTATTGCTATTGAAAATATTGAATACAATTTTAAAAATTATATTTTCTATTTTTGCTGTGTCAGACTCAATAAAATCACCAATTCTAATACCTTCTATGTAAATTCTTTTCCTTTTTTGTATAGGTAGCCTTAACAACTTTAGATATTGATTTTCTATTTCTTTTGTTTGTGTATTTTATTTTCATATTGCACTGTTAGGAATGCTTTATTACATTGATTTTTCTTATTTTTTCACCTTTGGATTGATATCACCATTTATGCTCCACTAAATACACTGTTGATTGAAGTCTTTGTAATATATTAGTTAGAATGAAATAAAATTATTTTAATAAAAATCTATGGGCTGATGCCCACAAACAAAGTGAGATTATGACTCTGGTCACATTCTGTATTAATCAGAGAATTAGTCTGCTTTTTGTTGCTGATAACACAATATAAGGTGAATTATAAAGACAAGAGGTTTATTTGACTCAGTGTTCTGGAGATCCAAGGTTGAGGGACCACATCTGGTAGGTGGCCTTCTTTCTGGAAGGTAGTGCAGAGCATCCATGAGAAGACACATGGAGTATGTATGAGTATGTGTATCTTAAATTCTCTCTTCCTCTTCTTATAAAGCCACTAAGATTCAGTCATCTGAGCTTTACCTCAATGACCTTATCTAATCCTTTTATCTTCCTAAGGCCCACCTGTAAACACCATAGTCAGATTAAGTTTTCACCCTCCCAATACCTCATGATAGGGATTAAATTTCAACACATTAACCTTAGAGGATACTGTGAAACAATATCCAAACCACAACCTTCAGTGCTCTCCAGAAAAACAGAACAAATGTGTGTGTGTGTGTGTGTGTGTGTGTGTGTGTGAGAGAGAGAGAGAGAGAGAGACAGAGACAGAGAAAGAGAGAGAGAGAGAGAGAGAGAGAGAGACCTTCTATTGTGAGAAATTACTTACCCATTAGATTAACCATCTAGAATGGCTAAGAAATACCATCTAGAAGGATAAAAAACACATTTGGTTAGACACCAGGCACAAAGTCTAATTAGGTTAGGGAAGAAAGATTTGACTACTAATTGGATAAGTCTTTGTTATTGAAATGACATATTATTGCAATTTTTGAATCAATGAAAACAAGCATTTTTAAAATTTTATTATCAATAAGAATTCAGTTTGTCCTCCTAATGTTAATCTGTTCTTGTATTCCAGGTATTAAAGTTCATTCACTCTATTTGCCTACAGAATCCATCATTGGATTAGATTCAATTTGCTAAAGTACTTTTTGGATTTTTGATATATTGTTATCAGAAAACTGAATTTACTTTTCCCTTTTTCCATACTATTTTTTAAAATTTTCATGCCAACACAATTTTTGGTTCATACCAATAAGGGTATCATAAATAATGTGATGTGAAGATGATGCTAGAGATGTGTCTATATTTGTTCTTTTCAGAGAGTCTGCTGTTGAGCTTCTCTACTTTATTAGATGTCTCTGTTTTGTGATATTAGTTATCATTCTTATCCTTACTATTTACTTTTCTCAAATTATTATTAATTTATTTTTGAAGTTTTTGATTCTGCTTTTAAAAACACTTTGTCAAAATTTTAAAAACAAACATTTAATACTTTGCTGTAAACATGCTGAGAGCCATTAGCCAAGGAGGTATGACAATTTTCTTGCCAGCGTACCCCATGTTGCTTAGAGGAAGGACTCGTGGAGATGGACTTGCCCAGGTCATTTGCAGTGACATTACATGTAAAGTGACTTTGCTCAAGGACCAGGGCGGATCCGGGCTTAGGGCGGATCAGGGTTTAGGGCTCTCCTTGGGTTTAGGGCGGTTCCAGGTTAAAGGTGTACCCTGCTGGGAATAGGGCGTATCCTGCTGCCTCAGGCGTGCCCGCTCCTGGAGTTCCAGTTGAGTTCTCGCGGGATTCAGAGAGTATATGGGATCCAGAACATGGAACTTGGCAGAGAACGTGAATTTCCCCAGAACGTGTTTGTAGAGGGCCGGTGTGAGATCGGGAATAAAGAATCGCTGTTTGAATCTACAAAGCTGTGAGTGGCTCGTGATTGTGTGCCCAGCCAGACTGCGGCATAAACACTGTATTTTTGTAGCTGATATGCAATATTCTTATTAATCAAATCTTAGCTTTATATTATGGTTCTTTCTTTGTCTCTTGGTTTACTTAGAAATTTACTTAACACATTTTTTGAAATACATGTGGATATTTTTAAATTATACAACAATTGTGTGTATTTATGAGGTACAGTGGCATATTTCAATGTTATGTACAATCAGTAATTATGAAATCAGGGTAATTAGCATTTATTATTAATTTGTGTTGAGAATATTCAAAATCCTTTCTACTCATTCCTTTAAGTTATGCAATTAATGTCAACCATAATTCCCCTAATTACTGTGCTATTAAACATTAGAAGTCACTCTTCCTGTCCAAAGTTTCAAAAAGTTTACTTTGTCATAAAGAAATAGAGTCTATATGATATCAAGTGTTTGGAATACTTACCATAAAACCTTTGTTAAACTTACCCCAAAACCTTTACATGGTCAATGTTCATAAAATTTTCATGTGTGTTTAAAAATAATGAATTTCTGAAACTCTGCTTTTTTTTCTCTGGATTGAATTTTCATATCAAAATCATTCTTTCAAATCTTGTGATGAGAAATTATTGCCTATAACAATGTCTCTCTTTTAATTTTGACCTGAAAATATTTTCACTCATTCTCATCCTTGAATGATATTGTAAGTAGGTATAAAATTATAGAGCAATCATTTCCTTTGAGCACTTTGCAGATAGACTCTCTTCAAGCATTCATTTTTGTTGTTAAGGCAATCTTTCTAAAACTTTTATTTCCTTACAGGCAATCTGTCTTTTTCTCTATGATTAATTTCAGTTGCCAACTGTAGTATGATGAATTGTGCCCATTTACTATAAGATGAATATTGAGAAAGTAGTTACCATTTAAAGTGGTATATATTGAATTATGACAAAATTTGTATAGTCAACAAAAAATTAATCAAAAATTAAAGCAACTGTACATCTGAACAAATGTAGTTTTCCTTTACCACATGAATAAAAGGGAAAACTTTGGGGAACTTTCATATATTTGATCATGAAATGACATGTTGTCAATGAGTTGACACATTTTTTTCCTATTATTGTATTCCATAGTAAAAGTTATACAGGAAGGGCTGGGATTGTGGCTCAGTGGTAGAGTGCTTGCCTTGCACATGTGAGGCACTGGGTTCGATCCTCAGCACCACATAAAAATAAATAAATGAAATAAAGGTATTGTCTCCATCTACAACTAAAAAAAAAATTTTGTAAAAAGTTAGACAGGAGAAGAAAACATACCATTTCAGATCTGTAGTATATCAAAACTAACTATATGAAAACAGAAATGATTCCTTACTTGTAGACTGCACATAGAAATATCTCCAGACTATTGGCCATAGGCATCCACTTTCTGTAGAGAAAAAAAGTTCTCCACTTTCTGGAGATTAAGCCTTCATCATATGCGCTTTTGAGGGACATTTAAGTTCCAAATTAGAGCAAATTCAGCATCCCTTCTGTAGACATAGGAGTATTAGAAGTTCATCCATTATAATTTCCATTAAGACTGTAACTGACAGATACAGAAACCATGTACTAGATAAACTAATAATGAAAATACACAATTTGATCAGCAGCCTTATCTTGAGGATGACTGACAAAATTAATAATGTTTTTGTTTAAATATATATGTGTGTGTGTGTGTGTGTGTGTGTGTGTACCAGTGATCACACCTGTCTGCATATGCCATTATATACAATAAAGAAAATTTGGACATACTGCAATTGACTTCCTTTCTTATTCTATTCTCATGATTTCATAAGCTCTTGTCTGCTAGGGAGAGGGTTAGAGAGATGTCAAGGAAATATCAAGCTTCAGCAAGAAACAGCAGGAAACCACATTATTTATTTATTTCTTTTTTTTTGTGCTGGTAGGGCTCAAGTTCAAATTTCTTAACCTTCATAAGGTAAGATAACTTTTACTTATGTTAGAACTATATTTTCTTAAATTCTAGTGAAGTCTGTTCAGAACTTCATTTTCTTTTCATCAGCAATTGGAGATAATAGAAATGTAATTAACCAGCACATATAAAACTTCATTTTTCAATTTTATTAAAGGCCAGAAGTTATCTAAGACTTTCTATACGATTGAAAGGAAATTTAATAAAACAAAACAATGACCCTCGTTTAATCAAAGTTTAAAGAAAGACCCAAGACATCAGTAGAATCTTCTGGGCAACATTGGCAGAAGTGGTTATGAGGAGGACACAGAAACAGCTACTATGAGAAGCTGGGAAGAAGAAATGCGGGAAAGACAAGGGGCAGAAGCTTGTATGCTGCTCACAAAGTGATCCGAAGAACCAAAGTGTTCAATGACAGATGAGTGGATAAACAAAACGTGTTATGTACATACAGTGGTATGGTATATTGTTCAGTCACAGAAAAATAATAATATTCTGAACCACGTTACAAGATGTATGAATCATGGCGTTCATTAACTTCCCATTACAGTAACAAAATACCTGAGCTAGTCAACTCAAAAAAGGAAAGAATTGTTTTGACTCATGTGTGGAGGTTTGAGTTCATGTTTGTATGGCCCATTGCTTTTGTGCCTGTGGTGACTCAGCACATTGTCATTAGAGCAAATGGCAGAAGAAGCTGCTTCCTTCAAAGTGCCTGGAAAGAAAACAGGGAGAAAGAGAAAGGGGTTGGGGTCTCAGTATCCTTTCAAAGGCAAACCCCCAATGACTTAACGTCCTCCAACTAGCTCTACTTTTTAAAAGATCCACAACCTCTCAATAATATCATGATCTGAAAACCAAGGCTTCCACACATGGACCTTTGAACAATACTTTAGAACCAAATGATAGCTCTTTGTAACATTAGGTAAAATAAGTCAGATACAAAAGGGCACATTGTGTGACTCCGCTTATATGAAGGATGTAGAACAGGCAAATTAATAGATGCAGACATTATACTAGAGATTACCAGGGGCTGAGGAGGAAAGAATGAATTATTACTCAATGGGTAAAAAATTAGGATGATGTGAAGTTCTAAAAATGGATAGATGATGGCTATGCTAAGTGTGAATGTACCTAATGCCATAGAATGTTCTAAATCACTAAAGGTGACTTAAAGTGTTAAACTTTATAAGATTTTCCCCTCATTTTTTTAAAACATGGGAGTTCTAGGGAGAAAACATAATAAAACATATAGGATAGGTACAGAAAGCTCATATTGCTTTCTGAGATTAAAAATATTTTAGAATTATATTATCTTCACTGAATCAAAATATTCCATTTATTTTTTTCCTATTTTTGATATTTAGAGCATACATTTCATAACAGTTAGTCTCTGTTTTATCAGTACATATAAAAGTTTTAAATTTAATTCATTTCCTCATGAAAGATAGCTAGCAAACATCTGTCCCTTAACAAAAGAAACCTTGACCAAGTGACCCTGTGGCAGTTCATTGGCAAGCTTTACCCACAATTCTTCATGAGCTTCTGACTAGTTTCAGGATCAGGACAGAGAATACATGAACTCATGGAAAGACAATGGGCAGCATGAAGTCATGTGGGCACAAAGAGTAGGAAAAGGTTCATGAAATACTATGGGATTATATTCTGTCTTGGACCATGAGATGGAAAGAGGGCTTGTTTTGAGGATAAAGTGAGTGAATGAATGATCTTTGATTAATAGTTTCATTGATACCTGCTGCCATAACTATATCCTAAGCTGGACTTCAGGAGTCTTGTTGCACATATCTGTATTTCCTAATTGCTTAGGGTTCAAAACACGTGGCATGTGTTCATCTTGTCTATTATAATTTTATTACACCAAAGTTTTGAAAATAATTGCTAGGTTTTGCCTTAAATTAAATTAGAATTACTAATTTAATGCATTCAATCAACTTAAAGTATTTTAATAAAAAATCATGGGAATCTGGAATGATTGATTGATTGATTTGTTCGTTCATTCTTTTTTTTTTTTTTTTTGGTACTGGGAATTAAACTCAGGGGCACTTGACCACTGAGCCACACCCCAGTCCTATTTTGTATTTTATTTGCAGACAGGTTCTCACTGAGATGTTTAGTGCCTCACTTTTGCTGAGGTTGGATTTGAACTTTCGATCCTCTTACCTTTGCCTGGGATTACAGGTGTGTACCACCACATTGGACTTGGAATGTTCTAATAATTAGTCATGGAAAAGGCTTATATGAAAATAATTCTTCCATGGAATTTGTATTCTGCAACTTGGACATAGTGAATCAAGCCCTTGTAGACTGTTTTATTTGAATTGTGTTCTCTTACAGAGTTCTTTTATTTATCAATAGTCTACTGAAGCAAAAATCTATACCTTATCCTTTCTCCTTCAACATAATTGCATGATAGCAAATATTTCACTGTATGAAAAAATCTGCTCTTTTTGAAGGGAGAAAACTCATTTTGTGAAAATTAACAGTTTAACAACAATAACAAAAAAGATTCTAAAATTGTTTTTAGGTTGAAAAACTTAAATTGCTTTTTGATCTGAAATTTAGCAGCCTGAAATATTTTTTCAACACTCCGAAGAATCTCATGGGTTTTCCAAAGGATACCTCTATTAAAACTCATATTCAAAGATTTTTCTAGTAATATTCATACATTTATTCATAAAACTTACTTTTGCTTGCGAATTTGTACATTAAACCCAGAGGAAGAAAAGCATTCTTTTAGAAAACTCTTTCACTGCTGTGAAAAAATCAGAATAATGAAACAGGGATGCTGAAATTTAAGTCAAATCATTTCTTTTCTCTAACTTTTCCTGGAGTTTCCCAGGTAGTTCTTATTTTTTCTTATATTTTTATTGTTGGTTGTTTTTCTTTTCTTTTTTTACATTAGAATTTTTCAAACATGCTTCTGTAGCAAATTCCTAAGGTCTATAAGTTCATGGGAAATGTGCTGTGAGCTTTACCATTTCAAATCAACCCTCTTGTAAGTTGTTGCTATTGATTGATTTGGAGAGAAGGGTTTTTATTACCTCTGACAAAGAGACTTTCACCTCTTCTGTGGAGTATATGAACCTCTTAAGGTGTTAAAATAATGTTTTGAGTTTTATTTTTCTTTATTACCAAAGAAAAAATTTTTACTCAATACAAAAACAGCATCTAATTTGATGCTATATTGAAACAAGAGTTTCCACAAAGCCTGCAGAATGAATCTGCACAAATTTTAGAACTCTTAAGAAACACAATAATGATGTCCATATTTCATAGCTAAAATCCTCACTCTCAAATCAGCTTCATCTTACTGGACTTCATGATTATTATAAAAGTGGTCATGATATAGCATCTTATATGTATGAAATTTTTATGTCCTTAAAGGCAAAAACAGTATTTCATAAGTCTTTTTATCCTTCCACCATAGCCACTGACCCCCGGTCTAGCTCAGGTCTCTGTAGATGGATATTAATAATTAAAGAGTTAATATATGTTGCTGGAGAATGCTGCAGGAATGTGGCCCCTTGGCAGTTGAATGTGGATCATATAAAGAAGTGTGGGAAGATACATTACTATTTATTTTACCTAGCCACAAAACTTTTTATGTTGATCAGCAAATAGCTATTGTTAGCTACTTATATTGAATTTGAATATTCTAGAAAGGATATATAGTCTAATCTCTAGTTTTTCCTAGTAATCATTAGTACCTCTTTATAAAAGAGGAAGTGGAAAGTTCATGAGGTCATGAAATCAGGAGCTTAAGTTTTCAATTGACTTCCACAGGAGAGGCATCTCCAGTACACTGCAATCCAAATTGAGATGTTCTTTTAGACTGCTCACCCCTGTTATAAAAGGATCCTTCATTCTTTCAATCTTCCTTCTCATTCTTTCTTTCTCTCTCTCTCCCTTTTTGCCTTCATCCTCTTTGTTTCTCCTAGTGAGAACTACGAATCTTTTTCTCTTTGCACCCTTATTCAAAGAAAATGTGTATGCAATATTAAAAATTTATTGAATGTTCTGTGCTTCCCAGAAGTATTTGTGCTCTAAAAAACAAGGCAAAGGAAAAAAGGAGGGAAGAAAGGTATGTGCTCTTAATGAAACTTCAATGTGTTTGTCTGACACTGAGGAAAAGAGTCTATAAACTAATGTTGCATCAAAATCTTTCATCAATCCTATGAAGAAACAAAATCTTTGAAATGTTGATTCCAGTCATATAGATAATAAGGGGCAGACTGGAATTTGAACTAAACTTTTCCCCCGGGAATGTATTGTAAGGCTTCTATTGTTGGAATGGGAAACTAGTTTAGAGCTAGTCAGAATAACCTAAACTTTTGGTGTTCTAACTTAAAGAATCAAGGGGCATATCTGCATGAGATTTTTTTTTAACTTTTTAAAAAAATATTTATTTTTTAGTTGTAGTTTATTTTATTTATTTTTATGTTGTGCTGAGGATCGAACCCAGGGCCTTGCACATGCTAAGTGAGCACTCTACAGCTGAGCCACAATCCCAGCCCAGAATTTTTTTTTAATGATCTTTGATATATGGCATGAAATCTAAGATATGAACTTCATTTTTTCTCTCTTGTCCTTGATACAATACAAAGTTTAGTTTTCTTAGTGTTATTGTCCACCTAGAATAAAACTGCTTTGTACAGTATTAAAAAATCATCCTTGCAATTTGGACAAATTTGTTTTTTTCTTTTTAGTTGAATTTTATAATATGAAGATAATTTCTCAGTGAAGATATTATTTCAAAAATCAAATTAAAGGGACAGCTTATTACATCCTTATTCTGCTACTTATTAGCTCTCTGCCCCTATGTCCAAGTCAGATTTTTCTCATCTATATAATTAGGATAATAATATCTATATATGGTTATAGAGGATTGACCAGGATAGCTCACTGGCCCTTAGTAAAATGATAGTTCCTTCCCCTTTGCTCTTTGTCTTGAATTCATCAGGAAGTATGCATCTGTAAACATCAGATATGTCACAATGCAATATGAAAAAATATAATTTCTAGAAAGTTTTGTAGTCTATTTACATATATTCTCTAACCAAGAGAAATGACAAGTAGTTGAATATTTTACCAATAAGATGAGGATCAAGCATAATAGGAGGTTTTTTCCCTTGAGAATTTTTTTTCCATTTGTATTACATATTCACTTGTTTATTGCACAGATATAAAGTCTTGAAAATATTCTATCGGTCATTTGGGTGTACATCTCCTCATCCTTGAACTTCCTAAGTATTTCTTTTGCTTATTTCTAGTGACTACAGGATCAATGGGAACAAAGAGGAAATTAGCACTTCAGGGAAAAGATTCAAAAAGAAGGCACTAGAATAAGCTCCTTCATTTTATTTATGCCCTTCTGTTGTAACTCAGTGTTCTCAGGTTCTTCCATGAGGAAAAATGGAGAGAAGTCACCCATGGTTCCAATAATGCAAAAAAAAAAAAAATTGCATTATGGTTAAAGAAACCTCAGAAAGGAGAGAGCCTATGCACTCTCTGTACTTCAGGTATTTTGACTTTATTATTCCAAGGCTAAAAACTACATCACCATCATCCTCCTTATCAGTTTTGTAGTTGTTTACTGACTACTTTGAAGTATTAGGCACTAAGATTATCATCACATATATTTTCTTACTTGATCCTCAAAACACCATGATTTTTGTTAAGTCTCAGCCAAACTGTAATTGAGAAAATGAGACTTAAAGTGGTTAAACTGCCCGCCTGAGGTCACAGAGACAAAACAGAATTTAGAGGCAATTCTGTCTGCATATACAATCTGAATGCTAAATCGCCATCCTTAAACAGCTTTAAAATCTAGACAATGCAAACACAAATTACAATACAACTCTGTAGTTTGGGATATTGATCCAATGGGACTATTTTTCCAGGATTTCTGAATAAGAAAGCAAGCATATTGTTTGGATGTTAAACGAGAGTCATAGGTCACATGAGGGCACTTGAAAATTGCAAAGAAGTATTTAAAATCAAGCAAGAGAACAAAACCAGATTCATAGTGCACTGATCTAAGCTTGATTCCTTAAACAATTAACTTATTTTATTTTGGCTTCAGTGTCTTCCTCAGTAAAATAAATAGATAAGAGTCAAATAATTTTTCAGTGTCAGAGACTCTCCCTTTAACCTCACATGTATTTATGTGTCTCTATTGAGACATAATTTACATATCACAAAATTAACTCAAAATTCACAATTCTGTGATTTTTACATATCCACAGACTTATGCAACCATAATCAATATATCTAATTTCATATCCCCATCATACTATTATTGGTTACAGTCATTCCTCTCTTCCTCCAGCCCTTGGCAAATATTATCCTATTTTCTGCCTCTATGGATTTACCTTTTCTGGAGATTTCATTAAAATGGAATCATTTGACATGTAGTATATTATAACTGTGTTCTTTCACTTAGTAAATACTTCCAAGGTTCATCCATGTTGTTTTATGCATCGGTACTATATTCATTTTACTGCCAAATATATTTATTTATGTATTCATCAGCGATGGGTTTTTAGGGTGTTTCAACATTTTGTTTATTATGAGTAATGCTGCTGTGGATATTTGTGTACAAGATTCCTGGGAATATGTGTTTTTATTTCTTTCAAATATATACTTAGAATTGAAATTGCTAGTTCACTTGGGAACTTTATTTTTAATGTTATAAAGAGCTGCCTTTTGTCCATAGTGGTCGAGCCATTTATTACATTCTCATCATGTATGGGCTCTCTCCATACCTAAACGACACTTATTGTCTACCATCTTTATTAAGACTTATTTCTAGGATGAAATAATATCTCATTGTGAATTTGATTTGCATTTCCCCAAGGACACAATGCTGAGAATCATTTTGCTTGCTAATTGAACATTTTCATAATTTTTTTTGAGAAATTATTTTTCTATTTGTAAAAATCTTTGTCTAAATTATTTTTCTATTTTTATTTATTTGTCTTTTAATTGTGGAATTGCAAGGCCTCTTTATATATTGTGAACTCAAGTCTCTTACAATACAGAGGATTTTAATTGTAAGCTTATAAATTCTGTAGGCTGTCACTTCAGTTCCCTGATGGTGTCCTCTGCAACACAAAAGCTTTTGATTTTTGTGAACATAATTTATCAGCATTTTCTTTGTCACTAATTTTTCTGGTGTCACATTTAAAATAACTATTGCCTTATTCAACATCACAAAGATTTACTCATACGGCTTCTTCTAAGAGTTTTACCATTTTAGTTCTTATGTTTATGTCTATGATCTATTCTGTATGCAAAGGTGCATATGATGTGAGATAAGCATTCAACTTTTTTTCTTTCACATACATACAGATAGTTGTCCAATACCATTTTTTTTTGAAAGACTATTTTTCCACCATGGACTTGTCTTGACACTCTTATAAAAACCAATTGGCTGTAACTGTCCTTGCTGATGTCTGGAATTTTAGTTCTATTCCATTCATTTATGTGTCTATCCTTATGCCAGTATCACATTAAAATGAGACAAAGTTAAAAGACTCACTAAGCAACGACTGCTGCACAATCAATCAATCAATCATCAAAAATAATAAAGTGGCATTAGTTTGCTCTATACCATCTGATAGAGAAGCTCACTTCTCAGTGATCGTTGCCTGTTCATTAGTCTCATGATGGGTATAAATTAAATTAATGTATCACTGAAATTCCTAAATAATGGATACTCAAGGACCTGAAGAATTATTTGCAAATAGTCGATTTGTTCTTTTGGAGGAATATCAAGGGTCTAACTGTGTCATTCAAAAAGGACACATGAGTGCTACATTTATTTGGAATGAAAAAAGCTAGAAAATTACTATGTGCAAGAGATCTTGTAAGAAAGCAGTTGCTATAGCAACTGTGGCCTCATAGACTGCATGAAATGGGAGAACTTGCTTTAGCATAATCACCCAGTCTTTTTATGTGCATCAATCTCTAGGACAGACCAAATCCTTGTAACATGACTATAGAAAGAAAATTATCTTAATTGGAAAGGAATATTCTTTTTAATGTATGCTGATTAAAGTTTCAGTATTAGTATTTGATGTGAAATTGTCTTTGTAGTTACCCTTTTGGAGACATTGTTAAAACATTCCATGTAAAGAGCTAAATATAGTCATTGCTGTGATGTGAATACAAATAATAGAGAATATGAATATGTCGCATGATTTTTCTACAGGATCATAAAAATGTTACCTTTGGCTTTTCAACTAAATCAAATCAAATTAAATTAATTAAATTGGTTACAACTTCTAATTGGATTGATATTAGGCTGTTTCTTTACTTTCCATTTTAAATTTTCTTTAGAGATTTTCAAACTCACAGTGTGATTACAGAACGAGTGCAGCACTTTTTCTCTAATTGAGTTATTAATAGTAAAGCTGACTATGTTAAAACAAATACTAATGTGTACCTTTATCTCTATCCTTTATCATTTTGAAGGAAAAAAAAGGTTTCTTTCTTCATAGAGAGAATGAGCTTTTAAAATTCCAGCTTCTAGACAGCAGGTGCACATTATTCACAAATGACTGTCCTGTCCGTGGACCATAACCTTATAATTGTTCTGCTGAAAGACATTTTTGTCACTTGCTAGCAACAGAGTAGGTAAAGAGCACACCTCCTTTTGGTGTTGATGCCTTTTGACATCTTGCAATATCTTTTGCAGACAGAAGGAGCTTTTCATAGGACTGTGAAGTTTTCCTTTTTTAGTGGAGCTCAAATAAGAATAAAAAGCCTCTTTGCTCTGATTTAGGGGCCTTGGGATTTAACCCCTATTCTGCCATAGACAATGACACTAAATAAACAATCTGTGTTATTGCATAGTATATTTCATACCTAAAATGATAATGCTGTATAATGTAAAATGGCAAATAGCCTCATAAAATAGACTTTCTATTAAGTTTAAGCTTATATTAGATTTAAATAGTATTACTTTGTACCATTAGTATAGCTCATCACAAATACTCCAAGATGAGTTCTACCATTACAAATAATTTAAAGTAGTAAAAATTAAGTTGAGCATTATTTTTGCTTCATCATCCCAGCACGAAATACACTGTTTGATTCATAAAGCAAGAGGGAAAAATGCCAATACCATCATCTTAGAAAAATTCGATTAAATCTTATATGTTCCCAGCTCTGCAAATAACTGCTTCATTCTGCCCTCTAACAGCTCCCTGGAATGAAAAATAATGCCAGGGTAAAACTGTTGAGAACAAGGAGCGTCCTTAACCAGTCAGGCAGGACATCTGGTTCTGCATCCTGACTCAAGCCCACCCTCTATCCTTTTTGGTGTTTTCCCTCCTATGGAAACAAAACAAAACAAAACCACATAAGAGATGCATAGCATTCCTACTCTTCTCAATCATTGCCTCTGTCCTGTGATTCTGCAGCATTAGAATTTAATTTGCACAGTGCTGTCTTACCCACCCTTCAATCAAGCTGCATCTTGGCCTTTGTGAAAGTAGCCTAGAGCCTGGCAGGTGGCTCAATGAGAGTTGCAGATGCGTTTCTGTATTTTTTAAATGTTTCTCACCATTCACTGACTTATTCCTTCTCCTTATTATGAGTTGACTGTAATTTTCAATCTGTTCTCGGGATTTCATTTTAGACTTTATTCAGCTATAGTAGGACTCTCTGTAACTCCCCATATGTGACAAACTAGGAGTGAATTAAGACTCTGACATCTCTCCCCTTGAGAAAATGAGCATAATTTCCCAGAACCCAGACTACCTCTTAATGCCACAGCATGAAAGTCCAACTTCCCCCTGAAATGACACTTCTCAATATTCTTCATTCAATTTTTTTCTATGTTTTAGAAATAAGAAAAATGTAGCATAATATGTCCATACCAACAATAAAAAGAATCTGTAATTCTTTTGTTTTTAATTAGAGAAATAGAAAATTAGATGTTATTCTGTATGTGGGTATATTAACTGAGAGTCTTCCACTGAGTCTTTCCTTGAACACCATTAAGTACTTAAATGTCACAACACTTGGTTCCTTCTTGTTAATTCTCAGAGTATGCTATGTTTGCCTCTAATGAACACTTCTTATCTGTAGTCTAATCAAGGATTATCATTTTTATCTTACTTTGTAAATGTGAATTCATTGAAAGCAGGACCTAGTTCTAGGTTGCTTTCTCCATCTCGGGATATGGCTGTGTTTGGCACACTGAGAACCACATTAATAGAACCAGAATGAATGAGTTAATAAATGAATGAACAAAACAAGACTCTGATGCTTTGGTTACATCTTCTAGTTTCTAAGAAATTAATGTCATTTGAGTAAGAAACAATTCTTGTATTTCTACAGCCATTTGGGGGTAATTCCTTCCTTTTATTAACATTCTATTTTAAAGAGCTGTTGAAACTTGTTTGTAATCAAGATATTCACATTTATGTCCTTTTCCTTCTTGTTCTGTAAACTCCAATCGAGTTAGAATGACCAACTAGGCTGGACAGCCCACCTGGTGCACACGGGGCTTGAGATATATATTACCTATCTTCAAATAGGAAACAAATCCAAGGGCTTGTTTGACTTACTTTTCTGCAAATTGACTTATGGCTAATAAGAGAGATTTCTTTCTTTCATGAAAGTTCTCTTACAGCAAAAGTCCCATACCTTCCAAACAGTAGTTCCTAAAGTCCCTACTAAACCCAAGCATGAGACACTTATATTTATCACATGCTTGATATCTGTACTATTTAGGAAACTGGTTATCATATCATACTTGCAAATCTATACCTTCACTTGATCTTATTCCATCATTCTTCCTCTCTGCCCACATTGCTACAGGCATAATTTCTTTTCTATTTCTTAAAGATAAGAAGACCTTCCCTCTTTAGAGATTTCACAATGGTTTTTCCTTTCCACTCAGTTCTTTGTTCCATGGCTTTCTCTGCTGTTTTCTTGTTGTCTCTCAGATTTGTATTTAAGTCAATGTGTCTAGAAATGACTTCTGTTGTGATTCAAACTTTGTAATTTAATCACTCTAAATTATTATTTTAAAAATGTTCATAGCATCTACTACCATACAATATTTTTTAATTCATTGATTACCTCCTTCTCATCCCTCATAATACAAGCTAATTGGAGAAAAACATGGTTCATATTTGTATTTTATTGCTAGAAGAGTTATCTAGTTTATAAGACATACTTAAATGTTGTAATACATTATCTTTGGAAACTGCTTCATCCTTAACATTATGGAACTCCTGATTTTCACTTGTTTAGGGTGGAATGGGACCAAGAGTCCTGAAAGAAAGATGTGGCTTAGTGGTAGAGTGCTTGCCTAGCATGGGTGAGGCCCTGAGTTTGATCCTCAGCACCACATGAAAAACAAATAAAGGTAAAATTCTAAAAATAATAATAAAAATAATCCTTTGAAAATGTAAAAACTCTAAGAAAAAAATGATGAGTTCTGTAAATCATAGGACAAATTCTGTGGAATTTGTAGACCAGGTATGATTAGTGAGCTTTTGAAAGTAAACTAGAGGAAAGGTGAATAGGGATCTACAATAAACTTTCTATTGCCTGACCTTGGGCAGAGTTGCCAACCATGCAATTTGAGATGCTGGGTAAAATGTTTTTAAAGTATGATGACATCAGTAAGTGCTATACCATGATTTTTAGAGCACTTGATTTATGGGGTTACCCTATTTTTGGAGATAGTTTTCCTTTAAGTTGGAAGGTGTGGCCACATTGTCCCTGAAGCTACTTTGATCTGTCACTGATACTTAGCTTTTGATACATGAGGCTCTAAGAGGTAGTGAGTAAAGACAGAGAAAGATTCTATATTCCTCAAGAGAATTATCATAGCACTCAATCATTACATAACAGAGGCTTAGTCAACCTCTGTAGTCAACTACATTGACTTGGAAGTGTCTTACATGACTTATGTAGTAATCCTGACAATTATTTTAACTTGAATTTCTTAGCAAACAGGAAATGAGAAGTGTCCAAATTGTGAGAAATTTGGCAAAAATAACTGCACTATATTCTAAAAACATTGATAAGTGATAATAAACAGCAAAGAAGATAGACTCTGTTCTAGATTAAAGAGATGTGGATATCAAGATATAATTAATGAGTAATTCTCAACTGGATACTTGATTGAAAGAAAAGTCAGCAATAAAGGTCATTTATTTGGATACGATAATTTTGATTAGGAAAATTAGTATATATGATAATAGTTTCATATTTATGTTAAAGTTCATGAATGTGATTTTATTTAATTATTTATTTTTGGTACTGGGGATTGAACTCAGGGGCACTCAACCAGTGAGACACATTCCCAGCCCTATTTTGTATGTTATTTAGAGATGGTCTCATTGAGTTGCTCCTCCCTGTTGCTGGGGATGGTTTTGTACTCGTGATCCTCTAGCCTCAACCTCCCACCCTGCTGGGATTACAGGCATGTGCCACCACACCCAGCTTATATAAAAACAAATATTTGTGATATTATTCTTAAAACATTTCCATGATTAGAAATAATTTTAAATAAAAAGTTTTGAGGCAAATGTAAATAAATAAAAAAAGAGAAAGAAATGTAATGGTGTCTTGAAAGTTTAATTTATATGTGTATTTTGCTTTTTTCTGATTTCTAATTTGAAGAAAAATTTTGTGAACTGATATGTTCAATAATTTGAAAATCCTCTCACCATAATAATATATTTAAACCAAGTATTTAATCAAACAAGTCTTGATTATAAAGACTTTTTGAAAACAAGGTATGTCTCAAACTTAATAGTAGACTAAGAAACGTTTTTCTTTATAACAATCCTTAGAATACATTGTACTTTGGGGATTATAATTTTTATTATGAGCATAGTACATAAAGTATTGTTGTATTTTAAGAAAATAAAATATGTTACATATGTTTTCTATCAGCAGAGGTTTACCTGATGACTAAAACTCATTGATATTGCTATAAGCATATATATTTTGATTTATAAATACAAGTATCAACTTTTGAATTTAACTAGTATAAATACTAATCATGTTTCATGGCATTTCACTTAAAATATTTTGAACTTTAAAATTGTATTCAATTAAAATATTGTTATACTAGTAGTCTAAGTTCCAGGTCAGTAGAAAGTCACTTTTTTTATTCTTTTGCAGTACTGGGATTGACCAAGTGCTTTGTATTGCTAGGTGACTACTCTGTCATTGAGCCACATCCTCTGCATTTTTAATAGTCATTCCAGAATATATAAATAATTTCTTAACATAAATTTCTTTCATGAAATCTTACAGATTGAAAGCATTGATTTTTGAGAAGACCACTCCCAGAATGCGTCTATTGGAGGATCTAGTCATAAGGTCAGACGATGAGCTCCTTCAGGTCTGGGACTCACTATTGTTTCCCTGGAGACTTCAGAAAGGTTTACCAGAGATCAGATAATTTTAAATGCCTCATGATTCATCTTGAAGTTGGTTTTATTTTAGTTTCTGGCTTTAAATTTAGTATAAAGGTAGTGCAATAAATAAAAAGTAATATAATTAATTAATAAAGCTATCTTCCTATAAAATATGAAGACATTTTCAAAATCATTGTAGATGTAGCATTGAGAGTACAGCCACCCAATAGCACCTTCCTGATGATGCTCTGGTAGGAGCACTCTGTTTGCCTATTGCTTACTTCATTTATTCACCAGTTTTTCTCTGAATGCCACCCACATGCTAGGCACTATTAAAAGTTCTGGGGTCAAAGTGGACATGGAAAAGATAAAATCTCAGTAATTATGAGGGATTAAACAAAATCATAAATCAAAGAAAACTATTTTAGCTGGTGATAAGTATTACAGGATGGGGAGAGAACAAAGAAAACTGATTAAAAAAATGAATTAAAAGTGCCAGGGTGGGTGTGAAGGATGGAGAAGATGGTCACAATTTTATATAGTTGCTTTAGTCAGATTATCATTGCTGTTAACAAAATACCTAAAAAGACCCACTTAGGGGAGGAAAAGTTTATTTCAGAGTCTCAGTCCAGGGTTGGGTCTCAAGATGAGGTAGAATATCATGGCAGAAGGGTTTGACAACTCAGGACATGGCAACCAGGAAGCAGAGAGAGAGCTTCACTTACCAGGGACAAAATATAAACCCCAAAGGCTTACCCGCAAGAAACCTACTTCCTCCTGCCACATCCTACTAGCTGACAGTTATCACCCTGTTAATCCATATCAGTGGATTAATCCAGTGATTAGTTTACAGCTTTCATATCTAATCATTTCACCTATGAAAATTCTTGTATTGTCTCATACATGAATTTTTGGAGGATACCCATGTCTAAAGCATAACAAATAGAATTATCAGTAAGTCCTCATAAAAATGAAAATGACTTTTTTTACTTTCAACCCAAATGGGAAGATGGTAGGAACTTGAGCAGTATTCAAGGCATCCTGACCAGCCAGTACAAAGGCTCATCTGAAGAACACCTACCATCTTAGTGGGAAGATGAGGCAGGTGAACCAAGAGCCTAACTAACTATGAAGGCAGATAGAGCAGCAGTTGGGTGGAGTAGGTTAAGGAGGCTGGGCAACTCACACAGGGCCTTAGAGGCTACTTCAAGGAATCTGGATTCTGATGTTTGCCTGATTTCTCCGCTCATATACATAATTGATTACAATGCCTTCTCATTATTTTAAGGCTCATCTCTTAGAAATTAAGTGATATGTAAGACTATAGATATTAAGCAGTAGGTGAAGAACAAAGTCATTCAGAAATAAGTTGAAATAGGCTCAAATTTTATAATATAAATATTTTGATGAATATTTAATCTCAAAGCAATGAGTATGTTTCTGTGTAAATGGCATTATAATATTTCATTTATCTCTTCCAAGTTATTTTTATTAATTATATATATATATATATATATATATATATATATATATATATATATACCAGCAGAATGCATTTTGATTCATTGTACACAATTACAGCACAACTTTTTATTTCTCTGGTTGTACACATATGTACACCATATATGCAGTCATACATGTACCTAGGATAATAATGTCCATCTCATTCCACTAGGTGAGATTGCCTTATAGCTCTGTTGTGCTTGAGAATGTCAGTGTGCAAAGAATTACACTTGTGAAAATCTGTGTGTGTAAAACCATAATGTTTTTACTTCAAAGAGCCTCCAATAATTATTACAATGATATAAGACAATAATTATTACAATGATATAAGACACCTTGATTCAATAATTCATATACAAGCTTAATTTAAAGATATGACTCATTTTTATTTTACTAGTGAAATTAAAATAGAATAACTGAAAAACAAAGATGAGTATTATTTATAACATCTAAGTAGATAAAATATTTTGCATTAAAATATTGGAAATATCAATATTAAAAATTGATGTCATCATGAATTACTGTAAATATGGTAACATGTAACTAAGTGATAGGTGATATGTTCCTGGTTTAAAAATACAAATATAAAACATAATATACCATGAAAAATATTTCACCCTTGCTTTTAAACTTCTGTTCAGCTTCCAAACTGGTTAATACTTCAACTGCAATAGAAAACATTTGGATACTTGTGATTCTATCCAGAGATTATGCAGGAGTATTGTCCCTTCTTTCACATAGCTTGTACTCTTTTTTTTTTTTTTTACTTAGAATTTAAATTGAAAACATTTTCATATCAGTTGGTGGTGTTAGATATGAGTTCAGGGACTTCAAGAAAAAGTCTGCTGGAGGAGAAGACAGGGATATGAGTCATCATGTCCCTGTTTACAATAAGTCCCATTACTATGACAACTCCCACACTGAGGACTTATTTGTCATATCTTCCACCCAGGTTTGGTATTCTAAAATAGCCAATTGGGGTAAAGTAGACAGTATTCTAATTAGGTTTTCTATAGTAACCAATGGCGGGGTGGGGGTGGGGTAGGGTGGGGATTAAACACTATTCTAATCAGGTATTTTAATGTAATCAATGGGAGCAATGGGGTAAGTTCTTTGATCTGGTCGCCTCACAGCTTAGCATATAAAACACTAATTTTCAGATATTTGGGCCTTGAGCTTCTCTCTCCTGCTCAGACTGCTCACTCCACTTTACCTTACAGAGTTCTACTTCTACCTTCATCTTCAATAAATCTGTACTTTGTTACTTCTGTGTGTCTTGCTCAATTCTTTGTTCAGATATCAAGGACATGGACCCCAACTGGACACCCTGAGGATAATAGTGGACGGCCATGTTTTTTTTTCCCCAATAATTACATAGCAATTTACAATTTAGTCTTCTATTAATAGAAGGCATTTGTGTTGTTTCTAATATTTTGGTGGTTTATATACTTTTAGTATCTTGTGCATTTGTCGTTTCACAAATATAAAACTATATAGTCATTTGGATTTCTATTATAGAAGTCTATACACATGTGTATATACTCATATATTGGAAAATTTTATCCAATTGAACTCAATTATAAGTTCAACTAATTTATTCCAGAAATGTATTAGAACGCATTTCAACAACCAACCAACAAAATGGCTATCAATATTTGTACCTTGCCAATAGGAGAAAAATGCTATCTCAGCTTCCTTCTAACCCACACGGATCTTTTTATGGGTAAGGTAAAATATCTTGCATGTGTTTAAAGCCATTTTATTTTGATATATGTGAAATGTCAATTCATGTTCTTTCTGTAACTTTTTTTACTGTTTTGTCCCTGATTTTTTAGAGTTGTTTATAGATTGAAATAATCATTAGTGAAATTGCAAATTTTTCTTTTCAATTGTGTACTTTCTCAGTTGTCTTTGCTTTTGGTTTTTAAAACTTATTTTTATTATTCGAAACACTTGAAGATATTTTGTTTTTTATTGTTTTGTTTCTATTTGAGTGCTACCTCTTAGGTCATAAGATATCTAGAAATAACTTACTTTACAAACTTATGTGTCTTATGTTTTTTTGTGATACTTTAGAAGCCTTATTTCTTTACATTTAGACCTTTCTTTCTCTGATGCTGGGTATGAAAGCCAGGGCCCCACACATGCTCCATAGCATTCTTCTCCTGAGCTACACTCCCAGTCCTACATTTAAATCATTAATGCATATGGAGTCATGCTGGTGCACCAAGTGAGATACACGTCCAGTTTACATTATTTCCAGATGGCCATTCAGTTGTTCCTGGGAACATGATTGAAAAGCCAAAACTACTCTCAAGGATTCCAGCTGAAGCCACTGCCCTACTCCAAACTGAGGTCTGTTTCCAGCCTTTCTAATTTGTCTTGTTGCTCTTTCCATTAATTCATGTGAATTATTGTGCATGAATGCTTGAGGTTTTGGTAATGTGTGCTATGCATTGATGTCTGTTAGGTATAATATTCCTTTGTTTTTTCAAGTTTACTTTCACAACTCTTGCATTTTTGATTCTTCACCTGAACTTCAGAATCAATTTGTTCTAGTGGAAAAAAACTTTTATTGGAATCCAGTGAAAATTTTAACTGAGAGACTTGTCCATGTGAGGATGAATACTTTTGATTGCTGACCAGTCTTTTTATTTCCGTTGGGATATTTTTAATTTTGTTTGTTTCCTTTGTGTTAGATTTTGTAGATATTGTTGTTTATCTTCCCCATGTAGTTTTGCACATTAAAGTTAAGTTCATTCTCAGGTGATTGTGCTGCTGTTTTCATAGGTTCCCTTTGCCTACTATAATTTCTAAAGGTGGATGTTTGCATAAATATTAATAATATCTGTGCATTGCTGTTTTTCAGATGTTTCTTATTTTTTAATAGTTTTCAACAACTATTTGACGATTTCAAGGAATACAATCATATTCTGACATCATTGATAATTTGGCCTGTTTTTTTCTAAATTTTATATTTCAAATTATTTTTTCTTCTCTATACATGCAAGTATATCTATGTATATATTTCCAGAATTGGAATAGCTTGGTCAAAGTATTCACACATATATAGTTTTGATAGATATTCGTTAATTGTTAATAGTACCAAAATGGTATTTTATCATAGCAGTGTGAGGGACACCCTTATCTTACTCTTCTTACTGTTCTTAGGAATATCTTTAGTGTTTCCCTCTAAGCCAAATTCAAGATTTCAAGAAATATCAATTTCCTAATAATATATAGATAATTGTGTGTTTTATAATAGGTATAGAAAATAAGTACTATATACTTGCACATATGTTCCTATTATATATGTTAATAAACTATTCTATTCTACTGTATTGAGTATTGTTATGGTTTGGACCTTTAATATCCTCCAAAAGCTCATGACTTTGGAAATAAAGAAATGTCTGAGATGAAATAATAAGATTGTAAGAGCCAGTAACCTCATCAGTGGTTTAATCCACTTGACGGTTTAATAATTTAAATAGACTACTGTTTGGTTACTATAGGCAGGTACAGCATGACTGGAGGAATGAAGTCAATGAGGGCATACTCTTGGGGTTTATATCTTGACCCTGCCTCCTTTTCTCTCTCTCTCTCCCTCCCTCTCCTCCTGCCCCTCCTTCCCAGTGGTCATGAACTGAGACACTTTCTTCCACCATATCCTACAAAGATTTGTTCTGCTTCACCTCAGGCCTGGAGCAATGGAGTCAGCTGACCATGGACCAAAACTTCTGAAACCATGAGCCAAAATAAAATTACCCTTCTCTATGTTGATACTGTAAGGAATTTTGGTCACAGTGACAAAATGCTAACAAAGGTATTGTTAGCAAATAAAAATATTTGTGAATTATTTCAGGTAACTTTTGGCATATATTGAAATTATGAGTTGGTTTTTATTATCTATCAAAAGAATGAATTATAAGTTAATATATAAATATTGAATAATTTTATATTAACTTTAATAAACCACTTTATGTTTTTGTATACAGTTCACATACTTGTTGAATTCTTTTAACGAATATTCCATAGGCATGTCACACTGGAACTTCAAAGAGAATTTGGCATAAATCTTGTGTTTGTGTATTTATGTCTTCATTTGATATTTGTTAGGTATTCGTGCTAGAATTATACTCACTATATGAAATTAACGTTGATGTCATTCTTTGTGCTTGAATTCCTGCTGTGGAATGATTTAAATAGTATTAAAATAATCTGATTTCAACAGGTTTTGCAGAATTTTTCTATTAAATAATCTATGCATGGTGACTTGGGGAATGAAAGCAGATTGTTGAAATTTTTCTTTCTATGTAGAAATGAATTTTCTGTTCAGATTTGTCCCTATATGGGTTTTGTTATCAGAATGAAAGTCTTTTTATTTTAATAAGAAAGCTACACTATTTGTCAATGTGAATATTTGTTCTTTTATGTTTTCTATATTCTCTGATTCTGATTACTAAAGGGATTTTGCTTAGCAGTCTCTTGCTTTGCTCTGGTTTGTATTTTGTGTTCTGTTCTGAAAATGTTTTAATCTGTTTTGAAAGCTTATTATTTTTTTTATTCTTAACACTATATATTTTTCACTTTGATTTCAAATTTTAAAAGATAATCTCTCTATACATAATCTACTACAAATAATGTTATCTTTTCTCCCTCTATATTACCACTCGGTTTTGTTAAATAACTTTTAAAATGTTTACCTATATGCTCTATTTTATTGCCATATTTGCTTTTAGGGTTCAATTATATCTTTGTTGCATTTTTTGCCTATCCTTTACATAACAACATTTTATTTCTAAAGACTGTTTCTTTCATTTCATCATATTACTCTCATTTTTATACTCAATGAACTTTATCCTCTTTTTCTTAAAACGTATTCCTTGCATTCTGGCAATATCAAATTTATTTCTGTTATACATTTTTTCCTCATCTATTTTTCCCTCTAAGACCTCTCACTCACATTCCATATCTTCCTGTTATCTTGAAATGACTTTCTGGAGTTCTTGTGTTTCTGATCAGGGATTTTTCCATAACCGTGGTGACTTCATGAAAACCATTTTATTACACAGCTAATTTCTTGGCTATGATATTTTAACTCTTTCTTACTGTTCATCAATTGCTAACTTTTTCTTCTTTTTCCAGGGGTCTCTCCCTTTGGTGTGTGTACATATTTGTTTTTTGAGTGTTATTTGATGTTTAAATTTTAACATGGAATGAGAATTACCTTTCTCAAAACCAGTAAGCAGTAAGGGATGCAAGGTGAGCCAGAGGTTTCCCAGGCCTCACTGTCTAAAGATTTCCATCTGCCTTGTGAGGTGACTTCCTACAGAAATGGCTCCCCTGATCATTCTTCATGCAGACCTAACTCCTTTGCGACTTTGAATAAAAGATGTTTGTAGAAGATAACTTCTGCTATTGCTTACCCCTCAGTGCCTTCCCTCATTGTTGTGATTTGACTTTGTAATGTAGGATAGGCTGTGCACTTTTAGTAAATGCATTTATTTTTTTTTCTGAGAACATCTGACATGAGTCTGTCCACTATTTTTTCCTTTCACCTCTTTTTATCACTTCACTCCATCTTACTTGCTTTTACAAACCTTCCTACATATTCAGTGTGAGAATTGTATCCTTCACTCAGTTTTGCTGAATATTTAAGTGTGACTTAAAAAATTCTTATTCTTTTTATAGAATTTCTGGGAGGAGAAATGAAAGATAGATAAATATTGTATCTAAAGTCAACTTTTATTGACTTTTAACATAGACCTTATGGCTAGAAGTCATTTAAAATTTCATTTTTAATTCCTTTAAAATCATCCTCATAATTTTAATGGGGAGACAAACTTTTTTTTTTTCCTATCACAAGATTCTGTTAGGGGAAACAGAAAAAGTTAACTTTTTTCAAACAAAGCTTTGTATGTGCTCATAACACCTGCTTATAAGCATGTGCTGATAGAAATTTATCATATCAAGGAGAATGGTTATGAGAATATGAAATTACTTGCCCTCGGCCACAAAATAATGATCTGATTATATCAGCTGTCAACATTAGAAGCAGAACAGTAGAATAGTCTATTTGATGATCTGAGCTAGGAGTTCTTGAGTATGTGAGAGTTAAGGAGCTTCAAATTCTGTCTAGACCTCAACTGTAAAATCATTGCCCAGAATCTATCTAATATTTATGCTTAGATAGGCAAATTTCATATTATTATATACAAGATCCAATATATACTTCTTAATTGAAAAATTTTTTATATAAAAAGTTCCTAAACTTTTAATCATTGGCAGTTTACAGATTCTTATTATATTATTTTAAATGCTGACACATTTAGGTGTCTGAATTAACACTTTGTACTTCTTCCACAAAATTAATGTCAAAGAATGCCTTTCACTAGGCCTTGAGAAACAAACTGAAAACTAGGGAAGAGAATTAACATTTATAAAATATTCTCATAACTAAGCAAGGCACTTTACTTATTTGTATTAGTTTATTTACATCAACCCAAGTCCTCCAGCACATTCTTGTGTACCATTCTGTATACAAGAAAATATTGACCCTCAGAAGTAGGGTAAAGATTCTAGGACCATGAGATCTAGGAAATGAAGAGCAGGTTTTACTCGAATCCTTGCTCCAAAATTTGTCAACTTTCCAACAAACCAGGTGGCTCTCAACAGGTTTCTATGCTTTATACAGGTGTTACAGACTGAAACTTAGAATAGAAATGCATTGAAATGAAGACTTAATAAGGAGGCACTGGGGTTTATTTTCAGGTTATTTCAATTTCTTTAAGGCTAATCAGTATGCATCCTAAGCATTACACCTTTATACCTCTTTACATAAAATGAGGTTGTCTTTTTCTGGAGGATTAAGTGAGAGAATGAAGTCTCAAATCTCCAATTTTTACAAGAAAAATCAATAGCTTCTGTTTCCTATCGGGCTCATCTTTAATCGTAGGTGAGCTTATCTTGGGGATAATTTACGTTTTTTTAAGTAGGCCTCAGAATATGGAAAGCTGAACTGAAAGATCAGGCATGCTTCTTTGTTGATGTTAAGACTTAAAAATAAAAAGCAATCACTGGAAACAGGGGTGTAATATTTTATTTATTTATTTATTATTTATTTATTTTCTTTCCCCCCAACTTGGTGCTCCAGGGTGCTGTAAGAAAACTCTTGATCATCACATAACAAAGACTTGATAGACATGTGAATTCAGAATGAATGAAGATTATTGCTGAGAGAGCATGGCTGTTTCAGTAACTTGTTATTTTTGGAAACACACCAATGAGAACATGTAAAGAGGACGTGATTATATTCATAACACTAACTGTACCACAGCTATGACTTGATATGTAATCAGTCTGAATGGATTCTCACCTTTGTTGTTTCTTTTAAAAAGAATTATCAAGAAACTAAGGAGTTAGGACATGGCAAAGTGTCACTGAAAGAAGTCACCTGTACTCCCTCTCCAGGACTCCAGTGTCCTCTGTGTCTTCAGTGACATTACCCTTGTGCTTGCTCCATAGTTAAAAGACAAGGAACAAGTCAATCCGTGTCCAGCAGATACTGTTGTGTGTTGATCTGGGGGTGGGGGTGAGGGGAAAGTGTGACAGGAATTCTGGGGTCTTGGGTCCTATAGGCAGATATCCTTAGACTAAGAGAATGAAGACACGATGGTCTAAAGTTGGAACATTTGACATTATTAGTTAGTTATAATGCACCTTGAGTTCATCTGTGGAATGTGCTTTGGCACTCATTTTGAATTCAAGAGCTATCATATTTCTTACATTCTGAACTAAAACAAAATTACACTATGATACAAAAGTTTACATCATCTAAGGGTACAATATGGCAACCACCAACTATTATCTCAAAGACACAAATCATCATTTATAAAAGCACAGACTTAATCACTGAAAGCCAAGTTGATTGAAGCTTGAGAAGCCACTTAAAATATTGTGGAGCATCACATCCATTTATGACTACAGCTGTACTTCCATTATGTTTAAGGCAGTCCTTGTCCTAGAGAGAGCAACTCATCAGCAGAAGAGAATGTTCAGAGAAACTGTCTAAATGTACCAGCAAAAACATCTGTTAAACTCGTGAATTCATGAGAAAATTTGGCTGTATGGAATTAAAGTTTTCATCAATATCTCCTCATAAACTGTAAAAAGGATTATAAGATTGATTACAGAGAGCGCTTTTACCAGAATAAGCATGGAGACTTGTTTTCAATTCAAAATTACATTTAAATGTGACATTTCTATACTTTGATAATTAAAAGCAATTATTTCAATAACTAAAAGACAATATCATTATGGACAATCTTGTTGGTTTTACTTTTAAGCTGCACATGGTTCTAGTTTTATTAGCAGATTTACACACAGCAACAATAAGATACCTTGGAAATGTGAGTTAGAAGAAAGTGTCTGGCCAGGCTAGACTCGGGTCTCTTTACCCTCCGCTTGTTACAGGTGAAGGAAAGGTGGATGTATTGCAAAACCAGTGTTGGTGTCACTCAATTTTTCTTATTACAATGCAAAAATAAGGATAGAACTCATGATCTGTTAGTCAAAGATATCATTTCGTAAGAGATATCTTTGTTGTAAAATGAAACTTTAAAAAGTCATTGTTAACAAACTTAGAAAAATTATTCATTTAAAATATTTTTTTTTGTGTGAAAAACATAGTGCTTTCAGGTGGGTAAACTGTTTTCTTATTCCTGAGAAGAAATAGTTTAGACTGTTATCTAAACAGTGGACACAAATTTAGACACAATCATAATGGCTTTTTTTTTCCTTCCATACCACTGGCATATCTTTTTTAAATGGCAAATAATTATTCATATTTCAAGATTATATTATGAACATCATTTTGTCACTTGTAAAATCTCTTCTTTATGATAATGAAGCCAAACTAGGGCTTTATAGACTCATAGTGAATCTCATTCCTGGTAAAAATCACCAGTACAATGTCTACAAAAGTGTTACAGTTTGGGCTAATTGTATTTTCAGTGAACTAATAGGATTATTTCTTTTATAAGGAGAACTTTGTGATGATTCTGAAATTGAGGAGCATATGCAGCTATCCCAAAGTGATGGACAGCAATGCTGTTGCAAATAGAAAACATGAGAAAGAGTCAAAAATACTCCTGGAAATGAGGCCTCAAAGGGATCAGGCTTCATCTGAAATCTGAATTTTATTCAAAAGCTATGAGTCATAGGTCATAATGTCTTATTAAGATTAAATTAATATTATTTGTAGACAATTTATGTACAGATTATTAGGACAATCCATGTCAGAGTTACAAAAGACACAGAAGAAGTCAAAGATGACTCCAAGGTGATGAATCTTGAATATTCATTCTACCCCAGATACAGAGGAGAACCCCCTAGGAACTTTGGGTTCTACCCCCTCGTTCAGCTTGAGAGACCCATGAATGTGGCTGACCCAGACTTCTCCCTGATGCAGAAGGCACAAAAGCATTATGGCTGTACACCACCCACTGAAAGGTGCTATGTCTGGGGAGGCGTTGCAGAGCCTCTACATTGATAAAATAGAGTGACTGTCAGGGAAGGAAGCAGAACAATAATTAGACAAGGAAAGTAAAAAAGAATTAAGAGGTGTGTGTGTGTGTGTGTGTGTGTGTGTGTGTGTGTGTGTGTGTCAGAGACAGACAGAAACAGAGAAACAGAATTTCTCCTAATAATGTGTGTTATCTTAGTTCAATACCAGCTCTTGTAGCTTTTGTCTTAGGATTTCATGACATATTAATAAATTCTCTAGGTTCTTTCTCCTTGCACTAGTTTTGGATACTTTATAATCTTTGCATACTTTCCTAAAGAAGGCAATATGACTTCTTATGATTATACTAATTCACACATTTTCTGTCACAAATAGCTGCATATTATTCTGTATTTTTCAACATGAGCTTAACATCTAGGAATCACAACTTACCTCTGAAGTAACAAGAGTTTGGGAGATGCTCTAAGAAACCAAGAATAATATATGTCCAGATTCTATCCTTCAAGATTTATATAGAGAGTATTGCCCTATATCTCATTTTATTCTGAAAACAATTTGAATATGAATTATTAATTATAGCTGAATTATGCTGTCAATCAATCGACTACTAGAATATGCAAGAATTAGGCTCAACAGTAAGCATACAAAAAGCATATATGTTTAAACCTTCCCAATTTACAATCCAGTTCAAGATCTAGAACATACAATTCAGACATTATCCACTATAGTGAGCAACTGCAAAGAAATTGATGGTCTAGATAATAAGTGTGGAAAAGAAAGATGTCATTTTCAGTGAAAAAATACAATGTTTTTATTGTATTTGTATTGTAGGATCAGAGAAGTAAAGAATTATAAGATAATGTGCAAAATGTTACCATTAAGACATTAATATCATACTTCAGAGTGTAAGAGAAAAGGTTATTGATGAATCCTAAGGCAGTCAGGGGTGTTTTTGAAGCACAGGTGATATTTTTTGTTGGTCAGTAAAGGGTAAGTCTATGTCAGGCAAAACATATAAAAAAGTAGGGTGTGTGTGAGAGAGAGAGAGAGAAACTGAAGTGCACAGAGTGAGTAGGGACAAGGTGTTTTAATGGTTTTATTATTATCTGGGAATAGCGAAGACAAAAAATCAGGAGTGGACTTTACTGAAAGACTAGTTTGATGCTCACAGTTCCCAGGAGGATGGGACATACCAGGCCATACAGGCTGACACCAGGATTGTTGAGGAGGCAGAAGAAGTGGGGTGACAATATAGAAAAGAACTTTTATTGTGCTTTTGAGGGGAAGGAATGGTCAAGGAAGAGTAAACCAGCTTAGCAGGCTTGGGATTTCTGGTTCTATTAACTTCTGGGAATTCTAGGACATAGGCCTGTTCCTTGTCTGATACCTGGCTTTGGGGTGATTCTGGCAGTGGGCTAGTCATTCAAGAGTGTGGGACCCTCATAAAGGAGGTGGTTAGGGAGGATGAAATCCGGATCAGCTGGCTTGCACAGGAAAGGTGCACTTCAGGGACAAGTGTTTTCTCTATATATAAACTGGCCAATTGTGAGAGAGACAGCCTCTGCAGTGTCAGCAAAGTCACAAAACAAACAGAAAACATGATCGATGCACAAGGTAAGTGATCAAGTCTGCAGCAAGGTTCAGAATGCAAGGGCTTCCTCTGTACCCCAAGAGGAGGCCCAGGATGGAGGAACTGTGAACAGCCTCTTGTAAGATGGAGGAGAGCTGACAGTGGAAGCAATATGCTCAGTCTAGCCAAGGAGGGTCTAGCCAGAGAGGCTGGACCTTCCCAGAGCCTCCCTGGAATTCAAATTGTCCTTAATGATGCCTATATCCTGGGATACTTTAATCCCTGTCTGTTCTTCTTCATTGATACGACAAATTCTATTCACTGAGATAGAAAGTGGGAGAGCTCAGTTTTCTTCTAGGATTTGTTCTGATACATTCCCTCACCTCTCCATCTCCTAAAAGAGATATCCACTTACTGAAGTTCAAACCTCAGTTTAAATTTCTCACATGACTCCTGCTCCATATAGACTGTACAAAATTTAACTTTACTTATACTTATTTTTCCTTTGATATGTAAATACCACCCAAGTAGTTACTTACTTTCAGGGAAGGGGTTGGGAGATCTGTTATTCCGAAGCTAAGGAATAGTCCAAGAACTCTTTAAGGAATTTTTGCTTAAAGGCAAATTGACTTCAGATGTTATAAAACGTAATTTGGCATTACACATAAAGATGAAACACATACATTTCCATCATATACACATGGGCTCCTTGTTGTGTTCCCAGGCATGACATATGCTCCCTTTAAAAGCGCTTTCAATGAAGGGTCATTCATCACTTCATAGTTATTGTCACCTGGCAAGTGTACTTATTAGCTCTCTTTTCATCTAGAAAACCTGGGATGCATAGATTTCTTTCCTGTAGTGACATTAATTTTTTATCTAAAAAAAATAGCTTGTTTTATACTGGCTATTTTACATTTTTTGTGCTTAATGAAGTCGAGAAGTAGAGGTTTGTCTATCACACACGAAATTGTGATTCCCAGTCCCTGCTTCCAAATAGTGTAATCATTATGATGTGATCTTTTCAGATCCTTCTGGAAAAGACTTCTAAATTTTAAAACGAATGCATATTTAGTCCTTCTAAATGCTCCTTATCTTTAATACATTTTATAGCCTAAAAGAATGCTTACATTTTACTATCTTGTAACAATAAGGATTTCCATACTAAAGAAAGCTCTTCTGATAATTATCACTGCCAGCACATCTGCCCTATTTAAGTGTTACCTCTCACCTGTATTGAAAATATACATTTAAAAAAAGCTTTTATAGTTTCCTGGATATAATATATTCTTTACTCACCCAAACTCTGAATGCATCTGCAGCTGTCAGGAAAAAGTATTAAGGACAGACTGAGAGAATGAGAATGTTTTAACAGAATTTAACAGCTGGAGAGCGGGCTCATTTATAATCGTATTTTTCGAATGTGCTTTGCCTCCTCAGCACCCAGCTGCTTTTCGTAGACTGCAGTTGGTACATAGGAAAGTGGAGACACTGCTCAAATCTCATTTAGATTCTTCTCTCCTTCTGCCTTCCTTTCTTCCCTCTCAAGTTCACCCAGGAACTGTGGTAGCTCCAGTAGCACCTGTGGTCACTATTCCCATAAAGAGAGTCTGTCACAGTATTAAGTTCATTCTGCGTAGTTAATATCAGACCCAATGATAAAGTAATTCCTAAGTATTAAGAGTTGTAAAAACAGTAAAGATATTACAAGATTAAGTATTGTCTCTATATAACACATTCATGATTTTCTAGGAAAAACCTATTGATATTGACTCAAGAGAGTTAACCTGACTTTCAATGATGTGGCCATCTATGTAAAAAATATAGACAGATCTACTGAAAACTATTTAACTTAATAAGAGATATCAGTAATACAAGACCAACATATATAATAAATGGCTTTTCCATACAATTATAAGAAGCAAATAAGCAACATGGGAATCATTGCTTTTTTTATACAAAAGTAGCCTGTACTGCTATTTATGCACACCCCCACAAAAATTCCAAGTAGACATAACAAGTAAATAAATTATATAAAATAATAATTAGTTAGAATGCATAGGTAATATTTAAAATTGCACTAGGGAGGCTTCCTAGCATATGTGTAACCAGGAAGAGATTTAATGACAATTAATCTTTGCTTGGGGCAGATTTCAAGTTTTTTCACATTTTTTTCTACTATAGTTTTAGGTTTCACCCTTGATAAGTGAGTCAAAAAGAAAGTCAACAACAAAAGACCAGCCTGAAGGTTAAGCTGCAGAAAATGAGTAAAATATGAAATAGTATCTGTTTTCACATTTTCTCTCACATCCAAACAGCAACATTTTGCCACCAATAAGATATAAATGGCAGGTTCTAGAGAAAATTCCATTTTTTTTCTCTTGGCCAGGTAGTATTAGAAATTTATATGACAGTGAAGACCAGGGAAGTAAATCTATTTTTGAAGTTCTAGTTTGCCCTTTGACAACTTTAAATAAAATTTCATCAACACAGATTTGAGCATATGAAATCCCAGTCTGAAAATGGCCAATAAGATTACTATAATTTGTCTTCCTTAGGTACTAATGCTATTGTTTGTGACCAAAACTGGGAACTCAAGGTGACCTTCCAAATCCCTCATCTAATTTTGGATTTCTTTTTCTTCTTTCTCCAAGAGGTATTATTGGTCACTAGTCATCACAAATATAAGGTTCTATTTCAGATTGCCACACTTCAAGTTTAATAAAATAATTTTGCCTCAAGGTGGAGCTGTTATATTTTCAGAAGAGGAAAGCACTTGCATCCCTTTTGCATTATTCTAGAATTTTACTAAAATCCCAAGGAAATGTCTTTGCTATTTTTAATAAGAAATGACAGGCAATTACCATTCCTCCTCTCTTTTTTTCTCCTTTATTCCAGAAGACAGTGATGAATGCTAAGTTACCACAAAACAATGCCACACCAGAGTAACTATGTGTGATTCCACAGCCTATACAATCTCACACATGCTCCCCCAAAGATATGTAGCAAGGGGCATCTCAGTGCAGCAGACTGCACAGTGTACAAACAGGTGCACAAAGTCATCAAGACCACAGTTGGCCATGTCAGACTTTTCAAACACATGGTATTTTGTGAACAGTTTCCTCTGTGTCCTCTGTTGGACTATTTAGGCTATTGCAGGCAACTTTGGCAGCTTTCCTATCATGTGATGCTGCTAGTAAACCTTAATAGCATGATTCTATCTATCTATCTATCTATCTATCTATCTATCTATCTATCTATCTATCTATCTATCTATCGATTTAGATTTAGATTCACTAGAGCCAGGTTTAACAGTGAATGTCACAGTAGCTGAGAAAAACCAAAAAGTCAGCGAGATGAAATCAGAAAATGAAAAAGATTAAGGTGTCACATTATAAAAAAGAAAAACAAAGAGGAGGGCATGGGAGAGTGGCCTAGTGGTAGAGCAAATGCCTACTAACCACAAGTGAGGAGCTGAGTTCAATCCACAGTACTGCAAAACCAACTAAACAAAACTCTGTTCCCAATGCCCTGATACCAAAGCTTCCCAATAATGGAATCAGTTGACTGGAAAATGGTGGAACAGAGTGGGATGGGTCAGAACTGGGGTTGTCATTGTCTCTCACAGGCCTTATCTAGTGCCTTCTAGAAGTTCCAGATAAAACATGTTTACTTCAACATTGAGGCCAAATATAACCTGATTTCTACCTTCCTCTTAAACCTATTATACTCACACTCTAATTTGATTACTAAATGAGTATTTTAAAAATCAAATTGTATTTCAACACCTATTTCACTAATGAGATTAGCCTACTTTGGTAGTCTTCAGTTACTCTCAGGAAATCAAAATATCTGAATAGAACTATAAAAATTACAACATTGCACTCCTACTTACGTCAAGGTTACAGAGTCAGGCATCATGTCTGTGATGTCTCTCTGGTCAGGTTCATTGTCAAAGGAGAAACCCCTGAAAATTCTTACTCAAGTCTCAGAAAGTCTTTGCTTTCAAGGAAACTAAGAGGTCCACTATTAGATCACAGACAATTTGAAATATGACTCAATAAAAATATTTTAAAAGAATACAATGGTGTTCATTGTTCTAGAAAATAAAATAGAAGCTTTTTAAATGTTTTATTAAGAGAATTTTGTTATTCCAAAGTAGATTATTCTAAGATTGTGCCTTTATATTCTTTGCTATATTCTGTAATATCATTGTTCAATATCACTTTCTTAAATAATTGAAATATTTCTCTGTTCTCTTAAAATGAATCCGCTAGCTGCATCCAGATATTGATCAGTTGAGTGTGCCTCAGGAACAAATGTTTGAATGTAATTTGATTTTAACTTTGTAACTTTAATTTAAAACTAGTCACAGGTGACTAGAACCTATCATACAGTATACTTCTAGAAACTATATTAGAATATTTCACGTATTCCTTCTCACCATCCACATGCTTCCTATGTCCAACAAAAACATACTCTAAAAACATTCTCCTTCAAGATTTTATTCTTAAATCTTGTTTTAAATGAAACCACATTTTCAGGAATACAACATGAATACTTTTCAAATAAATGATATATTTGGAAATGACAGCTGTAAGAAAATACTGTTTGCTTACACTCTTTCTTACCTGGTACATTTCTCCCTGATCCCATATTTAAAACCTGATTTATTTCAAAATAAAATGAGTATTATTTTTTATTCTTTACTCAGATATAAAAACTCTTTGAAATCTCAAATCAATGGGTCCACATTTTAAATGACTTCTCACTGAGTTATTTATCTTTTCAACTATGTATAGGTGCCTGTGAAATACTCTTTAACCTGTAAGTAGACTAAACACATGTTCTGGAAATTCCCAAGAACAGTAGCTCTCCCTTGACAATGTTCCTCAGAAGTTTTAACTCAGATAGGAACCATTACACTGTCAGCTAAGGTGATATTAGGTATGAATACATTCCAAAAAAGTAGTAATTATGGCTGATAGAAGGAGACACCTTGGAAATATTCTCTCTTGTCAAGTTAAATAAGAAAAGTTTTGCTATTATTTTTCAGCTATTTTAACTCAACTTTTGGAACAGCTAATATTGAAATTTCTATAAGACTTCAAGAAAAATCAGATGTGATTTCCATGCTATATAGATATTGCTTAAAATAATTTAAAATAATTAAAAGCTTTGATTTAGATTCAAATCTGCTAACACCATTTTTCCGAAGCACCATTATTAATTAGCTCAAAATTTGCTGATTGTTCTAAGCCAATTAGCTCCTCAGATTTTCAAAGATAAATATAACATATTCCATACATCTCTAATAATAATTTTGATGACAGATAATTCACTAAGCACTTATATAAAATAGCATACATTAGCCATGCTATTCCAAATGTTTTATATATTCTAACTCAGTTATCATCAAGATAATGTATAATAACATTAGCCCTTTTTTGTAGTAGAGAAAGTTAAGACAGAGAATTTAAATTTCATATCTATAGCCACACAACTGCTGTCACTCGACAGCAGCAGGAATCAAACTCAGAAGACTGATTTCAGTCTGAATTTTGGAAGTTCAACAACCAACACTTTAAAAGCAGGATGTTTAAAATTATTTTGTGCTTATAAACTGTATTTTAAGATGTATATTCTAATTCTAATTCAGTAGATCTGGTATGGGATTTCAAATTCTGCATTTCTATATTTTTCTTTATTAAAAACTTGTATACATGTAAGATATACAAATTGATGTTGTATGTATATACACATTGTAAAATAATCACCATAATCAAGCTGATTAACATTTACATTACCTCAAAAATAGAGGTATTGCCATTGTGTGTGTCCCTGTATGTGTAATCTATCCTATTAGCAAGTTTCAAATTTATAGGACAGCTTTGTCACCTACAGTCACTGTGTTATACATTATATATCCAGATTTTTTCATCTTGCTCAAGTGAATGTTTACCCCTTTTCTAGTTGCCACTCAATGGACAATTCTAAAGAACTCATGAGTCAAAGAAGAAATGTCAGGAGAAGTTTAAAAGTATTTTGAACTAAATAATATATATTTTTGAGAGAGATAATTTTTTAATATTTATTTTTTAGTTTTCGGTGGACACAACATTTTTTATCTTATTTTTATGTGGTGCTGAGGACTGAACCCAGCGCCGCACATGCCAGGCAAGCACACTACCACTTGAGCCACATCCCCAGCCCTGAACTGAATAATATTGATAATAAAATTCACCAAATTTGGGAGACATAGCTAAAGCAGTGTTTGCAGGGAAATTTGTAGCATTAATTGTATATATTAGAAAACAGAAGACTAAATTAAATACAAAATTAAGAAGAAAATAAATAATAAAAATTAGAGCAGAAACTAATGAAATTGTAAAAAACTAGTTCATATTTTCAGGATTAATAAAATAAATGTTTTTTACTTGTTTTTAGAGCCAAAGGGAGACAACACAATTTCTTAATATCAGAAATGAAAAGGGGAACATCACTATAGGTCCCTTAGACATGGAAAAGATAATATAAAAATATTCTGAACAATTTTATGCCTACAAATTTATTATTCTCTGTGAAGTGAAAATGGTCCAATTCCTTGAGAGAAGCAGTCTCTAAAAACTCACACAAGAAATAGACAATGTGAATAGACTTATATTAAGTACATTATATCAATAATCTACAACCTTTCAAACAGAAAGAGCCATATTCATAAATCCTTACAAGTAAATTCTCCCAAATATATAAATTATACCAATTCTCTACAAAAAAACTTAAAAAATGAAATCCATACAGAAAATCAACAAAAGAAAAAATATACAAATTGTTTTCCTAAAAAGCAAGCAGAGAGAAAAACTAACACATTCTATAAAGTCAGAATTACCCTAATACCAAAATTGGATTAAAAAAATTATAAGAAAAGTACAAAAAAATTCTGGAATGAATAAATTAGTATATAAAAGTATCAGGGGATGTGATGTTAATATTAGAAAGTCAATTGTTTTCCAGGTACAGCAGTGAGCAAATGGAATTTATAATTATAAACACATTACTATTTACATTAGCAACACACAAATTCAATTAATTATGTATAATTTTGTGTGAGAAAACCCACAAAATTGTGATGAAGGATGTGTTAGTCATCTTTTTTGTTGCTGTGAGAACATACTTGAAAACAACAGAGAAGTAGAAAGTTTATTTTGGCTCATGATTTCAGAGTTTTAGTGCATGGTTGGCTCTTTCTGTTGTTCTTGGGGAGGTAAAGCAAAACATCATGTAGGAAGGGTTTGGTAGAGGGAAGCTTAGCTCATAGCAGTCAGGAAGCAGGGGGGAGAGAGAGAGAGAGAGAGAGAGAGAGAGAGAGAGAGAGAGAGAGAGAGAGAGAGAGAGAGAGAGAGAGAGAGAGAGATAAAGCTTACCTGAACAACAGAAACCAGAGACAGGTTATAATCCCAAAGGGCACACCTCAGTGACTTACTTTCTCCAGTCATTCTCCACCTGCCTAAAATTACCACCCAGTAGTCCATTCAAATTATTAATCCATCAATAATTAATCTACTAAAGAGTTTACAGTTTTCATAATCTGATCATTTTTCCTCTGCATATACCTGTATTGCCTAAAACATTAGCTTTTGGGGGACACCTCATATCCAAACTCTAACAAAACATATAAAAGAAGAACTAAGTAAATGGAGAGACGATCCATATTTAGACATAAGAAAATACAGAATTATCAAATTATCACTATGTTTATCTACAAATGGTTTCTAAAGTTTGTATGGAAAGGCAACAGGCCCATATTATCCCATAGTTGTGTTAATACCTTTGTGTGACCAACAATACCTGACAAGAACAACTTAGAGGAGGAAACATTTGTTTTTGCTTATAGTTTCAAAACTTCAGTCCATGGGCAGCTCACTTCATTGCTCTGGGTCTGAGATCACGGAGAAGATCAGGGAGAAAGGGCAATACAGAGGAAACCCACTTAGCTCATGGTAACCAGGGAGCAGAGAGAAGGAAAGAGCTGTAGGGAAGATTGATCCTTCCATTGACCACCTCTGCCAGCCACACCTGATCTTCCTACAGTTACCACCCAACTGGGCCATTCAAACTATGATGGACTAATTAGATTACAGATCTCATAATCTAATCATTACACCTTTGAATCATCCTGCACTAACATAGGAGCTTTTGGAAGACACCTCAGATCCAAACCATTAAAACAATACTGAAAAAGAACAACAAAGTTGAAAGACTAACCCTTATAGTCTTAGCATCTTATAAAAGGAGGGACATACAAATTATCTGGAATGGTTTCACTGAATAGATTGTGCATTTCTTTGGTTTTTATCTCTGTACCTAATAAATCTTAAATTTGGTCTTTTTTGATATCTCATAACTCTTGGAAGTTATTTTCATGGTTTCTTAACATCTTCCCTCTCTGGTCAATTCTATTTTCAAGATTATATATTTTGTTTTTTTTTGCCTGAGTTACTGTCTTCCAAGTGGGCTTGTCTGTTGGTGATGCTTTCCATGGAATTTCTAATTTGGTTTACTGCTTCTGACATTTTGAGGATTTTTACTTGGTTTCTTTTTAGAATCTCTATCTCTATTGAAGTGATTTTTCATCTCCTAAATTTTATTTCTGATTTCACTTCTTACATCATCATTTACATTGCAGATCAGTTTAATTGTGTAGATTTTAAACTCCTTCTCTGACATTTCTTCTATTATGGTATCAATGGATTCTATTATTGAAGCATCTTTGTTTGGAGTTATTTGTTTCCTTGTTTTTTCATGTTGTTTGTCTATAAAAATAATAAAATAAGGGGGATTTGAAGAAGTACAGTTGCTGCCCTGTATACTTACACTGTCTCTGAAGGTTTCCAGTACCTTGTCTATAAGGGAGAGACAAATAACAGCACCCATTACAAACAATATGTAACCTTATACCAAATAGCTCATATTAAGACATGTACAGTTTTGTCGCAATAAGCAAAAATGATGTGCTCAATTACTGTTTTTATAAAAACAGTAAGTTTTAAAAAGGGTTTGCAATTTTAAATCCTGGCCAAAGATAGAACAAAAGTAGTGTAAGGATGTGATATTTATTAGCAAGGAGAAGAGAATATAGAAGTAAAAAATTATACGGAGAGTGAAAGAGGAATTAAAAGATGTTGTTGTTAGCATGAGAAAAGATAAAGAGAGAAAGAGAATCCAGGGAAAATGATAAGTAAGAAGGGAAAAATATTTATATATATGTGTATATATACACATATATATATATATTCTTAAGTAAATTAAAATATAAAGAAAAAAGTAAAAATAAAAGAATACATAACAAAACTGTAACATAATATTCAGAGATCCCAGTCCTCAATAAACTGATACATGAAAAATACTTGGTTTCAAAAATGATAGAAATGTGTGTGTGTGTGTTTTTTTTTTTTTTTTGTGTGTGTGAGAGAGAGAGAGAGAGAGAGAGAGAGAGAGAGAGAGGATCTTGATGAAAAATTGAACAATTGTTTTGGTGGAAGTTCAAAAGTTTCTCAGCTTTCTTTCTCAGCAGTTAGGTGGAGTTGTCTGGTGTTTGATGATAGTTGCACCTTCAGAATGGTTGGGGTTGCTATGGTGAGAGGCAAATGGAGGCAGAGCAAATGGAGGAGGCTGGATGTAGGCTTAGTTATGCTCTGGTCTCTTTGCTGGGTACCAATTGGTCTAGAGATTTTGAGTTAGCATACCACTAAGGCCCTGCAATTGCCAGTCCACATTGCAAGACTGCACACAGGAATATCCTTTGGTTTCCACTTGTGTGGTGTAGGAGACCCCAAGATTCCTGGTCTCTGCTTCAGTCTCCTAACTTCATCTCTCCCACCCGTGTCCTTTAGAAGTCAGGTGCTTCTCTCCCAGCCAGTCCTGCAAAAAACTGGATTAGAGAAGGAGGGGAAGCCAGGTGGGTTTCCATGACCAGTATTTCCCTCTGTAAACCTCTCTCCTTGCTTGATTTTCTCATTGCCATCACTTAGCCACACTTTCTGACATGCAGCATGTATTTGCCCACCTTGTTTTTGGGGCTGCATTCAGGTCTGCTGGAAATTGGCTTGCCCAGATGCTGGCCCCCATGTTTCTGCTGCAAAATGGTTCCTTCTGCTGTCCTCCAGGTACACTGCAGAGAGAGAAAGTGGCTTCACTTCTGTACATGGATACTGTGCAGCATAGCTTTCTCTTGTTCAAGTACTATCTCAGATCTCTAAGCTCTCCATACCCCAACACACCTTACTCTTGTCAAAAATTTACTGCATTCACAGTGGAACTGTTCTGGTTCATACCTCCAGATACTGTCATGACTATGGGCCTAGAGATCTTCCTCCCTTATTTTTGTATACCAGATGTCCTGAGTCCCCAGTCTACTTTGAGTGTCCAGTATTAAATTGCGGTAAAGTCTCTCCTAATTCTTGATCATTCACTGACCTTGTTGAAAAGCTGTCTGTCTGATTTTCTTTGTTCACACCACAGAGTCTTTGGGAAGCAACTTCTCTATTCTGCCATCTTACTGTCTCCCCCAAGATTGGTTCAATATACAGAAAAAAAAACATAATTAATCACATTAACTGACTTAAAGAGAAGAATCATATAATTATCTCAATAGATGCAGAAAAAGCACTTGACAAAATTTAGTACCCTTTCAAGTTCAAAACACTAGAAAAACTATGAATAGTAGAAACATACCTCAACATTGTAAAAGCTATATATGCTAAACCTAAGGCCAGCATCATTCTAAATGGAGAAAAATTGAAAGCATTTCTTCTGAAAATTGGAACAAGACAAGTATGTTCTCTTTCATCAGTTTTATTCAATACCAGACTTAAGTGCCAGAGCAATTAGACAGATGAAAGAAATTAAAGGATACAAATTAAAAAAGAATGCAAACCTTCACTATTTGCAATGACATTACTCTATACTTAGAAGACCAAAAAATTCCACCAGAAAAATTCTAGGACTAATAAATTCAGCAAAATAGCAGTATATAAACTTAACATCCATAAATCAAATTTATTCTTATACATCAGTGGTGAATCAACTGAAAGAGAAATTAAGAAAACTACCTCATTCACAATAGCCTCAAAAAAAAAAGAATAAAATACTAAAATAAATAAAAAGAATAAATAAAATACTCAAAAAACGAATAAAAGAATAAAATAATCTCACAAAAGAAGGGAAAGAACTGTACAGTGAAAACTACACAACATTAAAGATAGAAATTGAACACCTTAGAATATGGAAAGTTCTCTAATTTCTCTTGGATAGGCAGAATTAACATTGTGAAAATGTCCATACTACCAAAAGCATTATACAGATTGAATTCAATTTCTATTAAAATCCCAATGACATTCTTCATAGAACTAGGAAAAGTAATCATGAAATTTATTTGGAAAAATAAGAGACTCAGAATAGCCAAAGCAGTCCTTAGTAAGAAAAGTGAAGCAGGAGACATCACAATATCAGACCTTAAACTATATTACAGAGCCATAGTAACAAAAATAGCATGGTATTGGCACCAAAACAGATATGTAGACTGATGGTACAGAATAGAGGACATAGAAACAAACCCCACACAAATACAATTGTCTCATATGAGACAAAAGCTTCCAAAACATATATTGGAGAAAAGATAGCCTCTTCAATAAATGGTGCTGGGAAAGCTGGAAATTCATATGTAGCAATATGAAATTAAATCCCTGTCTCTCACTATGCACAAAACTCAACTCAAATGGATCAAAGACTACCACAGTCCGGCTGCAGCAAACTAACGGCGGGGGGGGGGGGGGGGGGGGGGGGGGGGGGGCGGCGACGCACAACTTGTGTAGATTGATACAGCAGGGCAGGAGTACGAGCTGTTTATTGTAGGACAACAGAGGTATTTATACATTCCACACAGCTTATCTTAATTAACATAAACTAGATACAGCAGATTCCAATAAGGAATCTCCACACTTAATGGCTCGATGGCATTACTTCACAAACCACTCCCCCTGGCATTTTGCCAGGCGCCATCCAGACTTGTTTATAGACTCTAACAAAGAACCTAGGAATTACAGCAGAGACCCTATGCCTAACAGAAGAAAAAGTAGGCCCAAATCTTCTTCATCATGTCAAATTAGGCCCCGACTTCCTTAACAAGACTCCTAAAGTACAAAAAATAAAATTAAGAATCAATAAATCGGATGAATTCAAACTAAAAAGCTTATTTTCAGCAAAGGAAACTATCAATGAGGTGAAGAGAGAGAGCCTTAAGAATGGGAGCAAATTTTTACCACATACATATCAGATAGAGTGCTAATCTCCAGGATATATAAAGAAATCGAAAAATTTAACACAAAAAAAAAAACCCCAAAGAACCCAATCAATAAATGAGCCAAGGGACTGAATAGACACTTCTCAGAAGAAGATATACAATCAATCAACAAATTCATGAGAAAATGTTCAACATCTCTAGTAATTAGAGAAATTGCTCTAAGATTTCATTTTACTCCAGGCGGAATGGTAGTTATCAAGAATACAAGCAATATAAGTGTTGGCAAGGATGTGGGGGAAAAGGCACACTCATATATTGTTGGTGGGACTGCAATTTGGTGCAACCAATCTGTAAAGCAGAATGGAGATTCCTTAAAAAACTTGGAATGGAACCACCATTTGACCCAGCTATCCTAGTCCTTGACTATATCCAAAGGACTTAAAAACAGCATACTTCAATGACACAGCCACATCAATGTTTATAGCAGCACAATTCACAATAGCCAAACTGTGGAGCCAATCTAGATGCCCTTCAATAGATGAATGGATAATGAAACTGTGGCATATATATACACATGAAATATTAACTCAGCAATAAAAAAGAATAAAATTATGGCATTTGCAGGTAAATTGATGCAGTTGGAGAATATCATACTAAGCAAAGTAAGCCAATCTCCAAAAACTAAAGGCCGAATGTTCTCTGATAAGTGGATGTTCATCCATAATGAGGGGAGGGGGGATGAGTGGAGGAACTTTGGATTGGGCAAAGGGGAAGGTGGGGAGGGGAGGGGAATGGGGATAGGAAAGATGGTGGAATGAAATGGACATCAATAGCCTAGGTACATGTACAATTGCATGAATGGTGTGACCCTACTTCATGTACAACCAGAGAAGTGAAAAATTGTGTTCCATTTCTATACAATGAATCAAAGAGCTTTCTGCTGTCATGTATAACAGAACAACAACAACAAAAGAAATGTAAAATAAGAATCAGATTTAGATCTGTCTTTCTCACTAAATTCTGGAAGCAAGCAAGTAAATTAACTCCTAAACCTTAACTTTCTGATCAGTATAAAGGTAAAGTAGTATCTTAAACAATTATACAAAATAACGCTAACACAAATACAAAAGTGTTGGAGATAAATACAGCAAAGTAAGAGAACATAAGAAAACAGTGAGTCACTGAGAGGCTGGACTTTGAAGTGAGAAACACCTGGGTTCCCTTCAGAACTTTTCTACTTTTAGGCTCAAGACTTTATGCAAATTCCAATTTATTGTAAATATAGTTTCTTCAATTGTAAGAAAAGAAAAATGTGAGCTAAAAGTCTGTTGCCATTGCATTGGATGACTTCAGTGCACATTTTTATAGAAGTTAAATTATGAAAAGAACTACAATTAAACACATAAACCATTTTAATAAACTTTTTTTCCCAAAATTTCAAAAAACAAAACAAAAAACTCCATCAATAAATGGGCTAAGGAACTAAACAGACACTTCTCAGAAGAAAAAAATACAATCCATCAACAAATATATTAAAAAAATTTCAACATCACTAGGCAGTAGAAAAATGAAAATCAAAACTACACTGAGATTTCATCTCACTCCAGTTGGAAGGGCAGTTATCAAGAATACAAGCAACATAAGTGTTGGCAAGGATGTGTGGGAAAAGGCACTCTCATACATTGCTGGTGGGACTGCAATTTGGTGCAACCAATCTGGAAAGCAATATGGAGATTCCTTTAAAATCTTGGAAGGTAACATCATTTGAGCCAGCTATCCCACTCTTTGGTTTATACTCAAAGACTTAAAATCAGCATACTAAAGTGATGCAGCCACATCCATGTTATAACAGCTCAATTCACAAAAGCTAAATTATGGAATCGACCTAGGTGTCCTGCAATAGATGAATGGATAAATAAAATGTGGTATATATGCACAATGGAATATTACTCAATCTAAATAAGAATGAAATGTGGCTTTTACTGGTATATAGAGCTGAAGAATATTATGCTAAGCAAAATAAGCCAATCCCAAAGATTCAAAGGCTAATGATTTCTCTGATATGCAGATGCTAATTCATAATAAGGTGGGGTTGCTGGGAAAGAATACAGGTACTTTGGATTAGACAGAGGGGAGTGAAAGGAGGAGAGGGGGTATGGGAATAGGAAGGACACTAGAATGAATAAGACAATATTACCCTATGTGCATATATGATTATACAACCGGTATGATTCTACATTATGCACAACCAAAAGAATGAGAAGTTATACTCCACTTATGTATGATGTGTCAAAATACATTCTATTGTTATGTATAACTATTTGTACAAATAAAAATAAGGGAATATAAGAAAACTTTTGAAGATGATGAACATGTCTTTACCTTTTTCATGATGATGGCTTCAAAGGTGTACACACACGTTCAAATACACATGGAATTAATCAATGCCTATATCTGAATTCATTTAATTGTACACACTAAATATGTGCTGTGTTTTATATATATCATTATATATAAATGATATACATATATATACTTTTTTTGAATGTATTTAAAAAGAAATTTACTATAAAACTATAGTAATCAAGACATTGTGATGTTGGCAAAATAACAGACTAATAGAAAAATGTAACAGAACAGACAATCTAGAAATAGACATGCATCAATAGAGTGTGAGGGTGGTGGTGCATGCCTATAATTCCAGTATCTCTGAAGGCTGAGGCAGGAGGATTGCAAGTTCAAAGCCAGTCTCACCAACTTAAGAAGGCGCTAAGCAGCTTAGCAAGCTGTTTCTCAAAGTAGAAAATAAAAAGGTCTGGGGATGTGTCTCATTCATGAAGCATCCCTGGGTTCAATTCGTGGTACCAAACAAACAAAACAAAACAAAAATACTCTCTCTCTCTCTCTCTCTCTCTCTCTCTCTCTCTCTCGTATATATATAATCCATAGGTCTCGCATATATATATGTAATATATATATATATATATATATATATATATATATATATATATATATATATATATATGCCACAGGTAATTAACAAAGGAAAAGGTAATAAAATGGAAAGAATACAAACTATACAGTATAATGAAGAAAAATAACTACACAAAAACTTTGGATCCATCACAGAAATTAACTTAAAATGAATAGATTTAAATGCAAAATACAAGACCGTAAAACTCCTAGATGATAGCATAAGAGAAAGCATGAGTGATCTGGGATATGGGATAACTTTCAGATGTAACACAAAAGAAACGATTTATGGAAGACATAAGTGAGAAACTGAACTTCAATAAAATTGAAAACTTCCATTTGTGAAAGCCAATGATGAGAGAATGAGAAAACAAGCTACGAAATGGGAGAAAAGATTTTCAGAAGACACATTTAAAGGACTTTAAAGAAAACTCTCAAAACTGAAGAATTTGAAGATGAATGACTTTCATAGTACATTTTGAGGTTGAATCATGTAAGGCTATAATCATCAGAACAGCATGATATTGGCATAACAACAGACACAAAAGACCAATGGACCACAAGAGAGAATCCACAGTAACTGAACACATTGACAGCCTACTGATTTTTGACAAAGGAGCCAAGAACACTTAGTGGGGAAAGAGCAATTTGCTAATAAATGGTGTTGGAAAAGCTAAATATCCACAGGCATAACAATTAGACTAGAGCAGTATTGCTCATCACTTAGAAATATCAACTCAAAATGATTAAAGAATTAATATAAGACTTAAAACTATAAAACTACCAGAAGAAAGTAAAGGAGAAAATTTTCAGGACAATATTCCATGGCAAAGTATTTTTGGACAGTGTCACAAGCAACAAAAACAAATATTTGACAAAAATTAAATTAAAAAGAAATTTACTATAAAACCATAGTCATCAAGACACTGTGATGTTGCTGAAAAAAATAGACTAAACTAACAACAAATTAAAGAGCTTATGCATAATAAGGGAATCAAATTAAAAAGCCATGCACAATAACAGAAATAACCAACACGGCATAAACCACACCTGAAAGAGTTAATATACAGAATATGTAAAAACTGCAAACAATTCAATGGAAGAAAACAAATACCCCCAAATTAATAGTTTTTTCTCAAAAGAAGACACAGATGGGCAATGTATATATAAAAATTATTAGTCTCATTAATTATTAGTGGGATGCTAATCAAAAGTTCCATGAAATATGATCTTGGCCTTAGAAAGCCTGTTATCAAAGAAAAAAAGACAAAAAAATGATAAGATGTAGATAAAGAAGAACGCTCTCATACACTGTTGGAGAGAATATAAGTTAGGATAGCCGTTATGGAGAACCGGAAAGAGGTTTCTTTAAAAAATTAAAATAAAACTATTATATGATCCAGCAATTACACTATGGGTAAACCCCAACAAATTAAATCAACACGTCTAAATGACAGTTTTACTCCTGTGTTCATTTTAGTATTATTAAGATAGATAGATTTCATATTGAATGGACATTATATCTGTGTCAGGATACACAGTAAAAGGCCCTTTACTTTGTCACAGTGGGAAGTTATCTGACTTGAAGTAAGAGCACACAAATTAATGGAGAAGATTTATAGCTTAAAAAATAGCCAGTATATGAAATCAATCTAAGTAAATGGATGAATGGGTTAAAAACTTTTTAAATATTGGAATATATAAAAACAGTGGAATACTATTCATGCACAAAAAAATAAGGAATTTCATTATTCTTAACAACATGGATGATCTTGAAAAGCATTATGTTATGGGAAATAAGCAATAAGCCTGGCACAGAAATACAAATATCATGTAATCTAACTTAAAAATAGAGTCTAAAACAATGATCTCATGGAAGTTGAGAGTAGAATAGTGATTATCAAAGACTAGAAAAAGTGCAGGGAAGGTTGATGGGGGACATCAGTCAAAAGGTGCAGCATATTAGTTTGATAGGAGAAATAAATTCTGGTGTTCTGTGGCATAGCAGGGAGAATATAATTAACAATAAGGCATTATGCATCTTAAAACAGAAGGGAGGATTTTAAAATGATAAAACTTTAAGATGATAGATATGCTAATCACACTGAGTTGATCACTATCTAATATATACGTGAATCAAAACATCCATAGTAACTCATAAATATGTACAAATATTATGTGTCAATCACAAAAAAATAAATAAATAAATGATAGCTATCATTACCATCATAATTAAATTTCCATGTTGCAGTATACGATGAAAACAGACATTTAATGAATCAAATGGATAATGTAAAATTAAGTGATGCCTTTTGAATGTAGTTTCACACAACCCACAAAACACTTTAAGAATTTTTTAGGGGTTCCTCTATTTGACTAAGTGCCTTCTCTTTCAAACTCTGTAAGATTTCTTCCTTTCTGCTTTGCTTTGTTCCTCCCCGCTCACTCTCCCTCCCTCTTCTGCCCCTTTCTTTTCTTTCCTTTTTGGAGGGTTTCTGAAAATTAAACCCAGGGCCTTACACATCTAAGCAAGTGCTCTATCACTAAGCTACAATCCTACCCCCCAATATTGTAATCTTTTATAGCCTGAGGACATTTATTTATATGATGTTTTGCTACACAGTACTTTGCTATGATGTGACTCTGAAAGTTCCCCCAAAGCCCATATGTCAGGCAATGCCACAATGTTCAGAAGTAAAATGATTGAATCAGGACCTCATCAATGGATTAATTAACCATTATTTAAATGGACTTGCTGGGAGGTAATGAAAACTATAGTCAGGAAGGGCATGGCTGGAGGCAGTATGTCATGGCGGCATGGCTTTGGGGACCACATCTGCCTCTGATGTCTTCTGGTCTCTGATTCCTGGCTGATGTGAACCGAGCAGCTTTCCTCTGCTATGCCTTTCTGCCATGAGATTCTACCTCACCTCAGGCCCAGAGCGATGAAACTGTCTTGGAATGATACCTCTGTATAACCACAAACCAAAATAAATCTTTCTTCTTCTAAGTTGTTTGCGCCAAATATTTTGGTCATAATAATAAAAAGCTGACTAATACCTACCTCTTTGGAGATGGACATTAAGGCTATAAAATAAAAGGATAAAGAGGAATTCCCTTAAATATGAGCTTATCAGTTTTCAATGAGGTATGAGGTTGCCATTTTTCTATACATCCAGTATTCAAAAATAGACTCAATTACATCAGAATGTGAAAAGTAATATGATTTAAAATTTTAGATTGGAAAAAAAGAAAACAATATGAACCATCTGATTTTAAAATGGACAAAAGCCTTCACCATTGATGGATATTTGTCATTATACAAAACCTAAGTTATACATATGAGTGAGCATTAATGCTAACTGTAAACTTTGAGTAATAATGGGAGGTCAATGCAGATTTTCTATATGTTAGAATGTACATGGGTGGGAGAAGTTGTGTATGGGGAGAGAGCGTGTATGAGGGAAATCTCTGTATTTCTACTCAACTTATTGTGAGCCTAAAACTTGTTCAAATTATAAAGTTTTAGTTAGGAAACAAAAATAAATAAATGGACATGATGGTACATACCACGTGTAGCTTCAACTACTTAGAAGACTGAAGTCAGAGGTTCACTTGAGCCTATCAATGGAGCTTGGGCAACATAATGAGATCCCATCTCAAAAAATAAGTAATTAAGTAAATCAGTCAATGAATACATAAATAGCATAAGAAATCATGTACAACTAAGTATATAAGAAAGTGAAAATGGAAATAGCATTAGATGATTAGATTGCATCAATGTCAATAACCTGGTTAAGATATACTATAGTTTTGCAAAATATTATCATTGGTGGAAACTAGGAAAAATATACTTAAGAATATTTCTGTACCAATTCTGACAACTTCCTGTGAACATAAGCTATCTGAAATCACATTTAAATGAAAAACTAAAATTAAGTGCTACCAGAGATGTAGCCAGATACAGAGTGTTACACTAAAAACACAGAGAAGACCCTCTGTGACAACCTCTAAGCATGTTTCTGTTTCTTGGCTCCTTGCTACTTACATGGGGGTAGTTGAGAAGACAAAAGAATGGCTAGATTTGAAAACTGGAAATCAAAAAGCATCAGAACAACCTCAGCTGGAATAAGAAACGTATGAAAAGCAAAATTTAAAATGCTGTTAACAGTGTTCAAAGATTAATGGTAGACTTGAGAAATATATTTAAACATCTAAAGCCAACAAGGATTAATGCACATACCATATAAGGCATGCCTTTTATTTAATATGAAAAATCTATAAAAAATAAGCAAATTATGTAAGTAGATAATTCAGGTAAGAAAAATATCTGAATGACTAATACTTATTTAAATGTTTGTCCTCATTAGTCACCAGAAAACAAGCAAAGAAAAAAGTAAATGCACATAAGAAAATACCACTTTTCTTCCCATTGACAACAATTGGAAAGCCAGATATTAGTTACTGTGGTAGTTGAGTAGAAAACAAGAAGCCTCAGACGAAGCTGGCATATATATAGCTATAGTCATCTATTTCAGAAATCTGTAAAATTAAATTCTCATTTCTTCTAAGATTTAGCAGTCCTATCCAGAGAACCTACTTGATTTTCACATGGTGACACCCAAGAGGATGGTCAGTGTAACTTGTATATAGTATCAAGACATTGAAAAAAACATAATCCTAAGAAAACAAAGAATGAACAAGATAATAAAGTTAACAATGCTAAACTACTCATGAATGTCAAACACAAGTATACAAAAATAGTGTATTTTCAAGGATATACATTTCTATGGAAATATGAAAGGTGAATTGAAGGGACATATTCTCCAGCAGAAAACATACAAAACAAAAAAAATTTAAAGAAAGAAATTTGCAAGGATTTATGATAGTTCTAAACCTGAACTTCGATGTGGACAGAAGAGAGCATCAAAACAGAAATGAAACAAACATGTAGTTTTGTAGGAAATGGCAGCAGAATTAGCTGTAGTGCAGTTCAATCCAGATATCCAGAGGGAGACACTTGAGATTGTTTATTCAGTGGCAAGTAACAAAGAGAAAAGAAGAAAGAAAAGTTGCCTATTTTGGAGCAGAACTATGGAGGAGGGCAGAAGAAAATGAGATTTAGGGGTTCAGGAGAAATGAACATCTTTGTCAAGTTGAAAGGTCTCAATTTCCTCCACAAAAGTAAAAATAATAGAGCAAAGTAAAATATAGAGATATTTTGTGGCAGAGGGAGTGGAGTGGGAACAGTTTCCACTCTTATGATTTTCTGAGTGAATCTCCCAATTTAACACAGGAATATACAGTCTTGTCTCCCTTTTTATATTAACAGGTGTGTACTATTCTTGGATCCTTAGCTAGATTGAAAGTAACTTACATTTTCTCAGAAGGTTACAGAAAAAAAGTAAATTTCAGATCAAGAAGAGGTCTTAGAAACCATGTCAAAAATGATAATTAGCATCTATTACACCTATATTATGTGCTAAGCATTGTTTCAAAGGTTTTATGTGTATTTTTCTAGACAAATTCCTCCCCCTACTATTTTTTATGCAGATGATTAAATGAAGATCTAAAGAGGTTAAGAATCCAGATGTTCCAGTTGCCAGATTTGGGCCTTTTTCAGAGAAATCGCCCCTGCCCTATATCAGCACCTTGGAGTGCTGGGTAGTATGGGAGCTGAGCGCTTGCTCACTGAGTAAGAATTAGCAATGAACTTGCGGCCTCATTTTTAACATCTTCAGCTCATAGTCTTGGCCACATGCTTCAACCTCCGGCTCTTCATTTCTTTTTTTAAAGCTTCATTCCTATAGAGAAGGATAATAAAACTAATACTCCCCTTGCTGAGTTTTTATGAGTTTTTGAGCTGAGAACAGCATGCCAGAAGCTATTTTGGGATATATGGCTTAAAATAATGAGAAAACCAACCACAGCAGTTGGGAGAACCTTGCACAAGTCAAGCAAGCAGCTCTGAACCCCCAGGTCAGCAGGGGTTGGTCCTCTCCCTCTGCCCTTATTGGGAGCTGCTGCTGTGGTTTCCTTTCTGGAGAGAACCCTTACAGCTCTTTGCTGGGCTCTATGTGTTCAGTCACAGCTTTAAAGAAAGGTTCAGATGCCAGCAGTTCAGTGTAGAAGGGAATGCCCCCAGCTGAACATGGGTTTGCACTGAATGAGTATCAGACAATGAAGTAGGAAACCCTCTTTCTATATTGTTGCTATGGGGATCCATGGAAAGGACACTTTAAATATTGCAAAGTAGAATTCCAGAGTTCTGTGCTGGGAGAAGTTGACCATCACCATCTCTATTCTGCCATCAACACACTGTCAGGTGGGAAAGGTAAAAATCCATGCAAATTCCAAGCACACTGATTTTTCTTTCTCACAATTTGGGTCTTTCTAAAAAATTATAATAAAAATTCACATTCTCCTTCATTTGAAATGTTCAGTTAGAAATGTAAAAGTCTTAAGCCCTGCGTGGTGGCAAGCCTGTAATCACAGCTACTGGGGAGGCTGAGGCAGGAGGGTCACAAGTGGGAGGCCAGCCTGGGCAACTTAGGGAGACCCTCTCTCAAAATGAAGAATCAAAGACCTGGGATATGGCTCAATGGTAAAATACTCCTGGGTTCAATTCCCAGTACAAGAACAAATAAAATAAAATAATAAAAAAAATTTTAAAAAGTCTTAGATGAATATACCAAAGTGAGATGGCATATTCACTGATTATGTTCCCCAGAAGCAATGATTGCTGAGTCCGTTCATATTCTTCACAAATCAACAATACACAGAACATACGCGCATGTCACTCACACACATGCAGAGCTAAGTGTGTGTGTGTGTGTGTGTGTGTGTTTGATTTTTTAGCTTTAAAAATACCTTGTTTAAAATCCTCATAAATTCTAAAAAAAAAAAAAAAAAACGACTATAGGTCAAGAAAGTCATAAACTTCTACAATAAAGAGAAGGATTAAAAAGAAGTAAGTCATCCTGTGATAAAAATAGATTTTTTTTTTCTGATTCATATGTCAATTTTAACAAGGTTTCATGGCTTCTGTCTTTGGTTATATCACGCCAAGTCAGGGCATGCCATTTTGACCTATTACTTAAAAAGTACTTATAAATTTTCTTTGGACATCAAAGCTGGCAGGGGTGAAATTTAGAACAATAACAGTCCCATCCATATTGAGCTAGATATGAGTTTCAAGCAAGAGAAAAGGGAGAAAAAATTAACCCAGAAATTTCTGCAAGGTGGTTACAATGCTGGTATACTAGAGTATTTGTTGTCAAATAAAAAATTCAAACATTAAAAACATAACATGACCTTTATACAGATATAAAATGAATAAGTGTCAAATATTTTGTTGACTTTATGGACATCCAAAAGAACATAAAAATGATAACAAAAAAACACTGAATAAGTACTTTGAAAAGAAATATTAGAGTATGTTCTCTAGGTTAGATTAAAAATTTGGTAGAATTGGTTAATTTTCTCCACAGCAATAAGACTATTAACATTGAGGGTATTTTTCTCCCAATGGAAAGAAATATACAAATTCACATACAACTACAGATTGTCTAGGATCTAATTTTAAATCTGGCAACAACAAACATAATATTCTAAATAATCATTCAGTGAGTTTATTAAACAATGCTCCAGCTCCAGTATGATTTGGAAAGGGCACACTGTACTTTTTATTTACAAGTTTTAGATTTATTTTCTTTATAGTTGTTCTATTTTGATAATGAATAATTTCCAAATGTCTTCCTTGATTTCAAAAGAGTCCTGTTATATTTGGCCTGATATTTTGCCTAAATGCTGGAAGATCTGTGAATTAATCATATGAGACTCCTTAAGCTTAGAGTATTGAAAAAATACTGAAGCTAGAAAATCAACATTTGTGTGGAAATTCCACCTTGGAAATTAAGATGGAATCTTTTAAAAGCCTCTCTAATTTGCTCTTCTCTCCAAAATCTAAGGAATCAAGTTTAAAATATGCTTCTTTAAAGACTGTGCCTGCAGTACTATTCAATTTTGAATTTCTCTTTTTCTTGAAGCACCCTAAATTTGTTAAAGTGCCTGATTGCTATGAATCAACTTTAGGCTGTGGGTCTATAATGGGTACAAGATCAATTGTTTTCACACATTAGTTTCATAGGTATTGCCCTTGTTCTATATGATGGGTGTGTTTTTCATACCTGATCATCTCTTAAATATGACACTCAAGATATGGAATTGCTTGCACAATAAGAGGATTCTTATTGAACCACTGCAAATAGCCATATTCCATGGAAAGTAAGGAGATTCTGAGTTCTGAGACATGAGTGGAGAGAGTTTCCCTAATATATACATGAGAAAATCAAGCATTTGGGGAAACTGATCATATTTCTTATATTTCAACAAATAACCAGAATTGAAGTTCCTCATTAGTTTATTTAGTCTATGCATTATTTCTTCTTGCACTGAATCTTGGGCCAACATTCTGCATTCATGAAGCTGTCTGCTTCTGGCTTTAAAAACTGCTACCATCTGAAAGTTGGTACAGTTTAAGTCTAAATATTTAAGGGATTCAGGTTGTAGCTCCTGGGTAGAGCACGTGCTTAACATGAGAAAGACCCCAGGTTCCATTCCAGTACGAAAAACTAAAATTGAAGTTCATAAAGTTGTATCCATTGTGAAACATTTTTTAAATTAAAGTCATAAATGGTAGCTGTATTTAAGCTGTAGAGACCTCTTCTGAGAGAAACAGAAACAAACCACTGGTTAAGATTAAGTGGTCATGGTTAATTTATTCAAGTAATCAACACTATCAGACTAGAGGGGGGGTGAAATCCTTCACAGAGGTACATCACATTTTCATGACAAACTCATCAATATCTTCTTTGAGGCTGAGAACATATTATGGAAAGTCAGCACTTTTGGCAGATCTTGTAGAGTACTGTTTCTGAAATATATTAGTGTTATTTTACATGTATAAAATCAATACTGGAGGGCTAAATTTCTTTTCTGGTTGAATTACTTTCAGCACGAAGCTCTTACTGATTAATGTATATGGAATTGCAAAACAAAACAAAGTATTTCTAGCATCTTTCTTTTTATAAGGTGAAAGTATAAATCTATGTAATTTTCTAGGGGCACTGAAAATCAAAAAATATTTTCAGGCATGTAAAACTCCTAATTTTTAAAAAAATTATTGCCATGGCATAGGGAGGTAAGAATTAAATGTTAACAGAAGACATTTGGCCACTTGAATACAATATGATCTTGTATACTTCAGAAACCATATATGGCTTTCTATTGAATATATATATTGTTATAACAATATTTAAATAAACACAGAAATTTATACTATTTCAAGGAAACTATTATTTCAGAAATAAGAAAAATTTATTATTTTTTTGTTTATTTGTTCATTGGTTTATAATAAGAAGAACATGACAAAATCAATGTAAAACACCTAAAATTATTCTGATGTGATATGAATCTTGGTTGTCTATGTTGATTTCAAGGAAGATAAAGAGTGGCATGTCTCAGATGGAGTCTTATGTGGTTAACTCACAAATCTTTCTGCACAATCAAAAACAAAATCTTCAAATTTGATGATATTTTAATCCAGGGAAAACCATATTTATAGTTTTGTATTACCACAAAATTCAGCAGTAGAAGACTAACAATTCTGTTTTCAAAGAAATCTGAATAAACACATAAAATCTCAGTGGACTTTGCAAAATTTTAACACATTTTATTGCTTCTCTCCAGAAACATTCATTACATTTATTATTCCCGAAGACAAATAAAAAGAAATTTCTGAAAACATTCTTCAACTTTATTCAGGATTTTCTCTCATTTTTTTTTTCTATTTGAGAATAACCCCTTTACTTTCAAATAAAACTCTGATTTTTTTCTCTTGATACAAAGATATCCATTACTTTGATAAAGTTATACATTTACTATTATTACTTCTAGAATATTCTCAGTCACTTTTAACCAAGTTCACAGGGAACTTGGATTCACAGGGAAACTTGGAAGATGGGTGTTTTAGTCTTGTATGATAAGCAAAAGTATGTTAGTAGACCAGAAAATTTTACAACTATATGTGATACAAACCCTAGTAGTCACCTAACTCACGCTTTGTAACATAATGTGTTCCAATTGGACATGTTTTTAATAGGATCAGAACCTTACCATATTGCAACAAGCCTTCAGTATTCTTTCTTATTTCTAAATTAGCCAGATGACTGAAAGTGTAGTTTAGTGTTTAGACATATGCTTAGAGTGCATGAGACCCTGGATTCATTTCTCAGCAAACACACAATAAATAAAGGAATAAGTAAAGATTCCTATGCTAATGAATATTCATTAATTAACTCAATTTAAATTAGTTAACAAAGATTTTGGATTTTATGTTTAAGCTGTAGAAAATAATTATTATAAAATAAAATGACAAAATTAATGATTCAATTTGATCAAATACTAAGTCCTACACAATTTATAGAAATAATGGTGTATACTGAACTATAAACCAATATAAGAAATTTCAGTAGTTCATATTAACAAAATTAAATCTTCATAAAATAACAAAACTAAATCTTATTAGAAATTAAAATGTATGCCTATTTTTACTACATGCAAAACAGTGAAGAAATTTATATATAGCTTTATTTATATTTTAAGTCCAAATTATTAAGCCAGTCTTCTTGTTTTAAAGATTCATCATATGTTCATGGACTTGAAATTTTACAGAAAATTTTTTTTTGTTAGCTTGTGGTTTCTATGAGGAACAAATAGTCTTTTCTTAAAATCCTAGCAGATTTAAATTTAAAATTTGTTTTCTCCATTTTTCTGAGAAATTTAGATTTATCGGAGTTCTTACTTTTCTCCAAAACCCAATAAAAACAGAACTACTTTAATTTGGGGGCTTTTATAGTCTCTTATATAAAATCCCCAAAGGTATGGAAATATTTAAAATTCACACAAAAAGAGGCAAAGACTTTTTCCAATTACAGAAATGGAGCTTTTAACTTCAATTTTGCAACCTCAGCCACAGGACGTGAATAAAAAGAAACACAATTCAGGTGTGTGAAGTCTTTTTATTTTCCATTATTCAAAAAAAAATTTTTCATTATTAATTTGGTCTCATGCATAGCAAAATGAGCAAACCAAAGAAAGCTAACAAAGATTTTCTGTTTTCTCTCACCTGACAAAATAGATTCCCATCATCCTGATGGAAATTGGTCATCTCTGAGACACAAACCAACTCACTTAAATGTATACAGGAGTTCTCTGGACTGTGCAGGGAGGTCAGCCAGTGGCTGCAGCCCTTGCCTCTGGTTGTGAGAAAAGACTGAAATCACAAGTGTTATAATGAACAGACATACTATCAGATTTGGTGGTAACCTAGAAACCAACCAGAAAAATAGCAGAGGGGAAAAAAACACCTAGGAAACATCAGGTCAGCAAAGATAAAGTTCTAGGACAGGTAGAGCATGTCTGATCCAAAAGTATAAAATCTCAAATGCTCCAAATCCTGAATTTTTGTTTGCTAATATTGACACCATAAGTGGAAAATTGTACACTTGACCTCAAATAACAAGTCACTGTCAAAATGCAAGAGAACAAAAATTATTGTATAAAACTACTTTTGAGCTATGAATATAAATGCATATAAAACAAAAATGAACTTCATGTTTAGAGTTGCATTCTGTCACTAAGATCTTATTATATATATGCAAATAGTTTAAACTGTCCCCCACCTAAATAACCTGAAATCCTACTAGTTCTAAGAATGTTGGGTAACAGAAACCTATACACCAGGCATTTCACAAACCTTGAAAATATAGTGTTCACCTTGAAGAAAATTGACTGCATCTTGTAAACAATGCAGTTTAATTTTCTCAGGTGGATAGGTACACTTTGGTATCTTATAAATAATCTCTAGAATTGCATAAATTTATTTTCAAGAAGTTAAAAACATTACTTTCATTCAAACATTGAATAAACATATATCTAATATATTATTTAACTCATTAGTTGACAACAAGGCCATTAAAATGGTTATTTTTTTAAAAAATAATTTCGAGTAACAGTCAATTTCTAGGCATTTTATATGCAGAAATCATACAGAAGAATTTCTAGTTTGATATAAAATAATTTAATACCCCATAAGGCAATTAATGTGTGATTTTTTATTTTTTCCACTGAACAAAAATCTAAACATAATATCATAATTCTAGTCTCTAATCAAATAATAAATAGCAAAGTCAAGCAGAAATTCTCCAAAGGGAAAAAGAAAAACTTTGGGCTATCTATTTTAGCAATGCCTCAGTGAAATAACTATCTGGTTTTCAAATTTTGCATATTTTTTTTATTTTTTAAAACACGTTTATATATTATGGACAATATTTGACAGATGATTGAAAATGAAAACATATTTTGAAGACGTATGTAGTTTGTACTCAACTAATAAGTATAATAGGTTAATGAAACATTTTTAGAGATACATCAAAATATTTTTCAGAGATGCTCTAATATGGCTCTCAAGTAAACTGATTTGGGAACATAATACATAAATCTCCTGATCTGAAGTAATTCAAATTTGGTTATAATGTACTTAAAGGAAGATGAGCTACTTGCTGCCTCTAGATTTCAACAGAAAATTTATACGATTCCTATATTGATTGCATATTGAAACTTAAGGGATACATTTAATAGTCTTAATTAAAAATGGAATATAATTATCTATTAACCTTGAAAGGTAAATTATAAGTTATTATTGTCTTGTGTCTATAAGAACTATGTGTCCCATATAATTGAAAGATTAAATTTTTAAAACTCAGTTTCATATAAGTTATGTACAATTTATTTTGATAGAATTGACATTTTCATATCTTATTTTAAATTGTGTAGCAATGTAATAAGACAAATTCATTTAAAATATTTTTAATATTTATAATTTTTCCCATTTTTTATTGATTGATGAACAACAGAATCTGCATTTGAACAAAATCCCCAAGTGATATATTTGCACACAGATATATTATGTTTTGAAAAATCCTTCTGTAGGTAAAACAATGTAGGACCCAGATTCTAATATTGTCTGGTCTTTGGTCATTTTGTAATCTTATACCCATAATTCATACCAGAGGCTATTTTTTCATCTATAAAATGGGGCTGCCTATTAAGATTCATGTGAGCACTAATTCTATGGCTATAAATTTCCAGATATGTTCAAGTCTTTATAACTGTTAGCCATTAAGATAATATTTCCATGTTAGTTCATTGTTATAAATCTTCTGATTAGTTTTGATTATTTCCATAAGTTAGATTTCTAGTAGTGATGATTCTAATATAAACAATGTGAATATACTTGGCCCTTGATCCATATTACCAAATTATTGTTTAGAAGATAAGTTTTCTAATGATGTATATTTTTTCATAGCTATTTAAATAAGTGAAAAATATGGTGTTTTGCTTTTTTATTGTAAATAATATAGATCATTTTATTCAATTAACAATTTACTTTGTTTTATAATTAAACCTTATTTTTTATAGGAAAAAAAGATATTTAACTTTTTTTAAAAAAATTTAAAGCTTAAGTTTCCATTGAATATCTTGGAACTAAAATCAGTCATCATTAATATTCAAGGTCCCCATGTAATAATTAATTGAATAGGCAAATGTGTTTCATTTCAAAGTTCCAATTCCTTGAATAATTGTAGGTAGATTAGTGGCTCCAATTTGTAGTCTCTCTTTCAGCAACATTAGCATCACCTGGAAATTAATTAGAACTGCTCCAGCCCCTATCTCATGATCAGAGATTCTAGGAATAGGCCCCGTGATTTGTTTGTAATAAGTTCTCTAGGTAATACTGATCCATGCTAGAGTTTGAGGACTCTTGGTAAAGGTCAATATCCAGGAATATTTAAGCAAAGTAATCTTATGAGGTTTTCTGGTTAATACTTCTGGAGCAGCCAGCAAATACATGAATGTCACACATCTAAACTTAGTTTAATGCATTTCATTGGTACCAGCTTGAGTTCCTGGACTCAAGTGTTCATCATCTAATGACAGTTTCTAGACCTTCTGAACGTTTAGTATTTTCAGTGTGATAAATTCCAGTAATGATTATTTTTTTAATGAAGGAAGACTTTCTAATTGCTGGGCAAGCTCAAAACAGCTGCATCTAGATTTATTCCTGGAGGGCTTTTGAAAACTCTCACTCTGTAGCCAGCTCTGAGCTCATAGTGGTTTCATCATGTCAGGCCTAGAGATTTTGTGGCTACATAATATTCTCTTTGGTAATGTTCCTGCCCCTGTTCTGTTTATTTTCATCTTGAGCTTCAGAGCGTAGGGTGTTGCCAAGGGCACTAAGAAATTAATATAGCAGAGGGAATGGAAGTATGATTTTTTAAAAGAAAAAAAAAGGGAATCTAAACCTAATTTTTGCCTAAAATGAATACACCAGATGTTCATTATTAATGATCTTAACCCTGTGTAAAATTGCTTTAAATCAAGAAATTACAGGTACAAATCAATGGGCCCTGGGCTAGATGCTGTTATGCTGATGGTCTGTTAGGGCTGCTGTAATAATTAATATAGATATGGGTGGCTACAAGTAGCAGATTTTTTTTTCTTGTAGTTTTTGAGGCTGGAAGGTCCAAGATCAAGATGCCAGCAGATTCAATGTGTGGTGAGGACCAGCTTTTTGGTCCATAGAGAGTTCCTTCTTCCTGTGTCCTTACACAGAGGAAATGGCAAGATGGCTCTCTGGGATCTCTTTTATGAGGCCAGTAATCCCATTCATGAGGGCTCTGCCCTTATGAACCAATCACTTCCCAAAGGCCCCACATCCTAATGCCTAAGCACATTGGTGATTAGGTTTAGATATATGAATTTGAGGGGTAAACAATTATTTAACTTATACCATTGACTATTGAAAGAAATTTCAGATTTATTGAAAACCTTCCATAGACAGATAAGAGTACATATGTGGAAACAATAAAGAAGCTCTTAAGATGTAGAAATAATTTAATGATGATGTAGTTTGGTTACCTAGCCCATCAATGAACTCATTCCTTGCAGTAGTGATTAAGGGAACAGTATTCATGCACTGGCTTTCTTCACTGGGAGGGATCATAAAGAAAATTCTGCATTTACTATGGACTATAAAGTCTCATATTCTCAACTTGGGCTGCCTCACTGATGTGCTTTTGTGCTAAGCTTCTCCTAGCTCATTGTGCTGTCCTTTGCAATGTGTTAGGCACACCCCCACCAGACTGGAACATGATCTCCCCACTTAGCAGATGACTTACCTTATACCATTCAGATCTCTGTTCACATTATCTCATCAAGAGAATGTTGCCTGGATTCCAGCCCCTACCCAGTAGCATCCCTGGAATTACCTATCACTTATTCATTTTTTATTTATCTTTTTTTTCAGGAGGGTGATTGTGGATTTGAACCCAGGGCCTCATGCATGCCAGGCAAGCACTTTATCATTGAGCCATACTCCCAGCCCCTTTTTATTCATCTTTATATCACTTATAATTGTAACACACATTACATATAGATTATTTATAGCTCTCTTTTACTAAAAGATGAACTCCAAGAAATCTAGGAATTTGTATTTTCTCTATGCCTTTGACATCACAGTATAGGTCAGAGTCTGAGACAGATTACACAGTTGAATAATCTTTATTAAATAAATGAACAATAAACTCCTAGATTGTGTCCAATTTTGCTTCTGTTGAACAGGCTACTTATGATCTTGTCAGGAAAACAGCTGTCTTCAATAATTCTCTTTGTCCAAACATTCTTCAAAAATTCAGTCAAAAATCTGTCTACTGGTAAATTTCTCCATTTGCTCTATTTCATAAACTTAGGAGTTATCATTGATTAAACTCATACTACATTCTAGCTTCAATGAAAAGTATGTGTTATTTTACTTCATTATTAAACTCTATGAATATCCAAATTTTTCAGACTGCCCTAGAATTAAGAAGAGTTCAATAAATGCTAACCATGCCAGAAAAAAAACGACAGCAACAACAAAGAAACACTACTTTTTCTTTAATATTATAATCATATGATAATCCTTCTAATCTGAAGATAGCTGTCATAATCTTTTGGGTCACAGCACTTACTTAGCGTGTCTGAGAACCTGGGTTCAATCCCCACCACTGGAAAAAAAATTCTGGATTTCCCCTTTTGTTTTTAAGTGTCTTTGGTTTTTAGAAAAAAAAATTCCTTATATGGTTTACCTCTATATTTTTCTCTGGTAGAGCTTTCATTTCTAAGTAGCATTTTTTATAATGAGTCCTGGGATGGAAAGCAATATTTCTAGTTAAAGTCTACCTTAGTGTTACCCTGCCAGTAAGCTAGTATGGAATTTAGGCAAGGTAAAATGGAAATATTTCTATGAATGCAGTCTTAGATTGTGGTAAGTTTCAATTTAATTTTAATCATCGATTCTCAATGAATGCATTCATCAAACAAAACCACATGTTCCTTTTCATTTCAATTACTCCTAAGCCAAATGACCCTCACTATGATTGGGCATAAATGCTGGAATATAAAACCTACTACAAGTATTTTATTTTTAAAAAAGTTTCAGCCTATTATTTCAGAAATTTGGAAGCTATTTATATCTTGATTTGAACATCTAAAATGGCAACTATCCCTCTTATTTTTATATCATCAGAATATTTTTAATTATGTAACTTGCATACAAAAAAGCCAAGATCCCTTTATTTTGCCTCAGTAGAACTCCATGTTTTTTCCTTTGGTTGGTCACATGCCTAGGCCCAGGATACAATTCTTAATTATGTACATATGACATATTCATCTTGTGTAACTATGTATGTTCTAGAAGAGATATATTCTTTTCCGAACAATGATACATAAATAATGCTCAGTCTCCACACAAGAATTTTCTTTTTCTGAGAATTAACAGTATTAGAAAGTCCTTTAGCCCTACTCCTTTCTAGTATAAAACATTGTTATGTAAAGTCCCTTGGCTCTTTAAAAACCACAAGTGGTCCATCTCCCTGCATGGAGACTAGTGGAGGACAAAGGACAAAATTGAGCTGTGAGGAAATCACCACCTGTTAAGTTATTCTCTTATTTCCAGTTTAAAACTTTGCTTTTATTCAGAGTCTTACATATCATTGAAAGTACATATATATGTATTTATAACAGAGCCAAAGCTTCTTTCCTAATTCGGTCATCTTTTGGAGATACAAATACTTAATAGTTTTAGATATACCAAAAATCTATCATTAGTCCACCTATGTCTCTCTTTTCCCTATAAACATACACCAAGACAGATTAAGATTTATGCCTTTATGAGAATGCTATGTCTTTTGTTTTTCAAATTTCCCAAACAAATCCACATTTTTTTTCCCAAAGAGAAGACAGTTCAGTTGTAAAGACTCACTTCTAGAGTTTGTAGCCAAGTATTATTGTCAGAGTGAAATACTATGCTAAGTGCTGAACAATATTTCTTCCAAAGCCCATTTTTAATACTTATTCAGGTATTGAAAGCAAAGTTGCTGATATATGCTTAAGGAATCAACTTTGATATATTTCTAAATACTAGAGAGTATTTTCTTTTTAAATTTGAAGTAACTATTTTCTCTCTAAAATATCTCAGATATTATCTGTAGTGGTTCTGTGACCACTATGTTTCCATACTCCAGAATTTAATTAAGAAGACTGTACTGCATTCATTTGAAAATATTAAAAGTACCCAGATACTCAATGTATTATATGTTATACACTCTCATAAGGCTGAAATGAGTCTACCCTGAAGAAAACTTGGAAGTGAGTTATATTATCACCATTATTATTTAACTTCACATTTGCTTCAAAAGTTGGGATTATCATTCTTGTTTATTTTTTTCTATATATGTTCTTCAACATAAAAAGAGGGATGCAGCCAGGTGCAGTGGTGCACACTTGCAATCCCAGTGACTCCTGAGACTCAGGCAGGAGCAAAGCCAGCCTCAGCAGCTTATCGAGGCACTTGTCAATTCAGGGAGACCCTGTCTCTAAATAAAATACAAAAACGGGCTGGGAATGTGGCCCAATAGTTAAGTGCCCCTGGATTCAATCCCTGGTAGAAAGAAAAAAAAAAAAAGGAAGAATGTGATTTTTATTGTGCTTAGCATTTCTTTTACAAATATCAACTAATTTTACAGTTATTTGTGACTTACAAACACTGGTTATAGATTTATACCCTAGTTTATATACAAATTTCTAGTGTTTCAGTCAGCTTTTTCACTGCTGTGACTTACACAACCCAACCCGAACAACTGTAGAGAGGAAACATTTATATGGGGGCTCACAGTTTCAGACGTCTCCATAGACAGCCTGCTCCGTTCCTCAGGGCTGGAGGTGAGGCAGAACATCATGGCACAAGAGCATGCAAGAGGGAAGCAGAGAGAGTGACTCCACTTGCCAGATACAAATCTGTACTCCAAAACAACACCTCCAATGCCCCACCGCCTCCAGCCGCACCCCACCTGTCTTTACTTACCACTCAGTTAACCCCATCAGGGACTAATTTACTGATTAGTTTAAGGCTCTTACAACCTAATCATTTTCCCTCTGAGCCCTTTCACTTTGATTCACATGTGAGCTTTTGGGGAACACCTCACATACAAACCATAATATCCCGCTTTACTGAGATAAAGTTGTATGAGTCTAAAAAATAGAAAGTGACGATCTGATATACATATATTGTGTGAAATGATTACTACAATCAAGTTTGTGTACATCTGTTATCTCACCTAGTTAGCCTTTATGACATACATATTTTTACTTGCATTATTTTTAACCACAATATATGTATCTGTGCACATCTACTTATAAAACAATATCAAAATTTGTTTTGTGAATCTTTTATATATCTACATGGAGTCAGGATGAATTAAGGGCAGGTTGTGTTAACAAGCAAAACAAGCTGGTGCAGACTGAAAAAGTGATGTTGTGTGTGGTGTGTGTGTGTGTGTGTGTGTGTGTGTGTATGCACACATGCGTGTGTGTTCATGCTATTAATATTGATATTGCCTCCAGAAAATTTGCTGTTTCATGAGTTGTGGTTTAAAGTACCCTACGTAATCCAAACCATGAAGAGCAGTTAGAAAGTCAAATTTAATGTGAAATATTCAATGTCTATTACTACCATAAAAAGAAGTTGACTAAAAATCATATCTAAAATTTTATCTAAGTGCCAAATCTAATTGTGGAGCTGCTATTTTGGGATCTCTGCTTTGATGTATGGACTTAACCTCTGGGACGATGAGCCAAAATATACTTTCCCTCTTGTCAGGTATTTGGTCACAGCAACGCCAAAATGACTCACACAGGCACAGAAACAAAGACTCCTCTTTCTCTCAGCTAACAGCCCAGAGCTGTTTCCTTCCAGCTCCTTGTCAGAGAACCTTCTTACTGTCAGCCACAGGATATCAGAATTTCTCATCCTGCCCCTGGTGATCTACTATTGAGGTTAAATCCTGGAAAAGTACATTGGGAAGCAGGCTCCCTTCTTCCATCTATCCCTATTCCTATGAAATGAAGGCTCTATCTCAAGCATTCTTACACCTGCTTGTGAGGTAGTAGTTTCATGCAAGAAGAGAAGAGCCATGAGGACCTCAGGCTGCTACCCTGCCCACCCAGTCTTCCACTGAGCACCAAGCTGCTAGAGCAAACATATCACTCAGAGAGGAGCTTCTCATTATCTTTATCCCCAGCTCCAGAGTTCCACCTCATGAATTTTGCTTGCAGGAGAAACAAATCATAAGAGAACATTCCTGATCCCTTCCCAAAGGAGCTGACATCAGCTGCAACACAGTTTGATTATGAGGTGGCTCTTAATAACAGTGGAGGTTGTTGAGGTGAAAAACATTAGGAAGAGGCTTCTGACTTTAATGAAAATGATTCCTAGGCTGCAGCTGAGTAGTTTTAGGAGGGAACTGAGAAAAAGGAGAGCTAGAGGTGTCAATGCGCAGGAGACTGAGGAGGTTTCCAGGAGGAGAGGAGACCTCTACCAGGACCTCCCAGGGTTTTGACCTTGTCACAGAAAACAATTTAAGCACAAATTGGGTTTGAGCAATAGATTCAATCTAAAGGAAAAGTACACACTCAAGGACAGAAGTGTAGTAACTCAGAGAGGAGTCTTGGTCAGTGTCTTGGTCTGGGTTTTAACATATATTGAGAGCCAGGAGCTGGGGCCTGAAGTCAGTTTGGGGTTATACTGTGTCAAGCCAACTTTCCTTCCACTGTTGCATTGCTCTTTCATGTTCTAATTATGCTACTTCCTGTACTGCATGTCTAATTAGCATCTTAAAAATCCACCTGGAGGTATGCATCATACAATTATAATAAGGTTAGGGTCATTTCCTGGTTACCAAAAACTTAAATGCACATACTCTCCAAAGAAGTGGTTTCTCCAGATGCCTTGATGCCTTGTGGTTATCTTGAAGGTTATTTATTTATTTGCTTTTTCCTCCATCAGTTAGCAAACTGCAGACAAGGATTTGGGCACAAGGACACTGGCAGGTTTGCCCATAAGTTGTTTGTTTTACATCTCTTGGTTTATGGGTATTTCTCTTTTGAGACTCAGTTTTCACTCTGAGTCTCTATAAAGGAAACTTCTTCTCCTTTTTCTTATTTTCAGTGCTAGGGACCAACTCAGGGCCTCACACATACTAGGAAAGCACTCAATCCCTAAACTACATCTCCAACCCTGAAAGGAGTTCTCTTAAAGTCAGAATAAATGTCAAACATGGACCAAGAAACTTCCTTCAAAAGAGCTAGAATTTTCGTATAGAAATTTATTCAGGGAATTGTGGATGCAATGAGAAGTCAGTCTAAAGCAATAGAGCAGTCAGTCATTAATTGTTAGAATTTTAACAGTTGCTTGTGGTCAGAGAGAGAAAAATAGAGATACCACCTAAAGATGGATACCATCTAAAGATACCACCATTATCTTAAAAAGACTGTGGACATACCAAAGTTGTGTCTTACAGAGGAGCAGACTTAGATACCTAACACTGATTAAAATTTTATTCCTTTCTTCTCCCAGGGGATTAAAAATGTAATTGTATATAAATATTAGTTCTATCATCTATTGTTAGGCTTATGATATAGAGAAATGTAAGGCATGTGTAAAGTATTTGCCAATGTTAGCACAAAGTAGATGAATGGGAAGAAAGTCATATGGGACCAAGAAAATAACCTCAGATGGTAAATATTAATTAGAGCAATGTATTGTTTGGTTTGTAACATTAATAATTATTATATGTATAATAATAACAAAAATAAAATAGTAATACAGCTACATAGGAGAAATATGTTCATATCTGATTGGAAAAAAAGTTATTATAAATCTAAAGTAAATTCTGACAAGTTAAAATGTGTGTGGTAAGCCCTAAAGCAATAACGAATAAATACACCCTCCCCCCCTGCCGCAGTCTCTAGCTGGGCACAAATCACGAGCCACTCACAGCTTTGTAGATTCAAACAGCAATTCTTTATTCCCAATCTCACACCGGCCGTCTACAAACACGCTCTGGGGAAATCCACGTTCTCTGCCTAAATCCACCACATGGGCTTCTATCTCCCAAATATACTGTCTGACCCTAAGAACTCAAGAGGAACTCAGGCAGCAGGATACGCCCTATTCTAAACGGGGAACACCCTAATCTCCTATTATGCTAAACCGGGGACACCCTAAACACGGATCCGCCCTGGTCCTTGAGCAAGGTCACCTTTTAGGAGTCCTTCCACTAGATAGCATGGGAGTATGCTGGCAAGGAAATTGTCATACCTACTTGGCTGATGGCTCCCAGCATCTCCCCCCTTCTGATTAATTAAACAACAAGTAATGTGGCTTAAGGACCGTGCCTGGTAGGTTGTCCAGTTCAACATATGGTTCTTACCCGTCATCGGAAAACTGACCTTTAGGCGTCAGCCTCCTGTCTTAGGTTGATACCACTGCAAAGGATGCGGGTGCCGTGGTACACTCCTATAATCCCAGAAGCTCAGGAAGCTAAGGCAGGAGGATTGCAAGTTCATGGTCAGCCTAAGCAATTCAATGAGGCCCAAAGCAACTTAGTGAGACCTTGTTTCAAAATTAAAAAAAAAAAATTTAAAAAGGACTGGGGATGTGGCTTAATGGTTAAGTGCCCCTGGATTCAATCCCTGGTACAAAAAAGAAAGAAAGAAAGAAAAGAAAGAAAAGAAAAGAAAAGGAAGGAAGGAAGGAAGGAAAGAAAGAAAGAAAGAAAGAAAGACAATAAAATGAAAGTGTTACACTAGAAAATATTCACTTAATACCACTTAATAAACAAGAAAGTATCAAAAGAGAAATAAAAGAGGAAGCAAGAATGCAAATAGAAAACATAAAGCAAAATGCAGAAAAAAACCCTACAATATAAAGTATGCACATTATTCCCTCCTTCAGCTGAATATGAACTATTTGGATAGTCTAGTAAAAAAAAAATAGAGATTTTCAGCTTGGGTAAAATAATAATCCAACTCTCTTTTGTGTAAAATAAACATAGTTTATATTCAAAGATCCAAGTAGAATAAAAGTCAAAATGTGAAAAATATATCACACAAATGGCAGTTACAAAAAGATGGGTTGACTATATTGATATCAGACAAACTAGACAATTACAAAAAGAGAGTGACACTACATAGTGATAAAAAGTCAATTTATTAGGAATATACAATAATTACAAACATGTGCCAAAAACAGGGTGATGGAATCTATGAAGCAAATAACAACTGGAGTGAAGGCAGAAGAAATAGTTCTACAGTAATGATTAGAGACTTCAATAACCTTCTTTCAATATTGGATAAATAGGAACAAAATCAACAAAGAAATACAATCATACAATATTATGAACCAATGAAACCAAACAAACTGCAGAGCATGATACTGAGCAACAATAGTATAAATATGTTTCTCAAGTGCACAGAGAGCATTCTCTAGAATAGATCACATGTTAGGCTGTAGCAGACTTAACAAGATGAAAATAATACAAGTTTGTTCCTGACCACAAAGGAACAAAATTTAAAAAGTAGGAAACTATACCAATAGGAAAAGAAAATCTGTATAGTTACAAATATGTGGAATTTATGCACCACTCCTAAAAAAACAATGAATCAAGGAAAAATAAACTGAATAAGAAAGAATGGTGAAAAAAATGAAAATGAAGGTGTGACACATATTAAAACTATGATATGTTGCCAAAGCAGTGTTTAGAGGGAAATTCATAGCTGTAAATGCTTACATTAAGAAAGAAAAGTTAAGTAATTAACTTGTTAATTATGAAAAAGAAGAGCAAACTAAACCTAATGCAGGCAGATAAAAGGAAATGATAAATATTACATTAAAAATTAATCAAATATAGATTGGAAAAATAATAGAAAACAATTAAACCAAAGCTCATTCATTTAAGATTAAAATATAAGCAACTTTCAATTCAAGTGATGAGGAATAAAACTCATTGCTAAAATCAGCAGTGAAAGGAGGACATTACTACTGACCTTAAACAAATAAAAAAAGGATAATATGGAAATTCTCAACAAAATACCAGCAAGATGAAAAGTTTGCTTGATATATGAAAGCCTGTTATTGTTATACAGTTTATCAATGGAATAAAAATAAAAACTGCATGAGCATTTCAATAGATACAGAAAAAGCACTTTACAAAAACCAATACCTTTCTTGGTAAAAATATTTTTCAAGGATAAAGGACAAGAAATGAACTCCCTCAGGTTGATGAGGGGCAACACTGACACCATCCTAATATCTTCATGGTAAAGGACCAGATGACTTCTCCCAAAGATCAAGAACAGTCAAGGATGTCTTCTCTCATCAGTTCTATTCAGCAGTGTACAGGATAGTCTAGCCAACATAATTAGGCAAGGAAAATAAATGAATAGCAAAGGATTAGGAAAAAAAATTAAAATCTAAAAAGTGCATGATTTTGTATTTAGAAAATCTTAAAAATTCACATCCACCCCCCCCCACTCACACATACACAACTAATACATCTAATTAACAAAGCTAGCAAGGTTGCATGATACAAGCTCAATATACAAAAATCAAACATACTGAATAACCTGAAAGTGAAATTAATAATTAATAATTATTATATATTTATACATGTATATATTATATAATTATTAATAATTAAAGTTTAAGTGAAATTAATATTATAATGTATTTATTATAGCATTAAAAAGAATAATACATGTAAATAAAACAATTAGAACCATGTGTATAAACTAGTAATTCCTCAATCTCAATAAAGGTAAGCCATTAAAAATAAAAACAAAAAGAGATATTTACCTTTTGTCTTACCAAAAACAAACAAACAACAACAGTTAAAAAATGCAAATGGATCAAAACCTAATGTAAAACTATAATAATTTCAATAAAACATAGGGGTACATCTTCATGACTTTGGATGTCAGAAAAGATTCTTAGTTTGGGCACCAAAAAAAATGAGTAATTAAATAAAAAGTAGATAAATTAAACTTCATTGAAATTGAAAATATCTGTGCTTCAAATGATACCAGGAAGAGAAAGAAAAGACAATACAGAATGGAAAAATTATTTTCAAGTCATATATCTGATGAGATATATAAAGAACACTAATAACACAAAATAAAAAGCAAGTAACCCCAAAAGAATGAAAGTATATGGAGATTCTGCTGCTGCAGAAGACACTGCTGTCTAGAGGTCTCTTCTCTGGGGACCTTGGTTACCTTGGATGTGAAGTCTCTTGCTACCTCTGTGGTTGCTGCCTTTTAAGCAGACGTCTCCTGTCAATCAACTGCCGCCTGCACCATTGCCATCCCTGCCTGTTTCCACTGCTGCCAGCCTGAGATCGCCTGGAGGTCTTCTTTCTGGGTGCCACTTCCACAGAAGAAACTACTGCCCTGGATGCAGCTGAAGCTGACACTGCTGCTGACTCCCTGAGATCAACTGGAGACTATGCCCCCACAGCTGCAATGTAGCTACCTCTGCAGCCCCTGCTATTTCTGACCTTCTGCCTGTTGCCAACAACCACTGCTGCAAACACAGCCTAGAGGACTGCTTCTGGGGAGAATCCAGGTTTGGTTGCACCCATTTTGGAACACCAGCCGGAGCTGGGAGCCTGAGTGCCAGCAGTTTTACCACCACAAGAGCCTCTATCTGGGGACTCCAGCTGGGACCTGCGGGTACAATGTGGGGGTGCCTGCAGGTTTGGAGGCACCTGGGGTCTTCCTGCTGAGAGTGCTGGTTGCCATTTTCTTGCTGCTACATCTCAGGGTTGCTCCTTTGCATGAGTGTATCCCTTGTGGTCTTTCTGCAAGTAGGAGCAGCATTGAGATCTTGGGACTGAAGCATGGCAGATCCTGAGGTATCTGAAGCCCAGATCAGTGGGATAGAGACTGGGTTGGTGAGGGCTGGTTTGGTGAGCCCAAGAGATGTCAGAGACAAGACTGAAAAATTGTTGAACACTAACAGAGACAGTTTGACTTTCCAGCAAGACTTATTTTATTTTTTGATTCACAAATCTCTCTACTATATTTGGAACAGGATGTTTTTTATGCATCAGTGTGTGGAGGACAATGATATATGATTAATGGCTTATATTTTAGTTGTATTCTTATGTCTTTAATTTTTTTTCTTTGTTTATACTCTTCCTCTCTCTTGTGTATTTTCTTGGATTTTCTTTCCAACTTTTCTCCAACCAACAACCAATCTCTGTCAGATCCTCTTCCACTCTTCCTGTGAATTTTTACTTCTAGCTCCTATCTTCCTCCCTTGTAAATATTACATATTGCACTATCTCTGTTTCTTTCACCCACCATTTGAAATTGTAAATCATTTTAACAAATATTCAGTTTATACTGTAGATAATTATTGAACTCATCATTTTGGTTCAATGCGAGAAAGCAGTAGATGCCTTGGTGGGAGCTATTAGGTTTAAGGCTATATATAGTGTTCATTGGGTTCTGTTTATAATGGCCTTACCAGTAAAGGCAAAGCACTGGAAACCTTTAAGGACACTATAAGTCTACAGGGTAGAATTCATCCTACCTTAGATCCATACTTTTAGATGAGAAAACACACTAACAACATGAAAAACAAGGGAATAAAGTGCCCCAAACAAACCAAGATGCTTCAACCACAGAAGCCACTGATAACATAGTAGAATGTCCAAAGGGGAGTTCAGATTGTAAATAGTTAAACCAATAGGTGAAGTAAAGGATAGTATAAAGAGTGAAATCAAATAAAAAATACAGGAAGTGGAAGACTACTTCAATAAAGAGTTAGAGATCATGGGAAAAAAAAAAAAACAAAAAGAAATCCCAGAAATGACAGAATCAGTAAACTAAATCATGAATTTAATAGAAATCATCACCAACAGATTAGACCACTTGGAAGACAGAACCTCAGACAATGAAGACAAAATATATAATCTTGAAAGTAGAGTTGAAAATGCGGAGAAGATGAAAAGAAACCATGAACAGAACATCCAAGAATCATGGGATAAATGAAAAGACTAAATTTAAGAGTTATTGGAATAAATGAAGGACCAGAGATACAAACCAAAGGAATGCAAAATCTTTTCAATTATATAATTGCAGAAAATTTCCCAAACCTAAAAAATGGAATGGGAAAACACATACAAGTGGCTTACAGGACCCCCAAATCACAAAATTACAGCAGAACCACACCAAGATATATTTTATAATGAGAATGACTAATATATAGAATAAAGATAAAATCTTAAAGGCTGTGAAAAAAAAAAAAGTCAAATTACGCATAGAGGAAAACCAATTCGGATCTCAACTGATTTCTCAGCCCAGACCCTCCAAAGCTAGGAGGTCCTGGAATAATATATTTCAAGCACTGAAAGAATATGGATGCCAACCAAGAATTTTATATCCAGCAAAATTAAATATCAGATTTGAAGATAAAATACTCCATGATAAACAAAAATTAAAACAATTCACAACTAGAAAGCCTCAACAAAATATTCCTTGAGGATGAAGTGAAAACCAGCAAAGGAAGGATTTACACTAAAGGGACATTCAACCAAATGAAAAACTAAGACAAGTCAAAAACCAAAAATAAATCAAAATGACAGGGAATACAAACCATATCTCAATAATAACCTTAAATGTTAATGGCCTAAACTCATTAATCAAAAGAAATAGACCGGCATATTGAATTAAAAAGCAAGACTCAACAATATGCTGTCTTCAAGGTACTCACCTCATGGGCAAAGACATCTACAGGCTAAAGGTGAAAGAATGGGAAAAACTTATCACTCATATGGATTGCATAAATAAGCAGGGGTTTCCATTCTCATTTCAGATGAAGTAGACTTCAAACCAAAGTTAATCAGAAGAGACAAAGAAGGACATTTCATACTTCATAAGTGAAATATATATAAGTAGGACATAACAATTACAAATATTTATACCCCAAACAATGGGCATCTATGTACATCAAACAAACCCTTCTCAATTTCAAGAGTCAAACAGACCACAATACAATAATACTGGGTGATTTAAACACACCTCTGACTCTACTGTACAGATCTTTCAAACAAAAAATAAATAAGATCTTTTTAAACAAAAAATAAATAAGGAAACTATATAACTAAATGAAGCAATACATAATTTAGACTTAACAGGTATATATAAAAAAATATTTCATCCATCAATGATGGATGTGCTGCTTCTCAGCAGCACAAGTCTCCTTCTCTAAAATAGACCATATCTTATGCCACAAAGCAACTCTTAGTAAATTCAGCAAAAAAAAAAAAAAACAGAGATAATACCCTGCATTCTATCAGGCCACAGTGAAATGATTATAAATCAACATAAAATAAAAAATAGAAGCTATTCTAACAAATGGAGACTAAATGATACACAATTGAATGATGAATGAATAATAGAAAAAATCAAGGATAAAATAAAAACATCCTTAGAGATAAATGAGAATATGAAATAAAAATATCCTTAGAGATAAATGAGAACACTGATACAACATATCAAAATCTCAGGGACACTATGAAGGCAGTACTAAAAGGAAAACATATTGCATTGAGTGCATTCATTAAAAGAATAAAATGACAAGAAATGAATGAACTAACACTACATCTCATATCCCTAGAAAAAGAAGAACAAACCAACACCAAAAGCAGTAGAAGACAGGAAATAATTAAAATCAGAGATGGAATTTAAACAAAAGAAAAAACTGAAAAATTGACAAAGCAAAAAGTTGGTTCTTTGAAAAAATAAATAAAATAGATAAACCCTTGGCCATGCTATCAAAGAGAAAAGAGAGAAAACTCAACTTACTAAAATGCAAGATGAAGAAGGAAATATCACAAAGGACACATCTGAAATACAGAGGATAATTAGAAACTATTTTGAAAAGTTACACTCTAATAAAATAGAAAATATCGAAGACATTGACAAATTTATAGAGACATATGACCTATCCAAACTGAATGAGGAGATCCTAGATGATTTAAGTAGATCAATTTTGAGTAATGAAATAGAAAATGGCATCAAAAGCCTACCAACCAAGAAAAGCCCAAGACTAAACATATTCTCAGCTGAGTCCTCCAAGACCTCCAAAAAAGAATTAACACCAATACTCCTCAACGTATTCCATGAAACTGAAAAGGAGCAAACCCTTCCAAACTTATACTATGAGGCTAAATAATTCTGACACAAAAACCAAACAAATACACATCAAGGAAAAAAAACTTCAGACCAATATCTCTGATAAATATTGGCACAAAAATTCTCAATAAAATTCTGGCAAATTGCATACAAAAAAGCATATTAAAAAGATAGTGCACCACGATCCAGTAGAATTCATCCCAGAGATGCAGAGTTGGTTTAACATACGGAAAATAAACATAAGATATCATACTGATAGACTTAAGTACCATATGATCATTTCAATAGATGCAGAAAAAAGCATTTGACAAAATACAGCACCCCTTCATGTTCAAAACTAGGGATAGTAGGAACATACCTCAACAGTATAAAAGCTATATATGCTAAACCCAAAAAACTAGGGATAGTAGGGACACGCCTCAACATTGTAAAAGCTATATACGCTACACTCAAAGCTAACATCATTCTAAATGAAGAAAAATGGAAATTATTCCCGCTAAAAACTGGAACAAGACAACAATGTCCTCTTTCATCACTTCTATTCAACATCATTCTTGAAACTCTAGCCAAAGCAATTAGACAAAAGAAAGAAATTAAAGGGATACAAATAGATAAAGGTGAACTCAAACTATCACTATTTGCTGATGACATGACTCTATATCTAGAAGATCCAAAAAATTCCACCAGAAAACATCTACAACTAATAAATGAATTCAGCAAAGTAGCAGGATATAAAGTTAACACCCATAAATCAAACACATTCTTATACATCAGTGATGAATGCACTGAAAGAGAAATTGAGAAAAGTACTCCATTAACAATAGCCTCAAAAATAAATAAGTAAATAAGTAAATAAATAAACAAAATATCTGGGAATCAATCTAACAAAAGAGGTGAAAGACCTCTACAATGAAAACAATAGAAAACTAAAGAAAGAAATTGAAGAAAACCTCAGAATATGGAAAGATCTTCCATGATCCTGGATAGGCAGAATTAATATTGTCAAAATGGCCATACTATGAGAAAAATGTTATACAGATTTAAGCAAATCATATTAAAATCCCAATGACATTCTTCATAGAAATAGAAAAAGCAATCATGAAATTTATTTGAAAAAATAAGACCCAGAATAGCTAAAGCAATCCTTAGTAAGAGAAGTGAAGCAAGAGGCATCACAATACCAGATCTTAAATTATAATACCGAGCAATAGTAATTAAAAACATCATGGTATTGGCACCAAAATAGACTTGAAGACCAATGGTACAGAATGGAGGACACAGAGACAAAACATAAATATGGTTATGTCATAGTAGACAGGTGTGCCAAAAACAGTCACTGGAGAAAAGATAGCCTATTCAACAAAGGTAAAACTGAAATCCAAGCAAAACTGAAATCCAAGCAAAATGAAATTAAACCTCTATCTCTCACCCTGCACAAAAATCAACTTAAAATGGATCAAAGACTTAGGCACTAGAAGAAAGACCCTGTGGCTAATAGAAGAAAATATAGGCCCAAATCTTCACCATGTCAACCTAAGATCTGACTTTCTTAACAAGACTCCTGAAGCGCAAGAAGTAAAATTAAGAATCAATTACTAGGATGGATTCAAATTAAAAAGCTTCTTCTCAGCAAAAAGAAACAATAATGTGAGAAGAGAGCCTACAGATTAGAAAAAAATCTTTACCATTTGCATCTCCAATAAAGTATTAATCTCTAGGATATATAAAGAACTGAAAAAATTTAATACCAAAAAAAAAGAAAGAAAAAAAGAAAGAAAAACAAATAACCCGATTAATAAATGGGCTAAGGAACTGAACAAACACTTCACAGAAGAAGAAATACGATTAATCAACAGATATATAAAAAAAAGTGATCAACATCTCTAGCAATTAGAGACATGGAAATCAAAACTACTCTAAGATTTTATCTCACTCCTGTAAGAATGGCAATAATCAAGAATACAGGCAACAATAAATGTTTGCATGAATATATAAAAAGGTATACTCATACATTGCTAGTGGGACTGCAAATTGGTGCGACCACTATGGAAAGCAGTATGGAGATTCCTCAAAAAATTGGGAATGAAACCACCATTTGACTCAGCTATCCCACTCCTTGGTTTATACCCAAAGGACTTAAAATCAGGATACTATAATGATGCAGCCACATCAATGTTCATAGCAGCTCAATTCACAACAGCTAAACTATGGAACCAACCTAGGTGTCCCTCAATAGACGAATGGATATAAAGAATATGTGGTATATATACTCAATGGAATATTACTCAGCTTTGAAGAAGAGTAAAATTATGGCATTTGTCAGTAAATGGTTGGAGTTGGAGAATTATCATGCTAAGTGAAATAAGCCAAACTCACAAAACCAAAGGCAAAATGTTTCTCTAATATGCGAATGCTAATTCACCATAAGGTGGGGGGCACTAGGGAAGAATAGTGTTACCTTAGATTAGGTAGAGGGAAGTGATGGGAGGGAAGGAGAAGGGATGTGGGGATAAGAAAAGCTGGTAGAATGAAACATACATTATTACTGTATGTGTATATATGACTGTGTGACCAATATAATTCTGTAACATGTACACTCAGAAAAATGAGAAATTATATCCCATCTATGTATGATATATCAAAATGCATAAATGCATTCTACTGTCATGTATAACTAATTAAAACAAATTAAAAAGCTTAAAAAAGGTATCTGAATAGATTCATTTTCAAGAAAGGTATACTAATGGTCAGTAAAAACATTAATGGATGTTTATTAGCACCAAAATAGACTTGTAGAGAAATGAACACACAGAAACACAAATGAGCACACAGGATATTTATGTAATCTATGAGTTAAGAACGGTACAGAATAGAGGATACAAAGACAAACCCACATAAATATGGTTATATCATAATAGATGTCATGTTTGATGTCATTAATGCAAATGAAAATCACAATAAAATTCTACTTTACAGAAAATAAAATAGATAAAGACATAGTTAGGTAAGAAATGATAGCTAGATGTGGAGGATTGAAACATTTATAGGATTGCTAGTGGGAATGAAAAATGTAGCTCCTTGGAAAACACTGTAGCATTTTATTTATTTACATATGACAGTGGAATACATTATGATTCTTATTACACATATCGAGCACATTTTTTCTCTCTATGGTTGTATACAAATTATAATCACACAATTTGTGTCTTTGTACTTTTACTTTGGATAATAATGATCATCACATTCCACCATCATTTCTAACCCCATGCCCCCTCCCTTCCCCTCCAACCCCTCTGTCTTATATAGAGTTTGTCTATTCCTCCCATGCTCCCCCCTCCCTACCCCACTATGAATCAGACCCTGGCATTTCTTTAAATGCTTAATCAGCTACCGTATGACCTCGCTATTTCACTCCTTGGTATATGTCCAAGAGAAATGAACACATAGAAACATAAATGAGCACAGAGGATATTTATGTAATCCATGAGTTAAGAAATAAATAAAAAGCATAATGAGAAAGTATTTTGAATTATATAAAATAAAAATGAAGACACATATCATCCTTGTGGGATGCAACTAAAGCAACAATTTGAGGACAATTTATAGTATTAAATGACTATATTTTAAAATAAAGTTTCAAAGCCATGATTCAGCCTCTACCTCATAAAATTAGAAACATAAATAAGTTTAACCTAAAGTAAGGAAACTGAAAGGAACAATAAAAATTAAAGCAGAAATCAATAAAATGGAAAACAGAAAAATCAAAGAAAGCAATTAACCCAAAGATACTTCTTTAGGAAAATGTACAATATTAATAAACCTCATGACACAGGGTTAAAGAAAAATGAAAGAAATATACCTATCAATATATAGAATAAAAGAGTAATTAGATTACACAGGTATCAAAAGGGTAGTAAGTGAAAATTTAAGAAAACGTGTGCCAATAAACTTGAAAGCTTAATTGAATGGGAAATATTCATTTAAAGGCACAAACTGTCAAAATTCCTAATAAAAATCAGACAATTCAACAGTTTAGGCTTATTGGTAATATTAATTCATAGTTTAAACAAAGTTGCATGCAAAAATTTCCATTTCCAGGTGATTTCACTTTGTGAATTCTAGAAAACACGGAAAGTATAATACAATTCTATACAAATTCTTTTAGAGAATGAATAAGAAGAAATATTTTACAACACCTTTCATGAAGTTGCTAGTACTCTGAAACAAAAGAAACTTTAAGAAAACAAAACCACAGACCAAATTCCTCCTGTAGAGGAGAAATTTTTAATAAAATTTTAGAAAATTAAATCCAAAATTATGTAAAATAGAAAATACACCATAATCAAGTTATCTAGAAAGTCCAGATAAATTTAATCTCTGACTATCAATCAGTTTAGTCCTTTGCATTTCAAGGCAGAGTAAACAAAATCATAAGGTCAGCTCAGTAGCAGGGGGAATCAAATTGATGTCATCAATTATCCACTTCTAAAAATCACTCAGTAATTTAATTCTAGAAGGAATCTTCCACAACTTGATAAAGGGAATCTCCAAAACAGCTACAACTATTACTTTTTATAGAAAATAAATTTGTAATAAAAATCTTTCTCTGAAAAATTCTATACTATTTGGTAGCTTATACTGGTGTCTGCACCCACCAACTGATACAATGGGCAGACACAAAGATAAGGGCACATACATTTCACGTTTGACCACAGTATTACAAGTGTAGAAACAGTTAGTTATAGGAAATAAAGGGCTTGTGTTTTACATCATGAAGGTGAAAAGTCATTCTATTTTCTTTCTAGGTGCACACTTTTTTACTTTTATTTTTTCACTGTAAACTTATGTTTTTTAACGATCTGTGCAAAAGGTCTTAACAAATAGCCACTTAAATGTTTCTAAAAGTGCTTCCCAGTTGGAATAGTTACAAACAACTCAGAACGACTGAATATCAGTATTTGGATGCCCATTTTTCATGTAGAGAAATATGCATGTATATTGTTTTGTTTTTATTTTTGTGTAACTTTGAGAATCTCGGGAGCTCCTTATTCCATTAACTAGCTAGAACTATTTATTACTTGATAATTCTCATTTTGAGAATTCATTGAAAGACTAGCTTAAGCTATAATGCTGTTACTATTACAGTTTATAACGCTGTAAAGCTGAAATGTTTTAGGAAAGCAGTTGGATTCAAGAGTCCAGAGGTTAGAGTAGGAAACACAGTCTCATAATTACCACAGATTTTTAGAGGATGGAGGAGACAGAAGATTTATATTCCTTAAACATAGCAATCTATCAGTCTCAGCTTCTGTGATTTTAAAGGTCCTGGTATTTTTCCCACAAAGGAAGGTGTTCATTTCTCAACAAGTTTGTCTCAGATCTGACAATGCTGCATCATACCGTCTTTCTTAACTAATGACTCCATGGCAAGATCTGGAGAGACCCTAGGCCATTTTTTTCACCAAAAAAATGCTCAATGTCTTCCTTGCTTCTGAGGACTTCTATACAACCTGGGAAATTAGTATCTTTGTTGATATGGCAAATGAATATCTGCCTATATGTACTTCTGCACATCTGTTCTTGTGATTAACAAATAAATCTTCCACTTCACTATCATCTCTGAACAGGAGTTCTGTATTGCATTGGAAAATTCATCTTTATTATGGAAAATATGTTTTCAGAAGGTCTATATCTTGAGTATTCCATATAAAATAAAATGGTAAAATATTGTACCCTCCTGTCACAAAATGTAAATGGAGTTCACTCATAGAAACCATGGGATGATACATTGAAGCTAGATTAATGAAAAGCAACATTTTTAGTCAAACTTCCACTAGTTTTCGGGAAAAAAAAAAGAAGTCATGTTTTTAATAGGTAGGTAATTAACTGATTATTTCAAATAATCTGAATTCTTTACATGTACTGAGAAGGTTCCAAATGATTACCAACTTTCCCTGCCTCCTACAGAATAAACAAGTAGACAAAGAGAAAGTTTGGACTGCCCATGTTTGAGACTGAGTCCAGGTAAAAGATAGGAGTCAATCAATAACCACATTATTATAAATTCATGTTATTGGGTTTAACTCTAATGGTGTGCTTTAATATTAATTAACATTAATACTAAATTTGTAGTTTGAAGAATCTTTTCATTACTCATGTCAGCAATGAGCAAATGTTTTCTGTAAAGAATCAGATTCACAGTCAATGTGGCCTCTCCCAGGTATGCAAGTCTGCCCTTGTGCTTTTAAATTAGCAGATGGAAGTGGTAATGGTATAGCTTAGGATGCTTCATTTTCTTTGAGGTTTTTACAGAAAAATAGGTAAGAGGCACACTGACCCTGACTGGAGATTATGATGCAGAACCATTTTTTTTTCTCTCAGTGTAGAGAAAAGTCTCAAGGTTTACTCAGTACCAAAAATTATCATGGGTAAGAAATACAATGACTGAATATTATTATTGCATTAGATAGATTTACAAAATTTCTACCTTTGGAACCCCAAAACAGAGGAGGAATACTACACCTGTTTTCCATCTAAACTGATATCAGTGTTCCTTGAAATAAAATCCACTTAATTATCAAATTTATTTCAAAAGTAAAATGCACTGCTACAAAATTTTCTGGGGTTGTTGCTTTTACAACAACAAAAAGGTTCAGGAACTTTGTTAGATTCAAGTAGCAGACAAAAATATTCATTTCAAAAATATTTCTGGAACTTATTTTGTGGTTTTCAATTTTCTTGGTCTACCTTCTTCTTTCTGACACCTCCATTTGTCCCATAACTAGAGCTTCGGTATTTATTCTGCTGCTTGAGATCTTGGATACATGATTTCTAGTAATGTCCTGATCCTATGCATATTTCACATTCATATACACACACTCACAAGTGTTGGGACCCTGTGATCAACCAATACAATATTAAAAGTAGGCTATAACCCATACTTCATGATTGTATTCATTATGATTTCAATAGTTTTAGGAAGTAACAATAGCTTAGAGATGAAAAAAATAATCACAATAATCACAACATATTTAACAGATGTATGATAGAAGTTTTTAAAAAGTAATATGAAAAATACAGTGAAGGAGGTTATAACTCATCCTCAGTAGTCAGGGAAAACATCCCCAAAGAGGTGATGTTTGAGCTGAGATTTTGTAGTGTTGTGCAAGTTGATTAAAGTGATTATTACAACATCTCAAATACAGTAAAGGTGGTACTCTACAAATATCAAAACCTGTGACATCCCTTAAGTACAAAAAATATTATACAAAATTCCCTCCCAAAATCAATAATAGAGAATATTAGGAACAAAATAAACTCAACATGTAGATAGCTTCTTAGAATTCATCTCTTTGAAATTTTAATTATCAGAGGTGTTCAGATTTACTCAGAATCTGCAAGTCTTGAATGGATAACTATGGGTATATTGGTTATCTAGAATTTGGAAATGGCTTAGTTGTTTGTTTCTGGTTCAGCCTCTCATGAGGTCGCAGTTAAGATGTTGGCTCAAGTTGTGATCATCTTAGGAGTCCATTGGAAAAGGAGTATCCATTTCTAAAATGATTAGTTCACATAGATGTTAGCAAGCACCCCAATCTGTTGGTTGTTGGCAGAGACTTCTATTCTTCATTATCGGTTGGCAGAATGCCTCAGTTTCCTGTTTCAGTGGCTTCTTGAAAGATATGGTTTGGGTGTTGGATGTCTCTCAAATGTCCACGGGTTGAGGACTTTTTCTACAGGGTGACACAATTGAGAGATGATGGAACTTTTAGGCGGTGGCATCCACTGGTAGGTTTTAAGTCATTAGGGACATGTCCTTGAAGGGCACAGTGGGATCCCAATCTCTTCCTACCACTCTCTCCTTGCTGCCTAGTTTGAGCTATGAGCATTCACTTTCATGTGTGTTCCTACCATAATGTGAAGCCCTCACCAGAGGCTCAAACAAATAAAGCCACCCAATCTTGGACATGAAATCCAGAACTATGAGTCAAAATAAACCTCTTTACTTCATGAATAAGCTGTCTCAGGTATTTCATTGTAGTATTGGAAAACTGATGGAGTATTCTCATAACTGGTTTCCACCAGACAAAGCAAGTGATCTGAGAGAAAGAGAATAAGGAAAAGATGTTGTCACAAAGCACACTGTCACTTGTACAATCTACTCTTAGTAACCCAGACAGCCCTATTCAATCACAGGAGAGCATGGAATAGGAAATCTTTGAGAGTCATCTTGCAGGCTGGTTACAACAATGGGGTTGGAGTTGGAAAAATGCTTGGACAAAAGGTCAATGTGAAGATCATATAAAAGATAGGTAGTTGCATAGACTTTTATGGTAAAGAAGGAAAATTGGGTAATGCGATTTAGATCACAGACTTGGCAAAAGAGAACTAAGAACAAATTAAGAGGTTACTGGAAATGCTTTGATCTTGGGGAAAATATCCCAATCATTTGTATTGCTTTCAAATTTCCACATGGTCCAAGAATTAGTTCTTTCTTAAGCTTCATTTCCTAGGGTACCCTCTATTACTCCTGCTTGGCTTTGAAGATGCTTAAATATGACATGATTCTTCAGTTCTACATTAGGTACCATCTATTTAGAATGCTCTTCTACATCGTTTTTCCTAGTTACTCTTTATGCAGCCATGAATTAAACTCATTATCAGTTCATCAGGCTATAACCTCTTAGTTTTAGTTGAATTATTCAGCTATTTTCTTGCATAATAATATCTCTATCCTATTGTTATTTTTATCATTCTTTCATTATTTTTATTTCATTGTTATTTCTTTGTAATCAGACATACAGCAATGCATTTTTTTTTTTAAATCTCAGAGCTGTAGTTTAAACTCTATAACATACAACCACAGTGCTGGTAAATTATAGTTTTTCTTGTTTAAAGAATAAATACGTTGTTCATAGGACAGATAAAGAGGGTCTGAATTAGTGCCCGTGTTAAGATAAAAAGAAGATGGCACATCCAAGGCAGATGTTACATCAAGAGAAAGGAATGAAAGAAAAACAGGCTGCGGATGCTAAAATTCTGATTTAAAAAAAAAAAAAAAAGGGATATAAGAAAGAACTATAGGAATATATTACATTATAAAACAAAGGCGCTAACTTTGAGATTGGTGTCCCTCAAACTTTAATAAAAAGTATGAAATATATACTGTGCCAATTTCAATTTAGCCTCTTCATTCCGAATTCACCCCTGCTTTCCTGGCTTCTCACAATAGACTGGGCTGCTTTTAGCCTTTCTCTTAACACCACCGGCGGCTGCCGAGCTTTGTCAGTAGAGGGCACTGGAGTAACGCTGCAGAGGCCCGAGCTTCTCTTCCTGCAGGGCTTTGGAATCCCCGCCCCCTTTGGCTTCTGCAGCAGTGAGTCCACCATGTGGGGGTGTGGTGAGATCGGGTGGTGGTGCTCTATCCGGCCACGTATCCAGCGGGCACAGTGACCTCACTGCCCCAGTCGGAGCGCTGTGACCACCTTCCCAAGGCTTCCTGTCCCCACCCCAAATACACTGACCCTGCATGCTCCAGGCCCTGCAGGCAGCTCCCAGACTTTCTCTGTGTATCTGTATCCATCCACCTGCCGGCTCAACTTCACCCTGGAGCTTAGTTTGATTCCTTCTGTTCTGCCCACTGAGACCAGCCCTGGTCCAGATGCCTTGACACAGACTTTTCTGACCTCACCTGAGCTGTGTTCACATCTTCCCTAACAACACCTGAACCTGCTTTAGGAGAAGGTTCTCCTTTTTAAGTTTGTCTTTCTGTCCCTACTCTCCTGGAGTCCTACTGTTCCTTTAGCTTTTCATCTGCATCTTTATAATTATACCATAAGAACAATTCTTTAATATTAAACTTCTCCTGTTCAATTTACCATGTGGTTTCTGTTCCTAATTAGCTCAAGGAATGATACGCATACAATTAAAAATAAAGAACATTTTATACAGGGAATTAGGCAGAGGACCTGAGAAGTAAATCAGCAGCCTCTAAGTCAGTCCACCAATTAGCATCCGAAGGAGGTCCTTGCCTTCAGCAGTCCGGAGGGACCAAGAGAAGAACTAAGATAAGGCATCAAAAGAAAACTAGAACCAAGATGAGCCCTCAGAAGAAAACTATGTGGATCGCCCTGGCAACATCCAGATAGAGGAAAGACCCTGTCATCAGGGTTCTTGTCCAGCTTTTCCTTTTCCTTTGTCGGTTTCCTGTAGGGATCCCCCTTTGGTAGAAACCAGTTGGAAATCAGAGGAAAGGGGAGCCTGGGAAATGCATCTTAGGGATGTGTTTTCTGAAAAACTCAGAAGATGAGGGAAAGGATGTGGAGGTGAAAGACCAATGGATGGCAGAGATAGCTCAGGTTTAAACATGAACTAGCAACTTTCCATGGAGGAATCTGCCCTTTTTCAGTAAAAGGGCATACAGATCTGACATTTAGGAAAGCAATCCCAAGTGGCCATTGAGATATGGAAACCATCACCAAATAAGTAATACTAAAAATGATACTAGGTGACACTTAATGATACTAAGTGTCAGATCTGTATACTTAACTGTCTACCCCTCATCTCCACAAGATGCCTGAAAAGTCGAATAATGTCCAGGGGCCGTCAATAACTCTCAAGATCTAGTTAATAAACACAGACATTATTACAAACTAAAACATACGATCTTGCAGGTAAATAAATTATATTTGAAACAGAAATATTACCTGTGGAAGAGTGAGACAAGAGAAAGTAAAAGAGGTCTGAGTAGCCAACCTTGGCTGTGACCGGCATTAAGTGGCAGTGACAGCTGCAGAAGGACACCCTGAATAAGATTGACAAGGAATGTCCAGAGATACAGACCAAGCAGCCTTCAAACTGGCATTTCTTCCAAACTAAATTTTATTCGAAGTTTTAGGAAACTTAATATATCAAAATTAATATGTAAAAATCATTCTTATAAAAATACAGAGAGATCAGAGGCTTTCTTTTCTTGTATCAAAGTTAATGAAAGATTTATCAGTGATTTTCTTTTTTTTTAAATTTTTATTGTTGGTTGTTCAAAACATTACATAGTTCTTGACATATCATATTTCACACTTTGATTCAAGTGGGTTATGAACTCCCATTTTTACCCCGTATACAGATTGCAGAATCACATCGGTTAAACAAAGACATTCTTAATACATTTACCCTGTGGCATATTATTATTTTATTAATAATCACATATATATTATTAATGTATGTGGCTATATATTATATATAAATAAAATATATTTATGTGTGGACTGCAGTTTTTTTTAACTAGACCTTTATCCTAAAAAGTAATGTTTTAGTCTGCTTTTTCATTGCTGTGACAAAAAAGACCTAATAAGAATAATTTTAGAGGACAAAAACTTTATTTGAGGCTCATGGTTTCAGAAATCTCAGTTCGTAGATGAAAGACTCCATTGCTCTATGCCCAAGATGAGGAGAACATCATGACAGAAGAGTGTAGTAGAAGAATATGGATAACCACCAGGAGTGATGTGAGGGACAGAGAAGGTGAAGGGAGGGGGAAAGAGGGGGAGGGAGAGAAAGAGAGAAGGAGAGGGCATTCCACTCTCTCCAGGGATAAAATATAAACCCCAAAGTCACACTGCCAATGGCCCTCCTCCTCCAGTCACACCCCACTGCTTACAGTTATTACAGAACTGGGGCTTTCTTGGAAATTGAGGCAATGCAAAGACCCTCCTTCAAACTCTGTTTCTTGAGATCAATCAGAAAGATTTCTGATATGTTGCTCAGAGTAACAGGAATGAGTTTATTGAAGAGATCGGGGACACTTTGAAGGAAGAGAGTGGGTCTTCTCAGAGAAGAGAGGAATAGTGTGCCTCTCCTGTACATCAGTTTTATTGGGCATCCTAGAGAAGTTTCCAGAGAGGCCCGCCTAAGTCCACCTCTTGACTTTGGACTGACATCAAAATGACATCGGATTTCAAGTCCCCATTGCCATGACAACTCTAGTCACCTTGGCCCATGCTGACCTGTTCTAATTGAATTCTTAACCACACATTCTTACAGTTTTATGGTAAGAAGGAATTATCCTTATCTCCCTGAGTTTCAGGATCTGTTCTATGAAAAAGGTCACAAAATTATTCTCCAAAAAAGTCACGTGGGTCCTTCTTATTGATGTTATTTGGGGCCTGCATTCCTCCTGCAGACAACAGGTAGTTTGGTGAGAAATGTGATATATCCTGTCCATTCAGGCTGGTCAGGGCTGCAGATAAATTGCTTCCTGGAAAAGAAAGCATGTTTTTGTATGTGGTGGGGGGCAGCACAGTGGGCCTATTTTATAGAATGATTCCCTTAACCTTGTGTTCCCACCATTTGCACTTGTTTGTCTCCTATCACACTTACACCCAGTTAATCCCTATCAGGGGATTAATGCACTAATTAGGTTAAGGCTCTCATAACCCAATCATTTCAACTCCAAATTTTCTTACATTCTCTCACACATGAGCTTTTGGGGGATAACCAATATCTTAAACCTTTCAAGTGTAGTGCGGTACATAAATACTGTCTTATTGATTTCAGGTGTAAGTATTAGTGTCTTGAATAAATGATTACAGTTACTAGCAACACCTTTCAAAAATTCTTTAAAATTCTGAGAAGTATGTACTTACATATATGTATATGTACTTACATAATGAATGGTAGAAATTTCAAAAGCATAAGTCAATCTACAATTTAAAACTATGTATGGTTAAATCGGACATACACTAGATTTTAAGAACACAAACAAATATTAACCTGAGGGAGAAGGATAAAAGAAAACTTGCTTCTGGATACTTGTAAGCTTACTTACTGTTTCCGAAATATCATACTCAGCTCTACATGCAAGCTTCATCTGGGAAGAGGCTGACCTATGGGGCAAGCTGCTAATTTTACTTCTGATCAATAGAAACAGGAGGGGAAAGCTGGACAATTTATTTTTCTGAGATTGTTACTTTATTTGCTTACTCAGTGTAGGCAGGCAAAGAGATATCTTATTCTATTTGATAATGACAGGATCTCTTAAGAAGTTATTTTACAGATTGTTCAAAGTCACCATCTGAGCCCTTTATAAAGGTGAATGGTCATGAGGCTGAGAGTAGTTGGACTCTTAGGCTAGTTACACTCCCACTAGCCTGACATTTAACAAAAGGCTTTATTTTTTTGCAATGTAATCATATTTTTTTTCATGATATATGTGATTTTTCTTAAAAAGGACCAAAGGACATAATGCTGTTAGAAAATCTGATTATTTGATGGTGATATAGTGTGCTAAACTTTATTTCAACATTTATTTAAAAAAGGCCTCTCAGTGTTGACAATGTGAATTGGGAAGTCATCAGACCAAAATGTCCCTTCAGGCAAATCTGAAGGAGAATTTAATTTACTTTGATAATTATAGGGTTTCTGTCTGTCTCCAGAGAAAGGAAACTTACCAATATATTTATCCAAATAAAGGTAATTTTTGCTGACATTCCCTGAGCACTAGGAATAAACTTTCCTCCTTCAAATTTTCTAGAATGAACACAAATTGTGCAACAGGAAAACAAAAAAATGACATGATTATAAAAGTCCAATTAGTGATTTCATAAAATTTGTAGATGTTTCTCAGTCCACAGTGGTTCTCAAATAATAATTTTTTATATAAGAATATAAAAGAGAATATGTCACATGACAGTATTTCTAGTCAATATATCCCATTGTGAATCCTCTGAAAAACAAAATCTCTGCACTTTTCCTAGTCAATCTTGTCTGCTTTAACAAAATATGCTATAGCTTGATATCTTAAAAATTAATTTCTGACAGTTTTTGAGGCTGAGTAATACAAGTTCAAGGTGAGTGATGAAGTCTTACTTCCTATTTCACAGATAGCTATGTTCTTGCTGTGTCTTCCAATAACTGAAAAGGGCAAGAGACTTTTTGGGATTTCTCCCATAATGCCACTAATTCTATTCATGAGAGCCCTTCCCTCTGGACACAATCATTTTCTGAGGGCCCCACCCCTGAATCCCTTACCCTGGGGGTTTGGATTTCAACATAACAATTTCTGGGAACAGAAATATTTGATGTATACTTGTGGTCTGCTCCATCTCCCCCCTCCCTTAAAATTTATGGCCTCTTATGCACAAGAGTTCCATCTCAATAGCCCCCAAACTCTTACCCATTCCAGAATAAATTCTAAAGTCTAGTCTCATGAAAATATACAAATTATCTGTGGATAAAACAGGAGGTGCAATCTATTCTGAGGTAAAAACTTCACCAACTGTGAATCTGTGAAACAAAACAAGCTATGTTTTCAAAATATGGTGATGGGATAATATAGACACATCTATTCCGAAAGAAGATAATAGAAAAAGTAAAGGGACCAGTTATCAAATCAAGTCCAAAACAATGGAGCAAACTTAATTGAATCCCAAGACAGAAGAAAAAATTTCTTTGACATTAAGCTCTGCCTTCCAGAACCAAAGTAGAGGTAATGTCTCTCCCACAACTTGGTGGGCCTAGTTCTGCAGTACTTCTGATGGGGATTAGCTGATCTATTGGGCCGACATCCTATGCCTATGGCTCTCTCAGCCTGGTGTTGTGGCTCTCTGGCTCTGGGTAGCCCCATCCTTTGAAACCCAAGTGGAGGCAACCAGGCCCCTGGGTCCATGTAGTCTCCACCTGTGACAAGAGTGGTAGCCCTGATGATTTTCTTAGTCACCTTTAAGGTCATTCTTCCATAGAATGAAATAATAGTGCCTCAATTCTGTTAGATGATTGATTCATATTAATTTCCTTATCAAATGGTTACTTGGCCACACCTTTAGTGTTTTCATATTTTGCAACATGATAGGCTGAGGGTTGTCTAACTCTTTAAGTTCTGCCTCATTTGTGTTTAACACTTTCATTCTTAAGCAATTTCTCCTGTCATATTTTACCATAAGCAGTCAGTAGGAGCCAAGCTTCTTCACCTTCTTCCTTCCACAAAATACTAGAACATGAACACAATTTAACTAATTTCTTTGTCAGTATATAAGAAAGATCCCATTTCCTCCCATTTCCAATGGTATGTTTCTTATTTCTGAGCCCTCCTTACAATGGCCTTTACTCTCCATATTTCAATCACCCTGAAGTCCATAATTACTAAAATATTCTCTAATAAGATTGGGGCTTGCTCTGTAGCTCTACTCTTTTTCATCAGAATTACCTTTAAAGATCCATTCACAGTAACATAGGCTTTTCTAGCATGCAACTCAAAGCTCTCTTGATCACTATCCATTATCCAGTTCTAAAGCAATTTCCATAATTTTAGGTATTTGGGACCGCAGCATCTTCAGTTCTTAGTACCAACTCCCAATTTATTTTGGCTGCCACCACAAAAAAAACTATAGATTGGGTTGTGTGTAAATAACATTAAATTTATTTTTCACAATCCTGGATTCTGCAAAATCAAGGTTAAATTGTGGATAGACCCGGTGTCCACAGTTTTCCCACTTCCTGATTTATAGAAAGTTATCTTTTTGTTGTGTACTCACATGGGAAAAGGAGCAGGATTGCTCTCTGGTGTCTCTATTATAAAAGTGTTAATACCATCTATGAGAGCTCTTTACTCAATACCAATTCTCTTTCTAAATGTTCACTTCCTAATACTATTACACTGGGATTGTGGTTAATCATATGAGTCATGGGTAAACAAATATTCAGTGCACAGCATTTTCATATTGGGACTAAAATGATTTATCCATCACCAGTACATTATTAGAATATCCTGTATTCTTCTATATATTTTCCTATACAGGAGAACTTTATACTTTCACATGCTTTTGTTTTTCTCTTTAACATCTTTTTATTTTATCTTGAAGTACTCTCTTAGAATTTATTATGAGATTAGTCTACTGGTGATCAGCTCCTTTAGATTTTGTTTAACTTGGAAAATCTTTATCTCAGCTTCATTTTTGAAGGATGGTTTTGTCAGATATTGTATTCTTGGTTGGTTATTTATTTATTTTTTTACCATTTAGTTCTTTAAGTATATCATCTACTCCCTTTTGGCCCTCAAGGTTTCTTCTAAGAAATCACTGATAATCTCATAAAAATTCCTTTGTACAGGAAGCATCATTTTTCTCTCATTGCTTTCAAAATCATTCATTGGCTTTGATTTTTGGCAATTTGCTTATGATGGTCTTGGCAAGAGATATCTTTGTGCTTTTCTTTGTGTCAGTTTATCTTCTTATATCCTGATGACCATTTTCTTCCCTAGATTTGAGGAGTTTTCTGTTCTTACTTCTTTAAGATTTCTAACTTTTTTCTTTCTCTTTTTCTAAAATGTCCATATGGCATACATTGGTCCACTTGTCTAATAAGTTTCTAATAAGTTGTCTAATATGTTTCTTAGATTTACCACACTCCTTTCCATTTCTTTATTTTTTGTTCTTTTGGAAAATTTTAAGTAACATGTGTTTGGGTTCAGAAATGCTTTCTTGTGCTTAGTCAAATCTACTTCCTCTAGTGCATTTTTCTGTGCAGTTCACTTACTGCCTTTTTCAGTTCTTATGGTTTATTTTATTGTATTTTTTGAAAAAAATTTTAAACTCTTTGTTGAAATTATTTTGTTGTTGTTGTTCGTGTATCATTTCCTGGACTTCCTAATAGTTGTTTTGAATTCTCATCTCATACTTCCTATACCTCCATTTCTCTAGAATCAATTTCTGAAGAATCTATTGTTCCTTTAATTGTGCCCTTTGCCCCTGTTTCTTTATGTGCATTTTAACTTTGTTGATATTCATACATTTGAAAACACAGCCCCCTTCTCTAATTTTACTGATTTTAAACAGAGAAAGTTTAAAATCACTACTCAGTTTGACTGGAGATTCCAAAGACCTCTTAACATTTTCTGTTGATATGTTTTTTTCTGGAATTATGCATGTAATTTCCTCAATAAAAGAACTGACTTATTTTTTTTTCCCCCTCAGGAGTTTATAGTCTCTCTCTCTCTGTCTTGTCTGTGCCACATCACAGATCCAGGGAAGCCGCAGGAAGCCTACCACCCCCTCCCCCTTTTTTCCTCAGCAGTCCCATGCATCTAGAGCATGTTGTGTGCTATCAACTGGGCTAGACAGTAACCAGTCACTTGGGTAGTCCCCTGAAAGGCTGCAAAATTGGGCACATAATCCACTCCTTTTTACCCAATGAAGGAAAGCCCACTGATCTGTTTGTCCCTGTTTACATACTATAGATCCTCTGAAGCAATGGTATAAATTTAACACAACTCTTTTGTTGTTGTTATTCCCAGGCATTTAAAGTATGCAAGGTCCTATCGCAACTCTGAGACAAAGAAGATAAAAAATAGCCCAATGTTTCTTTCTCTATATCCATGGAAGAAACTGGAAGATGAAGATTTTCTCCCTATATTATGGTGATACACTGGGGGCTGGGGTTGTGATAGATAGTGTTACAGATTTTCCTGTCAACTTTGATGCAACAGTCTCCTCAGGTGCAACAGCCTCTTAACTAAATTCAGAATTTCTTACAAAGGAAATTGGTCTGCGTGTTGATCAAGTGTCTGTCTCTGTTTAAAGAAGTAAGGCCTGGGGCTTATTTTACCATCATGCTGATGCCACTCAGAGCTCTGCACTTCATAGGTACCTAGTAAATACTGATGACCACACTCCAAATCATCTATCAAGATGTGACAGAAATGTAGAACAAGAGTATACATATAGTACAGTGTATAATCAATATAGTATATGTTTTCTGGAGACATGTAATACTCAAACACATATGTGCTTGTGTATGTGTCTACACATACATAAGTATATTTCTACGTGTATACATATATACACATGCACTCACTGGCATATATTTTTACCTCTCACATTATTTTACCCAGAAAAAAAAATCCTCAAAATTGCAGTAGATAGGAAAAAATATTTTTCTTCTTTTTGTTATTTAATTTTCTAAATTTTCTGTTACCAACATAAGTTACTTTTTCCTTTTAAAAACTTAAAACTGTATGTTACTTGAAGAAAGAAAAGAGAAAGAAACTGAATCCACTAGGGCACATTGTGAAGGAAGAACTCTTTAATTACTTTGTACCATTAATTCCAACTTTGTCAAGGTCACATCATGGAGAGACATTTGCAACTTCTTTTGCATGCTGACTGAAGCACAGTGCTGAACAGATATAACACAGCTTTTTAAATGGATTAGAGCTGAATTATTCATGATATAAGTCATATTGACAATTGATGGCCCTCAAATTAGAATGCCACGTCATGTATTTCATGCACGTTTTCTTTTAGTCAAAGAAGCAGTTTACACAGCTTGCTGAATATAGTCATGGGTAAGAAATGCTGATAACATTTCCCTCCTGAAATGTCAGGTCTTTACTGTGTAGATAAGGAGCAGCAGTGTGTTGATGGCTTGCAATTCTTTGTGCTAACAGGATGCTTCAACACGGGATCCAGAGTGCTGCTTACTACTAATGTAAGAAAGACAGGCAGTTCTTGACAGAAGAAAAGGTTTGATCTCACTGTTCACACAGCACAATTAAAGTAAAAATATAAATACAGGTGCAAAACTGCACTGATTCTACATCATTTTTGTTTAAACATTACTATTATGGGCTAGAGATTATTGAGGTTCTGCATGATCTTTGGAGGGGATTTTTTAAAGTTTTTCCCTCTAACTTACAAGGGAACAATATGAATATATAAATGTAGAAGTCTTCTTTTGATTTCTCATTTAAAAATGCAGTGTTGTGGTTTTGTCAATTAATGTGAATAGTTAATGGATGAATGGTAAGCTAAATGTGACAAGTTAAAGCTTTATCTCAGGTCACTGATCATAAATGGCAAGAGGCTGCATATATGTATTTTAAAATGGGAAGATTAGTCTTTAGCATCTATTAAATGAGATGGCTTGCTCAGAGCATTGCAATGTTTTTCTACACAGATACACCTGGCAAATAATAATATGGCTGATAGAATTCTTTCATTACATTTCCTGTCTTTAATGAAGTTAAATGGTTCAGAGACTTCTCACAGAAAATAACTAGGAAGAGATAATGTACCACATTTCAAGTTAAGAGTATTTCTGTAAACTGAGAATAGATTTGAGGAAGACTGCAATGTGCTTCTATGAGCCTAGGAAGTTCAGCTATACTAGTTTTATCATTGGTACTGAGCTTAACACCACATCTGGATTCTGTGCATTCAGTTAAAGTGTGGGAAATGAACGGTATCCTTCAGGGATGTATGTTAGTGGCTGGTGAGGTTTGGTTTCAGATTTTAGAAGCTGTTTTCAGACAGCTACTGTTCTGCTTCAGAATTCTTGGAGTTTCAGTCGCATCTTCAGTGAACGTTAACCCCCAACACCAATGACACATCACTTACATTGAAATTTTGGTTTATGGTATACACAAAGGTATTAAAGATATACTCCAGTGCCATTTCTGGGAGGGTAAAAAATGTCATTGTTAACTTCCTTCAGAAAGTGAGACTTCTTGTCTGGAACCAGTCCAAGTTCTTCACACAGGCTCAGTCATTCCTCACTTTAAATTTATTAAATTTATTTATTATGAGCTGTATTTGCTTCTTGTTCAAGGAACTTAAAATGGAATCAGCCAAAATATTTCTGCTTAAATAATTATGAATTATGGATAATGCGTTTCCCTTCAGGATATCAATGGGGGCTTAGAAAAGGAAAAACATATCCAACAAATTCTACAAATATTCTCTAAGTGTCCTTTATTTGTCCTACATTAGATAAGATTGCAGAAGACTATAGAAAGAATTAGCTCCACCAGCTTCCACAAGGGAGGCCACAGTATGGAATAGAAAGTGACATGAATATGCTTGAAATAAAGGTACTAAAGTGAGTCAGGAAAAGATACATCCATGACCAAGGATGTCTAAAAATTGCCCTGAGTCAGATCTCAGAAGATAGATGTAATGTATATAGGTAGAAGAGGCAGGAAACTGCAAGACACAAGGGAGGCACGGATAGCTGGGGTTATCACACATTCAATTTGCTGAAACAAACTGGGCTATGGCTACTGTCCTGTTATAATTTTCAATAGCTTCCCCTTTCAATCTCAGAAATGTCCCAGTTGCATGGTAGATTGCATAGCTTATCAACTGGAGATTAAAAATATCAGGGTAACAAAAGAAAAACTATTGTCAGGGGATTAGAGGATCATAAGATTAGATTGCTGGAGTCTGTCCAGGTTATGTGGGCTCCTACATTTAGATATGATGTGGCAGACAAGCAGGAAATAACATACTGGAGTTGAAAAGTGGAATAATAAGAGTGATATTGAAAGATACATCTGGTATTAAATAATAATGACATACATGTATGAATTGATTCTTATTTACTTATAGACCCTGCTCACTTAATAAGAAAAGATAATAAATCTCCTGAGCTCTGAGAAGAATATTGACTTTAAAATTAGAATTGAGTCAGTATCTTTGTTGGCTAGTGTCTATATTTATGTCTTTAGCCATACACAATCCTGAGTACCTTTAAGTGATTAGATATCACAAAAAGATAAGTCATGAAGTATAGTGATTTAGATCATAAAATATAATAAAAGTATCTTGCTTAAAAACAATACCAGTTTTGTTTCTGCTAAAAATTTTACAGTTTACAAAATCTGTTTTTTCAATTCTGGAAGCTTGGAGTAAAGAAGTTTAAGGCAACTTCTATTGTTGAGTTTATAGCTAAAGAATTGTTGGCTCAATTTGAGTAATGAATAGGACAATTGTGAATAATAACCAGGCAGGCATGATCCTCACAAAGAGTTAATATAAGATTTAAGAAGGAACAGAAAGGAAAAATGGAAATGATTGATGTGAATATTTCTAGTCTTTGGTATAAGAAGAGTAAGATTAATCAATTCGGATCAGGTTAAATAAAGTAACCATACATTAACCTGTAATTTATTGGAAACAATAAAAATAGCATTTATTAAACACTTAGTCCACACATGCAGTAGTAGACTCATACAACCCTACAAGGTAGTTTTAGTGCCCACATTTTACAATTGAAGACACAGTAAGCTGACAGAGGAGAGGTAGGAGCTAGAGTAACTCAGTAAGAGTAGCTCAGATGTAGATCAAGGGCTTTTCTGCCTGCAAATAACTTTCTACCCCATCATGCTTCCATTTCTAAACCTAAGTTGAAATATTGGGGCTGTTCAGGACTTTGAAGTATTTAAGAAAGGATGGGTACTAAAAAAGTATTTTAAAATTTTGTCCTTAGAAGTTCATCCATAACCTTAAGATTAGACTGAGCCAGAAAACTTAAAGAAGATGACTTCTTTAAGCCAGCTTAAAGAAGATTACTAATGGGATAACTTTTTATGATTATATGCTAACTTTCAATCTATCTATTAAGAAAAATTGAAAAATGTGCCAACTGCAATTCACAATAGCTAAACTATGGAGTCAAACTCGGTGCCCTTCAAAAGATGAATAGATAATGAAAATGTGGTATATAGACACACTGAAGTATTACTCAGCCATAAAGAAGAATGACTATGACTTTTGTAGTAAATGGATGTATCTGGAGATTATCATGCTAAGTGAAATCAACAAGTCTCCAAAAACCAATAGTAGAATGTTTTCTCTGATATGTGGAACCTACTCCACAATAAGGGGTGAAGGGTGTGTTTTAAAAAAATAGAAGTTCATTGGATTAGGCAAAGAAGGGAATTAGACAAATGAAGGGAAAGGAGGGGGGATAAGAAAAGAAAAGTGGAATGAATCGGACATAATTTCCCTTTGTACACATATTAATGTACCACAGTGAATCTCACCATTATGTACACCCACAAGAAATCAATTTAAAAAATAACTATGAATAAAGGGCATAAAGTTCAACAGAGGGAAGGAAATAGGGGTGTGGGGAGGGAAGGGGAAGGAGGGATACCTGGGACTGAATTAGAACAAGGTATATTCCATTTTTTAAATAATTTTGTCACAATGGATTCTACTCTCATGTATAACAAAAATAACCAACTAGATATATTACATATAGTTATATATGTGTATATACAATAGAAAAAATATAAATGTGTAATATAATAAAACATTTTTAGTTTGTTATCAAATTTACAAAAATTGATCATACTTGGTATAAAGAAGGTTGAGAGAATAAGAACAATCATTTAATGTTCATGGGCAGATAATTAGACAATAATGATCAACATTTAAATTGTTGAATCTATTCAACATGTTAATTCCATTTCTAAATTTTTTTATGATTATGTCTACATAGTGATTAAATATTCAAGCATTGTTAATTGAACAGAGAAATTACCTGGGTCTTCATTATGAAGAGATTATTTAAATAAATACATTCATAGAAAGAGTCACTGGGAATCACTTATAAAGAATAAAATATTATAAATCATTTGGAAAAAAATATCTGCAATATTTTACCAAGTAAAAACATGCTAGTGTCAAATTATCATATATTATCTGAACTTACTGTATCTCTAACATACATAATCTTATTTAACATGCTTAAATGCACATTGAGTTAATGGAGAAAATAGATGAAATGATATCATGAAATACATAAGAAACTGATGAGGAAAGAAGAAATGGTGCATTACATACTTTTACTCCCTCTATAGCTGTCTTTTTATTTTAAACATTACACAAACACCATTAATATATGAACTTGCATTTATATACTCTTTTTAACAGTTTGCATATAACCATTTTATAATGAAACTAACCTTAAAATAATTTAGTTTTATTTTAAATAATAAACTGTTTTTATTTTTTAAATTGCTTTTCTACATAATCAAAATTTACTGTTATTTTACATGAAAGTTGTAATATCTATTTAATTTTCATATTTTTCTCCGGTTATATTTTCTTCCCATGTCCATTTCTAAATATTAATATTTTAGATCAGAAGTATATGTGAAGAAACAAATTCCTTATTGCCATACAGACAACTTTAAAACTTTTTCATCTAGCTGAATATTTAATGAGTTCTCTATGAATATTATTTATTGAGATAATATATGTGATAGCATTATTAATGCATTGTAATGTTGTTTTATTCTGATTTATTTACATGGGGATATTTGATCACAACACGTTTCTATTAGGTTCTGAGTCCCTGGGTCTGTGTTTATTTTCATAGTCAGCTTTACACACTTTCTGAAGTCATGTTGTTGTGCATTATAAAAATGGTGCCCTAATGATATCCCAGTCCCTTGATAGACTTAATTAACTCTCCTAAGTGAGCAATACACTCGGGAAGTAGTTTAATTGCTAGTAAGGCAGCAAAATGTTTACAAAGAGCTCTGAACTCCCTAGTGAAGTAGTGAAGACATGTAAGATAAGCAGGTGTTTTGGGGTACTGTTCTTTTGCTCATTTGCTATGGAATAAGAGAAAGACATCTAGCACTTAGAGCAACATGCAAAATAACTTTCACTTTCACAAACAACATGGTACTTGAAACTGAAGCACAGCTTTCTGCAAGGGCCCTATGGACCACAAACATCCTTATACATGTGTTTGTGCAAAGTTTCTTAAAAGTATGATTCTAATTCTTTCATATGAGACCTTAATGTCCTACTTCTTAAATAACAATGTTGTAGACTGATGTATTCATAATTTTGTTGTGAATTTATATACCTTAAACTAGAAGTCATTTAATCATGTCTGAAAAATTACTGTATAGATCCAGGTATTTTAGTGGCATTCAGAGTAGTTTTTAAAAAAGCAGAATTTTTGAGGTGGTTTTCTGCAAATAATCAGTCAACCTTTAGGCAATAACAATTTCTTTAAATTTTAGTATTTTGCAATAAATTTATTTCTTAAGACATGCAAAGCATGTTCACATGGAAAGATCTACAGTTTATGCAGATATTTTATTAAGAGTACAATGGAACCAATCACATGGGCTGGAATTAAAAGAGGTATCTCAAGCATAACTCTATTAATATAATATGTGGCGGCATTTGGAATAAAGTCACATTCAGTAGCAAAGTATAAAATTAAGGTAGGAGGGTTTGCCCAAGGCACTTTAAGTAAACAAACAAAACTGCAAAAGAATGAACACAAATGACACCATCACTGAGACCACAGATTATTACAGCACAATTATCTCAAAAATTTCAATTATTAAACATATTGAGAACATAAAAGGGGACGTTTGGGAAAGTTGTCTTTTCATTTCCATCTAGGACATTTTATATAAAAATATAATTCATAATTTGTTTCCAGAAAAAAGAAAAGAAGCAGGAGAGCAGGTTTCCTTGTTTACAGACATTTCAAAATCAAGCAATAGAGGATTTGTAATTGCTGCAGACCCTCAGAGATTATCATCACCTAGTTAACAGGACATATATTTTATTCTTTTTTGGATCTTTAACTTTCTAATTATGTTAGTGGAATTTGTCTTCATTATATTACTGAATTAAGATAGATGACAACTTTCATAGGCCACATCTTTGAATTGTTTTATTACCTGTAAGCACTGAAAGAAGTAGGAATGCATATGAAATGAACTTGTCTTTCCTCAGTTTCTCCTAGAGTTAGTCCCAGGTTTGCCAGTGCCGATGTGTATGCTAGATAAATTCTTTTAGCCTTTTTTAAAAAATGTGTATATTCATTTATTTGCTAATTTTATTGGGGTATAAGTGACAAATGATTGTGTATACTTAAGGTGTACAATGTGATGTCTTGATATATGAATACAATGTGAAATGATTACCACAATCAAGCCAATTAACGTACCTCTTTCCTTGGATAGTTTTTATCTTTGTGTGTGTGTGTGTGTGTGAGATAAGAACATCTAAGATCTACTAAGAAAATTTTAAGTATATAGTACATGATTTCTTATCTATAATCATTGTGCTGTGCATTCGATCTCTAGAAATTATCCATTCTGTCTCACAGGATCTTTTCACCCTTTGACCAACATCTCTCCATTTCTCCATCTACCTGCACAGCCCCTGGCAACCACGTTTCTGCTTGATACTTCAACTTTTTCAATTCCACGTGTAAATGAGATCATGACGTATGTTGTTTTTTTTTTTCTGTGTCTGACTTACTGCATTTGGCATAATGTCCTCCAGGTTCCTCCACATTGTTAAAGATGGCTGGATTCCTTCTTTTTAAAGGCCAAATAATTTTTCATTTGAAGAAAAACTGCATGTGATATTTTAAGTGAGCACTGAGTAAGATCAGTTGCAAGTCAATTCTTCATGGTGTATGTGGCTTTCTCTTCACATTTAAATGTGGCAGGATGATTTATTGGGACATTAATTCTGACAGTTTTAGGCACAGTCACCCTCCCTGCATTCCCAGTAGGTAGACCACATACTCCCCTGCCTGCAGGGAAATTAAAGACAGGCCTCTTTCTGACTTTTGTTATTGAACTTCTCTGATCCTGGAGAAGGATAATCCTGGGATTAGAGAGGGAGGATCTACCCAGATTGGAAGGGCCAGAAAGGTCAGGAAAGGGCTTCAAAATCAGAGGCACTCCTTCACCTAGAAGCTCATGAGACTTAACCTGTGAGACCCTCAGGTGCAGAAGAGTCTTACAGGTCCTGAGCCTAGTTTAAAAAATCATCTTTTTATCTCTAAACTTTTTATTGCCAATAATATTCACATAATAAAATACACAAATCCTAAGTGAATTATTACTAATACAAGTTTCATAGTAACCACCACCCAGATGCAGATACATAATTTACATGTCTCTATTTTCTTTTGTCCATTAGATCTTCCCACAATGCACAAGTTATAGTCCCCCTAGCATTTGGATCTTTCCTTGTTCAAAACATTAGAAGTATGAAGTGGTAAGACCTAAAGTGTAGGCAAGATTGCCTAGAAGTAGTTCTCCACATGGTGTTCCTAGGGAGAAGGAGTTTTGCCATCCTTGAACAAAATTACTGGGCAGAAACAGGATTCATGAAGGCAGTCAAATATCATCTGTTCAAATGCCAATATGGTACTTGAATATTCTGTATTCTGTATTTGAACATCATATAGGTCCAAATGGTCTTCTGTAGGAATATTTAATGGGAAGTAAAGACCAAAAGATATTCTCTGATGTGACACTGATATCAGGATATTAGTGAAATTCAGGGTGTGGGAAATAAACTCTTGCAAATAATAAAAATAAATTTACTGCCAGATCAACAAGAGGGAAACTTCAAGTAAAATTTTGGTTCAGTTAAAGAAAATAAAAGAAAATGAACTTTTCCATTTGTGGCCAGCCTGAATTTGGAAAGGTAAATTTGTACTTATCTGAATTGTGAGGATAGAATATAGTGGCGTCACGACCAACAAACCTCTGAGTCCCAGAGGATTAACCCAGCAAACACACATTCACACATTTCTCATTTATGAGGTCCTGGTTGTCCCCAGTTCTTGCTCATGTACTCATTGATGGTCTAGTATGACAGAGACAGTCTTCCGATGTGGATATAATTCTGTGGTCAGGATAGGAGAGAAAGGAAATGTGGCCAAATGTTTTAAACTTGTGCCAGATATAAATATGACACTTGGCTTTCCCCAAGTTCAAAATTAAGAAGTAGAGCCCTGTTTTGTGCTTGAGTGAACAGTACTAATGACCAGTCATATAAAATAGAGCTTTGCAAGTTTCCTCAAGGAGAGGTTTGGATGTTAATGCAGAAAAAAGTGCATTACTTTTCTATTCAATTTAGAATATTCTAATGAAAACCCTGATCTCTTTTTTGTGCCATGTAACAGCCCTTCCATTTTTCTTGCCTGCTAACAGGGAAGGTAAAAATTGTTTCTCAATTTTCCCAAGATCACATGTCACCAGAGACATTTTATCAGGTTCTAAAATGGTATACCAGGGCAATCTGAGTATATATTTTACTTATTTTATTGTCTCTTGCTAATACAGAGGCTATATTCCTTTACATGCTGATTTTAAGGAAGTGCTTTATACGAGTTTTTGGTGATTTATGCTTTCTTTCTTTCTTTCTTTCTTTTTTTTTTTTTTTTGTATTCTGTTTTTATTAGAAACAGGCCAGTGGCTTCTAGTGTTTGAATTGGAATTTGTTTCACTGACAATAAAATAACAACCATCTATCATAAACTTGCAATCCACTCTTGTTCTCTTCATTATTTGAATGTGGCCAGGGTCCATAAAAATGAAAAGTAGCTTTCACACTCCAGAATAGACTTTCCACTTAAAACTTAAGAGTCAGTAGAGTGTGGTATTTAGGTATGTACATTCAGAAGCCAGATATCTTGGGTCTGAATTTCAGGTTTGAATCCCAGCTTTGACACTATGTGACTCTGGACATGCTGCATAATTTCTCTAAAATTCAACTTATTTATTTGGGGATTACAATAATTACTTCCTGCATAGATGGATTTTAAATGAGTGAATGAATGCTTAAAAATATTTTTAAAAGTCTGATCCATAGTAAGTTCTATATGACCTTTTGTTATTATTGTTATTATTTCAATCCGGGGAGAAACCTAGAGGAATTTTTGCTAGTCAAATGGTTTCATTGAATTTTTAAGGTCATGGAATTGACACATGTGACCCCAAAATATGATATATATATATATATATATATATATATATATATATACACACACACTATCTCCTATATATAATATATTATCATATATATATTATATATATATATGTTAAGGTCTGTAAACAAGTCAGATTCTGCGGCATATATATATATATATATATATATATATATATATATATATATATATATATATATTAACCACTATCTCCTATAAATGAAGCACAAATATTTAAGTAGTTCACAAATAGTTGCATAACTCATAAATGGTCAGAGCTCATGATGCTACATCCATGCACCTTAACTTTGTTATTGACAGATGAATTCCAAAATAGGTGACTGGTGAAAAAAGTACATTTAAAGTATAAAAGCAAGCTGAGTTAGCACTGTAATGGTAGCCAAGAACATAGATTTTTTTATTCATAACAATGAGACAAAAGTGCCACATATATGACAATATTTATAAAACAACTTCTTCATTAGGAACCAAAGTACATTAACTGTCATGTTAAATACTAATAATTTTCTAATAAAAATAATTTTGTTAAAGTATTTCCTTGATTAAAATATTTTATACACACTGGCTTTCAGTGTCGCTTCTGTTTTTCTACTTCACATTTCTCATTAATATTGACTGATCAAAGACTCTTCTTTCTTATTGTATTTTCAGATGGTAGCTATTCTAAAAAAAATGATTTTTCTAATGTAGACCTGAATTCTGTCCACAAATCTATGTATCTTGAGAAACAGAATCTTCATCCTATATGATCTCCAAAGTGTGAGACCTACACTCCAAAATGTGAGACATACAGTTTAGTTTCTATGATTGAAGCCATATCCTCTTTTTTTTTTTCTGGAAAAAAAAAACAACTTAGTGAGATAGTCAATGATAGTAATCATTTGCTTATGAGCTCTTATGTTGTTGTGGTTGATGTGAATTATATGGAGCAATTTGAAAACTTCTGACAGATATCTTCACCTCTAAATAGCTTCCCTTGCTAGAGTTACTAAACATTGTCTCCCAACTTGTCTTGATCATCTATGAACTTAAGAACACGTGATAGTGTGTTTTAATTTATTCACTAACAGGAATTTTGATGTCATCTGTCACATAGGAGAGTGTTTACAGATCTTGAAAAACAATTACATAAAAGCCATATCCCCTGTCTTTAGGAACATCACAATGGGATGGGTGTGTGTGTTGGGGGGAGTGGTATACAATTATTTTACTGATTCTAACTTGGTAAAAAATAATATGGTAACACATGGAAGGTGGTGTGAGAAAAGTTGAGGAACACATCTTTGAAGATATATCTAAATGGAATTTTGAAAGATAAATAGAAATTATACCCTTGAAGTATGTTTAGAAGATTATTCCAGAAGAGGAAAGGAAGCAGATTATGTTATAGTGTGAGGACAAGAAAAAACAGGGCAAGTCAGGACATGGAAGTAGTTTGTAGGATAAAGCATGGCATGAGAGGGAGGGTATGATGAGACTTGAGCTGAAGAGGTGGGTGTGGCTGGCTAGCTCAGGGGTTGACCAACAGTAACCTGGCAGCCAGAAGAAGCCTTGGAGCCTGTTTTGGTAAATAAAATTTCATTGAAACAAAGCCATGCCTGCTTATTTACATAAGGTCTATGGCAGCTTAGGCACAAGATCAGTGTTGAAGAGCTATAACAGTGACCTATGATCTCAGCAACTGAAATATTTACTATGTGGTTTCTTACATAATAAGGCTGGAGGTTGGCTGCCTTGTGCAGGATGTAAAGGATGTAATGAGAAATGACAAGTACAGAAGTAGGGACCCTGATTAAGAAGTTGCATGAAAAAAGCTTTAGAGAGACTTAGGCCTGAAGTCAAGAAAGACAGAATGAAAAGAGTGGATTGATTCAAGAGATTGCAAGTTGGTAAAATTATTGAAACCTCACTGAACATTGGTGACTCATCAGAAATATAGAGAAGAAGCCCAGGATAATGAATCAATTTTGGAGTTGGGCACCCAGAATATATTTGAATTCATTCATTAGGAGAGAAAATTCAGGATGAGTGGATTAGGAAAAGAATAGAATGATGAGTTCTGTTTGAAACCTATTAGATTTGAGGTTATTATAGTAAAAATAATTGGCCAAATTAAAAAAAAATTCTCATAGATGGGTGTGAAACTGACACTGAAAACTCAATCACAGGTACAGATTTAGGTATTGGCTTGCTCATTTAAAACAGTTCATGAGATCTCTGAAAAAAGTTATAAAATATTCAGAGAAAGATAACCTGAGATTAAGGTGAAGTAGTAGACTGAATTTTGGAAATATAAGAATCAACAGAAGAATGTAATGTTTGGGGATTCAGGGAAGGAGATCTTCATAACCAGAAAATTTTCGACCTAATGAGACAAGCTCAGTTAGAGGAGATGGAAGAAGTGAATAATTAAATCTCTGTCAATATTAGCAAGAGAAGTTTCAGTGGAGCATTTGTGGTGGAAACCAAATCAAACCTGGGGAAGGAATTAAAGTCAGGTAGAGAAGGAGAGGCAGTAGCTAAAATAATTGTGTTTAAAAAGAGGTGAATAGAGAGCCTACAGAATGGGAGCAAATTTTTACCACATGCACAGCAGATAAAGCACTAATCTCTAGGATATATAAAATACTCAAAAATCTTAACACCAAACCCCCCTCCAAATCACCCAATCAATAAATAGGCCAAGGAACTGAACAGACACTTCTCAGAAGGAGATATACAATCAATCAACAAATATATGAAAAAGTGTTGAAAATCTCTAGCAATTAGAGAAATGCAAATCAAAACTACCCTAAGAGTTCATCTCACTCCAGTCAGAATGGCAGCTTTTAAGAATACAAACAACAATAAGTGTTGGCAAGGATGTGGGGGAAAGGACAAACTCATAAACTGCTGGTGCAAATTGGTGCAGCCAATCTGGAAAGCAGAATGGAGATTCCTTGGAAAACTTGGAATGGAACCACCGTTTGATCCAGCTATCTCATTCCTTGGTCTATACTTAAAAAACAGCATACTACAGGGACACAGCCACATCGATGTTTATAGAAGTACAATTCACAACAATAGCTAAACTGTTGAACCAAACTAGTTGATGAATGATAAAGAAAATGTGATACATATACACAATGGAATACTATTCAGTATGAAAAGAGAATAAAATCACAACATTTGCAGGTAAATGGATGGAGTTGGAGAAAACAATGCTAAGTAAATTAGCCAATCCTGAAAAACCAAATGCTGGATGTTTCCTCTGATATAAGGATGCTGATTCATAATGGGGTTGTGGGGGAGGCATGGGAGGATTAGATGGGCTCGAGATAGACTGAATGGGAAGGAGGGGAAGGGGATGGGTATGGGTGTAGGAGAGGTAGTGGAATTCGATGGAGATCATTACTCTAAGTTCATGTATGAAGACATGAATAGTGTGACTCTATTTGTGCACAACAAGAGATATGAAAAATTGTGCTATATGTGTACAATATGAATTGAAAGGCATTCTGCTGTCATATATAACAAATTAAAATAATTTTTGTTAAAGTTGGCTAAGGAAAAAGAGCAAAGGAAAAACATGACTAAGGACTAAAATTTGGCCAAGGTTTTGGTTGAGGAATCTAGTATTGTTACATGATAAGGAAAAACAGTAGACATTTTTGTAATGGAAATTACAGAATCTTCAATGTTAAGGAGCTTTATTTAAATCCTGTTGGGTTCACTGTTACTTGTGTAAACTTTAATCTTTCTGTTACAGATATTACTGAACTATTCTGAGCTTCAGTTTCCTCTTATTTAAATTTCAAATAAGTTTCTACATTGCAGACTTATTTTTTGAGTTGAGTGAAATGATGCCTACAGTGTACAGAATGAAGCTTGCTATGTCATAGGATCACAGTAAATAACATCTGTATTTTTATAATAAAACATTAATATACTCATTAGTTAGTGATAGTGTAGATCATATTTTATTGCACTGATCAATCTCAGACAAACTTACAAAACTGAAATGTCAGAGACTAACAAGTAGTTCAGAAACACAAGGACAAGAAAGAGGTTTTTCTCATTATAACCTTGAGTAGTTGGAGAACAGAAAGATTGTTCTGGAGGAGGAAATGTGAGCTGAAAACTTCTGAATGAAGGTTTCTGAAAAGGGATGTGGCATCACCTGGGGACCCACTTACTTCTGTCAGTTCCAGTTTTTGTACTGAATGTATTTAGTACAAATGCTGTATGAAAATAAATATGTTTTGGATAATAATAATGGAAGTACTCTTTAACATTGACTTGGATGAAACTTGTAAATTTCTCATGAGTGGCCATATGCTCTGAAAAGTCCTTAAAATTTCACAAATCTGAACCAGGCTTTCAGCAAGACATCATCAGTTTCTTGATTCTTACAAAAGAAATAGAGGGAAATATTATATTCATTCCTAGGCCTATTTACAAATTATTCCTGGACCACAAAATAGCACAACCATGAATGCATCATTTTAAGGAAATTCCCTTTGCTTGAACATAACATATGTGTTTGTTCCACAGGACTGAGCTTATAAATTCTTATGACTCCTTATTTGGAATTGTCCTTCTGAGTAAAACCCAAACCATAAAATGTGTAATGGTACAGACTAAACATAAGCAACATGCTACCACTAACCACCAAGAGAATAAAACATGGTCTCTTGGTGTAGTAATTTAGGAGCAGATAAATATTCTCTTACAAAATGAGACCGAAACCTTAAACCTTTCTCATTTTTTTATTCTTCATTTTGGATAGAATTCAATGTCAAGTTTACAAATATGGATAGATTATCTTTAATCTTAATAGTTTTGTCTCTATTGTAAAATCAGTTTTACTTACAAGACTATTACAATGAAGAGAACTTTTTCTTCTCTCTTCCCCTCTGCTTCATAAAGAAAACAAATATGCAAAGAAGCAAGGTCATAAAAACTGCCTGTGTGTGGTCTGGGGCCTGCTTAGTGTAGAATGAAAGGACTCTAGGACTTCAAGAGACTTTCAGTTCATTCCACCACCTTCAGACAGGATTGCACCTACGCTTTCTTGGACAGACTAATTTATAAAGTGTCGAGGTCAGGCATTTGGATACTTACACAAACCAACTGCCAGGAGTTTATGCTTAGGTTTAAATCTCTCTTAAACACATCTCTTAAAAATTAAACCCTCATTCTCAAGTTGAACTTTTAATAGAGAACCTCTGGATACTTAAGGTCTTGTTATGAATAATTTCTCATACTCTTCCATCCCTGATCTGTTAACAATAACAAATCAGCCATCTCATTGTGTAACCAGATATTTTAATGCCAACAGAATCTTCAAGGATGAAAAGGTTGATAAGAAAAGTGATGCAAAGTCCAAGTTTGTGTGTGAACACATGCACATGCACATACACACACACACACTCACAGAAGTGACGTGGTGGGCATGAGAAAAAACTACTAGTGTAGTATCATTGGTACAATAACAGTCAAACTTTAAATGGTTTTTGAAAAACTGCAATTCATAGAATTGTGTTGAACAGAAGAAATATACAGGTTTCAAAGGCAGGAGAGCTAATATCTGTAAGCAAATCAGATGGGCACAGTTAGCAAGGGAATACACTCATTTTTAAAACATTTATTTATTTATTTTAAGTCTATATGACAGTAGAATGCATTTTGATTCATTGTACACAAATGCAGCACAATTTTTCATTTCTCTGGTTGTACCTGATGTAACAGTCATTTTTAAAACACAAATGTATGCTTCTCTTAAGTGATATGTATGTAGTCAATCCATTTTAAAGTTTTACTGTTTAAACAAGGATATGTTCTCTTCAGCAGAACATATTAAACACCCTCTAGTCTACCTGTTTATGAAGTTGTACAGAGAACTGGCCAGGTGAACAAATGTGATCCAGGGGCCCAACTCGCCCCTTTGAAGCCTTACCAATTGAGACGCTTTAACAGTCAAACTTCAAAGATAGATGCTTCATCATTTTTGCGATCCAATCACCATTTCAGCTGCAATTTATAGTCTGGCTATGTTATATCATAGGAATGGTTAAGATGCTCCCAATTAAGCTTCGCAAATGAAATTAAAAGTTCAAAGTACTCAGATGCCTATAAAGTGAGTTGGCAAAGTTGGGAGGAGGCTGTGGTAACTCTCTTTGAAGTTTGTTTTGTTCTCCAGTGCATCTTAGAGCTGAATTAAATGGGAAGCTTGTTTGGTATTGCACTATTTAAGGCAATATGATCTGGGTCCAAACACAGTTTATGTTGGATAGCATTGTTTTAGGAGGGCAAGATGGAATTATATCAGCTTAAAACTCCCTAAACACATTCACACTTCAATCCCTTCCCCACATACCCTTAGCTTATTGTAGTCGATTCCTAGAGGTAAACTGAATTTCTAAATTTACCTAGACCACCCTGTGGTTAACCTCTGGAGATTCCCCACCATCTAAACCATCCATCACATATGGTTAGCTCCCTGTCTTAAAAGAAGCTTTAGGGAAGGAAGTTCAAGAGTTTCACTTTCATGAGGTCCAGAAAGAATGAAAATGATAAAACTAGATTCCAGAAAATAAGTAAACTAGTACAGCAAATAAAAATCTAATTAGCCCCATTTAATCAATCATGATATAAGAAAGACCTTTCGCTTTGTAATAAGGTAAGATTCTTAAATCTGAAAATGATCTATGTGAGGGAGCTTGTAGCATTTTAGATTTTTTTTTTTTTACTTTACATCACATTTTTAAAATGTTTTAATTGGTGCATTATAGTTGTATATAATGATGGAATTTTGTTCTTTACACATTCGTACATGCACACAACACACTAGTAAAATTGGCCAATATCACTCACCAGCTTGTGGTATTTTTTTTTTCAAAGAGAATAATCAAGTAAGTATTGAAAGTGTCTGAGTTAATAATTGAATGCCAATATTTTATTTTTATGGAGGAAGAAGAAGGAAAAAACACCCACCAAAAACCTGGCAGTGTTTCTCACACAAATGCTGTACAGTTTTTTATGCAAGTGAAATATGAGACAAGTCATTAGGTTAAAGGCATCAGATAAAAGCACATCAAGCCATGGTTTATTTCATTTGACAATGAGTGTCTGCCTTTATATCCATGTTTTTCTATTGCTTTCTGCCTTTGAAAATGTTTTCCAAGTTAAAATCTATTGCTCTCTTCTGATTTTCTCCAAATGAAATACCTTTTATCTTCCTGCTACAAACCTGAACTCTCTGAAGAACACATCAAAGATCTTTCATAAGTTCCAAGACTTATTTTTTTTTTTCAGCTAAAGAGGCAAAGCATTTTGTTAACTAGAGAGAAAAGTGAAAGATGAACACATTGCCATGAGCCTAGGGCAGGAATGAGGTTACTGACTCCCAGCCCAAGTCTGATTGTTGGTCCTCCCCTCCCACACTAAAACCAGTAGCAAAATAAATAGTGAATGAACTGGGTTATGAAAATGGTTCCTTTTCCTAGGAGGCAGATGGTGCGGGCAGGGGGGAACCTACCTATTTTATATCTATCTGTTAAACTGCATTTTACATCCCAATAAATCTTCGGGGTGGGGAGGACCATAATGCTTTTAATAAAATGTCAACATGAAAGCCGACTTCCACTCTTAGCTAAGGTGACCTCTTAGGGCACAGGCACACTCTTTCCAATGTTGTTTCTGTGACATCATTGGAGGCTCTGCAGTGGGTGACAAGCCGCCAGAGAGCTCTCCGCTTATTTTATACTGCCTGTGAGATCAGAATCTCTCAATGTGACATGTTGGCTAATGAAGAAGCAGTTATTAAAGTCCTAAATCATTATTTTCACTCTCTCTCTCTCTCTCTCTCTCTCTCTCTGTGTGTGTGTGTGTGTGTGTGTGTGTGTGTGTAAATAGATGCTATTGATGTTAGGGAAAAACTGATACAAGGAATTCAGTAGTTTCTGCCTTTCAAACCTGCTAGATGTAGCATTTGAAGAGTTACTTTAGGCTGAAGAGAGCCAGAGGTTGCTGAGTGGATCCTCTCTCCTAACAGGGACGGATGCCTATCTGCTGGAGCCCACACCTGCACAATCTGCTCAACGGCATCCCTCCAGGAAGCTCCATTTCACAATGCTTCCAAAAATGGAAAGAGCAGGGAGAAACAGATGGTACATCTTTAGAAGCCAAATCCAGTTGTATATTCTTGATTCCACATCCCCCACCACACACACACCTAAATGATCCTAAGCATTAGAAGATGTGACACAAATCTTGGAAGTGAAAGGAGCACTTTTTAAAGCATAGGATATTTTCTAGCATTTGATATGCCTCCTTGGATTTCTCCAAGAAAAATAGAACTCTTTCAGTAAAATCAAATTTAGAGAACATCTAAAAACAAAATTTGCTGGTTTATGTTAATACCTGTAAATAACTAGTCAAAATATATAAATATTGGGTTTTTGTTATTCCAGGGTCCAAGTACTAAGGTAAGTATCCAAGATCAATAATTCTCTCTTTCTTTCTTTCTTTCTTTCTTTCTTTCTTTCTTTCTTTCTTTCTTTCTTTCTTTCTTTCTTCTTCTGCATCTCATTTAATGCAGATAATATTAAATTATCTGAATGATACGTCATGTGTTATTCAGCTATGAAGAAATACCTGACATAAACAACTTATAGGGTGGAAACCTCTATTTTTGGCTTGTGCTTACAGAGAGTCAGTTGGCTTTTTTTGCTTTTGGACTTGTGGCAAGGCAGAACATCATGGCAGGGGCCATGTGGTAGAGCAAAGCTGCTCACCTCAAATTGACCAGGAAAGAAAAAGAGAGAGAGAGGGAGGGCTCCACTCCGAGTATCCTCTTCAAGAACTTGCCGTCAAAGTCACTTCCTCACAGGAGGCCCTACTTCCTATAACACCACAGGCTGGGGACCACTCTTCAATACTTGGACCTTCAGGGACTTACGCTCCAAACCATAATACTTTGATATCCTATTAGCTTCACAAGTTATCATTCTCCAAATGCTAAAAACCAAAACCAAAACAAACAACAACAACAACAAACAGAAATGTTTGAAAGTTATTCATTATACTTCAATGGAGTTAGCGATCAGAATCTGAACCATACCCTAAAATATTCTCCAGTTGTGCTGGACTATATTAACATCAACAAAACAAAATAGTACTAATTTCCTAATTCTACTATTCTTGGCTAATAATGCCTCAGACCACACAGGACTGGAGGCAATAATCACTTTTAGTCGCTATAGTTGAATATTGTAACTCCATACCGAACATTTATCTTTAAAGAAGTTGTGTTAATCAACTTTCTATTACTTCACCAAATATTTGAGAATAACTTAAAAGGAAGAGACTTTTATTTTGGCCTGCAGTTTTGGAGTTTTCAGTCCACGACTGATTAGCCCATTGCTTTGGGCTTGTGGTACAGTACACCCCAGTGAGTGTGTGTGTGTGTGGGGGGGGGAACCTGCTTACTTCATGGCCACATGTAAAGGGGAGAGAGAGGAAGACACCCACAGTCCCTCTTAGATTTGCATATGAGGTATCTCTTGAAAAACTCACATCAGGAAATATACAAATGTTCAGATGTGAAATGTTAAATTGTGAGAGCTGTAACCTAATCAAAGAATTCATGCGTTTGATGGATTAATTATTGAATGGATTACTGGGTGGTGACTTTAGGGAGGTGGAACATCACTGGGGGAAGTAGATAACTAAGGATATGCTCAGAGGGATGATATTTTGTTCCTGGCTGCCATGAGCTGAGCAGAATTCTTCCACCATTCCCTTCTGTCATGATATTCTGCTTCACCTCAGCCCACAGCAATGGAATCAGCTAACCCTGGACTGAACTTCATGAAATGTGAGCCCAAATTAAAATTTTCCTTGTATAAGTTTTTTTTTTTTTTTTAATTAGGCATTTATTCTTTTGTCACAGTGATGAAAGCTGATTAACACATCCCCAATGGAGGCCAGACCACTAATGACCTCAAATGTCCCTTTAACCTCCCAATACTGCCACACTAGAGAGTAAGCATTTAACACATGGGCTTTGGTGGGTATTTGAGATCTAAATATTCATGGGAATAAATTTGTTACCATCACCCTTACAATAATGAAGAAAAGAACAAAATGGTGCATTATTTCCTAAGGAATGTTTTAGTCCATTTTCTCTGGATGGATATTTAAAAGGATGAGACTTAATGATAAAGAAACTGATGATCAAAAAGATTGCAATATAAGATTTTTGTATTACTAGTAATTTTATGTTTGATTAATTTTATTTATTTAAATTATGTGTGTGTTTTTTAAATTGCCATATTTTCTCTAATCTAAATTAAATTTAAAATATCTTGACATAGACAGTGTGCCATTGTTGTATGGCAGGAAGGCTGTGCCTTGCTCAGGTGACATATGGAACAGTAGTTCTCAGACTGTGCTTAACTTTTGAGTTACTCCGTGTTGTAAAGCAGTAGTCTGCCAAGAGTTACTCCATTATGAGTGTGAGTGCTGAAGTGGAGTGACTATAAACCTTGTTTGTCTGTTAAACAGCCACCATAAGTTATGATAATTGATAAGTAAATGAACTGTGCTAATAAAATGACTCTCTTCTCAAATTCATGAAGCACACAGGTGCATGGGTATATCAGACTCATAATGGAAACACCAGGCCCTTGAGCTTATCAGACACACCACACCTGTGAATGAAGCAACCCCCTCACCTGAGGCCTATCAAAGAAAGAACAATCTGAGACTGGTCACTGAGGCACACAGGACTCTGTCACCTGGTCACTTGTCAGTAGCCTTGCCACAGTGAAAAAACTTCCAAATCTCTGTCCTCAGGCTTCCGCAGAGCATCATTTCTCCTGCCTACGATGACCACCCACAGTCCATTCCAAGCTGACATTTCAAGCTGACACTCTGAAACTGCTATGTGTCTGAACACTGACCTAGAATAAATTCCTGCGCTTTGACAGCTCTGCACTCTGAATAAGCTCTTGAGCTGGTTCCTAATTGCATCTGCCTGTAGTGACTCTTTGTATTCAAGATCTGCTCTCTACCTTTGCTCTCAGTTCAACCTCCTGAAACCCTGTGGCTGCCTTAACCCTTTATTAGCCTTTCTGTAATATTTATTTGTGTAAATTATTTGTGTTAAGTGAGACTTGAATGTCACGGGTATTAGTAGTTAAGATTGGAATAAAAGACCCTGTGATCTTATGACTAACTGGTGATCCATGAGTATTCAATAAACCGACCCACTGAAGATGGTATAGCCTGTGAATTTATTTTCATTCAATAAATTCTGACATTCAATAATTCTGACACAAGTGTGTTTGGTTTTTGTTCATGACACAGCTTGCTCACAACAGTATGGTTTGAATACTGTGTGCTCTAATTCATATGTTGAAATCCTAACCCCAGAGGTGATAGAATTAGAGAAACAGAGACCATTGGGAGTTGATCAGATTATAAAGGTAGAAATCCCATGAATGGAATTAGTGCTCTTATGAAAGAGACTCCAAATAAGGGGCTAGATCTTAATTCTGGGAGTCACATCTGGTTAGAGGAAGACAACTCTGTGAGGACACAAGCCCTTGACAGACACCAAATTAGTAAAAACCTGGATCTTAAACTTTCCAGCATCCAACTGTGAAAAATAAATTTCCATTGTTTATACCCCCCTACTTTTGGTATTTTTTTTTACAGCATCCTGAATGGAATAAGACAGACACACATTTTATTTCTTTTTTTTATCATAGCAGCAATTAGTTAATATTATAAGTATTCTAATAAGAGATAAACTGGGTGACTCAGAAAACATTTGCTTAGTTAATATTGGGTATAAAAAAATGAAAATACAGAAAAATAGCAGCAAAAAAAAAAGCCCCAAACTTCAGAAGAGGTTACTACAGATCTATAGCTGTCTTACCTTCCCCAAACATTTCTAAATAGTATAGAAAAGTTAGCAGTTTTTCATTGGTGAAAAGAATGGTATTTAAGATAGGGGGACTGATAAGAAAACTTGTCTAAGCATCATGGCTTCAAATCAGTAGAGTATAAGAGCAGAGTGAGGGCCCGAGAATATAGCTCAGTTATAGAGTGCATGGCATGCATGAGGCCACCGGTTCAATCTCCGACACCACTAAAACAGAAGAGAATACAGTGGGCCTGGTAGAACGGAGGATACAAAGTGATGTTCAAGCGTAGGACTCCTTCATTCTGCTTTTACCTATTTAGGACCCTTGAGAAAATATTAGCTCAATTATTCTACTAGCCTATTTTTAAGCTGTATTGGTAAATATTTTATGTAATATGCTGAGGATAGTCAAAATTTCAGAGAGCTGAGCTTCAAGTTTATATGTAGTAGGTTGAATGCCTACTTAATGATAAATATTTTACGTCTAATAGATTTTATTGCCTATTAATGATAAATATTTTATGTCTAATAGATTTGAGCTGAGATTTTTTTATTGTAACACATCATCTGATAATGAGGTTGGAATTATATACATATGTGTATGTGTATATATATGTAATATAACATGTAATAATGTGATATACATGCATGAATACGTAATATAATATATATTAACATATATAGAGTTTGAATGTGATATGTCCCCCAAAACTCTTGTGTTAAATTTAGGTTTAGTCCCCAGGTGGCACTATTGGAAGGTGAAGAAAAATTCAAGAGGTGGAGCCTTAAGGGATTGTGGGATCTTTTCTTGCTTCTTTGTTTCCTCACAACCCAGTGAGTGATTTTGCTCTGCTATATGCTCCTTCCATAATATATAACCTTACCACAGGTCCACAAGCAATGGACCCAATGGATCACAGCCTGGTATGTCCAAAATAATGAAATGAAATAAACCTTTTTTTCTGTGTAAATTCATTTTATCAGGTATTTTGTTTTTAGTAACATAAAGCTGACTGACACAATATAGGTCATAACAATATCCTGTACAGTTTGTGATATGTCCCATGACTAACTCACTGATTCCCATCATCATCATGCCCTTTTGCAGAGTGTGCTATGTATTTAGTGATGATCCTAGTTTGGATTTAGGAATATATTTAGTTTGACCAAATGTCATGAATCTGTGATTTTGACTTTTCAAATTTCTTGATCTCCAGAAGTAGCCTATAGGTCAACATGCTTTGATAGAAGTTTCAGACATGTAGTTCTGTTTAGTGAGATAAGCATTGTGTGAAGGCAAGATGTGATATTTAACCTTTTCCTAAAATCTTTCTCTGAAGTACTTGGTTTAAGAAAAATAATCTGGTGGAATTATTTTTTTCTCCATCATATCACCTGTAGGTTTTAGGATGCAATTTAGAAGTAACTATAAATAGATAAAATGTTTCATTCTTTCTTCTTTCAAACTTGTATGACTAAAAAATAGTATCATAACATAAAAGATCAGAAAATATTTTTTAAAAGCACAAATATACTAGGCAAGATAGACCTTTCATTAACCTCTAGGATAGCAATTAATGAGCAATGTTATTTTCTGAGAAATGTAGATCTATAGATTTATACAGTTCAAATTTTAGCTAAACCATACTGTAGGGATTTTTATCAAGACGCTCAATACACATAACCCTATTAGTAGTAGAAATAAGAACTTGAAACTCAGAATGAAGTTTTTCCTTAGAATGATTAAAAAACATTAAGAACATATAGATGATAACTTTCCTAACCCACCTGATGGTTACAGTTAGATCTACAGATTTAGATCATAATTAAAGGCCACATGCCTGTAATCCCAGTGGTTCCAGAGTCTGAGGCAGGAGGATCACAAGTTCAAAGCTTGTCAACTAGGTAGAGGCACTAAACAACTCAAGGAGCCCCTATGTATGTATGTATGTGTGTATATATACACACACACACACAAAAAAAATAGGGCTAGCGATGTAGCTCAGTGGTCCACTGCTCCTGAGTTTAATCCCTAGTACTCACTCCCCCAATTTAGAAGGGCCTATTTATTTTTCCCTTTTCATACTAGGCAATACAAAATAGTCACATTGATGGATTCCTGCTAACTCCAGTTTTACTCAGAGTGAATGTTGCAATTGAATATTTCATTCTAAATTTCACATTGCTTTTAAGAAGCCCATAGCATGCTAAGATCAAGTAGGTACATAAATATTGTGAAAAAAACATTTTTTATTGGTTGCTCAAAACATTACAATGATATTGACATATCATATATCATACATTTGATTCAAATGGGTATGAATTCTTATTTTTCCCATGTGTACAGTTGCAGGATCACATTGGTTACACAGCCACATTTATACATACTGCCATACTAGTGTCTGTTGTATTCTGCTGCCCTTCCTATCCCCTTTCTATCCCCCCTCCCCTCCCATCACCTCTCTCTACCCCATCTACTGTAACTCATTTCTCTCTCTCTCTCTTTTTTTTCCTTCCCCCTCACATCCTCTTATATGTAATTTTGCATAACAATGAGGGTCTCTTCTGTGCAATTCCCCTTCTCTCTCCCATTCCCTCCCACCTCTCCTCCCTGTTTAATGGTAATCTTCTTCTCATGCTCTTCCTCCCTGCTCTGTTTTGAGTCGCCCCCCCCCCCCTTATATCAAAGAAGACATTCGGCATTTTTTTTTTTTTAGGGATTGGCTAACTTCATTTAGCATAATCTGCTCTAATGCCATCCATTTCCCTGCAAACGCCATGATTTTGTTATTTTTTAGTGCTGAGTAATAAATATTCCATTGTGTATAAATGCCACATTTTTTAAATCCATTCATCTATTGAAGGGCATCTAGGTTGGTTTCACAGTCTAGCTATTGTGAATTGTGCTGCTATGGACATTTATGTAGCTGTATCCCTGTAGTATGCTCTTTTTTAGGTCTTTTGGGAATAGTCTGAGAAGGGGAATAGCTGGGTCAAATGGTGGTTCCATTCCCCGCTTTCCCAGGAATCTCCATACTGCTTTCCAAATTGGCCGCACCAATTCACAGTCCCACCAGCTATATACAAGTGTACCCTTTTCCCCACATCCTCATCAGCACTTGTTGTTGTTTGACTTCATAATGGCTGCCATTCTTACTGGAGTGAGATGGTATCTTACAGTAGTTTTAATTTGCATTTCTCTGATTGCTAGAGATGGTGAGCTTTCTTTCATGTATTTGTTGATTGATTGTATATCTTTCTCTGAGAAGTGTCTGTTCAGATCCTTGGCCCATTTGTCGATTGGGTTATTTGTTTTCTTATTGTTTAATTTTTCTGAGTTCTTTGTATACTCTGGAGATTAGGGCTCTATCTGAAGTGTGAGGGGTAAAAATTTGTTCCCGGGATGTAGGCTACCTATTTACCTCTCTTATTGTTTCTCTTGCTGAGAAAAAACTTTTTAGTTTGAGTATGTGAAAACAAAATTTTGTTTCTAACCAGAATAATAATAAGTGAACTAATGGAACAAAAATTCCTCCAATAAATATGGCAAAAGTAGTTTAAGCAAGATTAAACTAAGCAATGTGGGACTTGCTTGAACATCCTGTTGATGTTCAAACATAAATTCCTTTTTTAAAAGATGTCAAAACTGCAATAAGTTCTCTCCTGTCTCCTCATTTATCATCAATTTGGGTGATACTGATTTGAAACTTGGGCTGAATTCCTAAGAGGGAATCTAACAGATCATTCTAAGGAATTCAATTATTTTGAAACAAGTTTTTTTGGGGGGAGGTACTGGGGATTGAACTCAGGGATACTTGACCACTGAGCCTCAGCCCCAGCCTTATTTGGTATCTATTTTAGAGACAGGGTCTCACTGAGTTGCTTAGTTCCTCACCATTGCTGAGGCTGGCTTTGAACTCGCGATCCTCCTGCCTCAGCCTCCTGAGCCTCTGGGATTACAGGCGTGTGCCATCACGCCTGGCTTGAACAAGTATTATTGGGTGATGTCATCTCATAAATGCTAATTATGTAAAACACACATAGAACTCTTCTCTCTATGCCTTTCCTTTTTCTTTTTGGAGATAATGGGAGGGATGCTGGTGGGAATGTGGTGAGAAGGATGGGAAATAAGATCAGGGGCTGAAACTAGGGTGAGTTGAACTTGAGGTGACTAAAGTATAAAATGTCAGGGAGACCCCAAAATCAAGTAATCAAGATAATTTATAGTACAATATTTAAAAAAAACAAAATTAGTGCAAAAACTCCCAGGGAACGTAAGTTTTAAATAAATTCAATAGTAGTGTTACTTATTTTACTTATGTTTTGTTCAGTACTATTGTGAACACTGTTCAGAAATTTATTTTCTAGGGATCACTAAATTTGAAAACAAAAAGTGAATTATGTTCATACTAATCTTAATATATGCTACATCAGTTTTACTTTTATAAACATTTAAATTTGCATAGTTTTACAAATAAGTAATTATTTGAGCAACACATAACAAGTATTTTAGAAAGAAAAAAGGATGCAAAGTTGCATGTCTCAAAGTAGTTAAATTTTAGAAGATTTTTATATTTTTTCTAATTATAAAAATATGGTTAATGTAACAAATTCCAAAAAAATAGGAAGAAATAAAATAATCAATAATGTTCCAATCAGAAGATAAAATGTAAACATTTAGATGTGTTTCTTGGTTTCCAAGTTTTCTACTCTGCTTACATACAAACCATCTTTTTAGAATAAAATACTTCATTTTTAGTTTCACAATATATTTTCTGCTCAAACAATGGGAACTATGGGTTAGTGAGTTTCTATACAGTTTGAGACCAGAGACAAATCACAGAATTGCCTTCCTAAACCTGAGTTATTTTGTAATCCAAAATGCTGTGTGGTGGAGTTTGTTTCTCTGAATATACAGGTATTGTCCTTCTTTTGCTTCTTCAATGGTCTGAGTAATCAAATTAAAACCCCAAACAATAGAACACAACAGTGCAAGCCTATGTTTAAATTAGTTTTCTTATTCCAGTTGGATATTAATTTTTAAATGTATGTTAGGAAATCAGGGAGTGTTAATAATACCTTATCAGGCATGTTATGCTTTATTATTTATTATTTGCAATTCCTCTTTTTTCCTTTTATTAAAATCATCACAGAAACATCTAATGTTTTTAAATTGGTTTATCCCTTTTCTGCAGCTTTTTTGTTGATGCTGACAGACGATAGACTTCATCATGGCTCTGTGTTAGTTTGCTTGACTTTTAAATTTTTCTTTAGGTTTTTGTTTTGTTTTGTTTTGTTTTTGTCAGAATTGATCCAGAGTTTGACCATTTAACTATGTTACTGTGTGGGAAACCATGGGTGTGCATCTCAGGTCAGTCCATAAAAAATATATTTCTATGCATTTTCAAGTGTTACTTGTCCATTTCTACTCAGGAGCAACACTATTCTACAAATCCATAATTTACTTTTGGGTACTCCTGTGCACTGTGGAAGACTTTTTTTCAGAGTTATTTTCTACTTTAGCTGCTTTTACAATTCTTCTATTACAATGTGGCTCTGTAGTGTTCCAATTATCTTAAAATTCTGTCAGTTTTCCAAAAGGCTCCATGAATATCTTACTTAGATTCTTTAAATGTCTGCTTGCTTATAATCCTTTCACGTTTAAACCCTACCATTGTCTTGTCACTTCCTTTCCTTATTTCACAACAACTGCATTTTATGGAAATTATAAGGCAGGTACTATCCAAAATTTTCTTTTTCTTTTTCCTGCAGTGGTTTTATATATATATTCTTTTTGTTATAATATTTTCTTTGATGTATAAACATATTGCTGTGGATGCTCTTGTTTCCGTTTATTTATCCTAAGATTTGGATCAAGTTTTGTCCTTGTCTATGCATTACTTTTTTGAGAATATTGCTTTCATAAAAAAAGAGATTGCTGGGTTTTTCAAGGGTGTTTTCAATTTGTAGAATCATGTTGAGACTGATTCTTTAATTTCAAATTAGAAGTCCTGTTTGCTAGTTCATTTTAGGAGAGTGATAAAGGAGGTAGAAATGTGGGAAATATTAGAGTGATTCTGTAAGATTTCCTCTAAATTTTGGTACAATTTCTGTGCTTGTGTTCATACCCAATGCACTGAACCCATGATAAATCCCCTTCTTCTGCAAACTCAAGAACTGCTTAAAAATACAGCAATATACACATTCGGGTACATGAGAAAAGTAGGCTGAATGTGAACAGCCTTTTTTTTTTTTTTTTTTTTTTTTCCTTTTTCAATGTAAGAGCTAAGCACCTATTTTATAGTTAAAAATTTAGAAGGGACTCATTCCCTTCTACAATGTTAGTTCTAGAAGAATGAGTGTTTCCATTTGGGATGTACCCAAACACATTCTCTATTAGCTCCACTCTTTTTTTTTTTTTTTTTTTTTTTTTGGAAAATTCAGAAAACCAGCAGAAAAATGTAATAAAAATAATGCAAGAGATCAGCAGTTAAATCTTTTTTGGAAATGTAACTACTATTTGGCATTGAGAAGTTATTTGGTGCACTTAGAAATAAAGGAGAAAATCAAGTAGTCATTTTTTAAAAAAACAAAAGAAAAAGCAAAGAAAATCTCACAGCTACTTAAAATAGATCTGACTCAAGGTCATGACATAATTTGGTTTTTTGTCAAGTCAACATTGAATTTTTGTAAGTATGAATACAAGGATGTTAAATGGTAACCGGAATATCTGTGATTCTCTTACTCATTTATATTACTTTTCTCCTTTTATTTTATCTGAAACAGTTTGCAAAATATTTTTATGAATTCATAGCCTTTGACTTTTATTTAGGATATGTTTATTTTATGTTCAAGAGTTTTTGATGTTTATATAGTAAAAGTTATCACATTATTTGTATTCCCCCTCAATTATTTTATGATTAGAAATAATAATCATAAGAAAGTAAAAGCTTTAATTGGGCCTATACTGTTGAGAAAATTAGTTGCTGTATTTCCCATAATTATGCTTTAATATATCTCTTCTTTCATATTCATAACTGAAAAAATAGTAATTAAAAACTTGTTTATTATTTTTCAATTACTGATATTTCCATACTATATGCAACTTATCATTCAATAAATATATCTTGGCAGTTGACTTTAACTCTGTGGAATTTTAAACAGACTTGCATGAAGCATTTGAAACCTGGTAAGTATTGAGTTGTCATTATCAGTATAAAACACAACAATTTTTGTTTTTACTTGATTTCTTACCAAATCAAAATTCAATAAGGAGAGCTGTAATTTTCAATATTCTTTCACAGAAATAAATATGCATGGCCTATTTTCTAAGTGTTATATGGGAAGTTCATTCCATTGCTTTCATATATGAATTGCCAATTGGTCTTGTATGGAAATTTTGTGTCATAAACATTTTTTTTCAGATTTTCAAGTTTACAGATATGCTTTATTGATGAATCTGCATAGTAGTGTTGTGTGAAAATGACAAGATCTACCTCTTCCCTTTGACGCAGGCAATCTTGTTATTTATGTTGTATTGGATTTTGTTTTTGTTTTGCTCTGATATTTGAAGGTTAGCTGAGATATGATCATACTGAATATGAAAACAGAGATTGCTGATAAATTAAGAAAAAGTTACAAATTCAGTGGCTCAGTGGGGTGAAGTCAAATTGCAATGGGCTAAGAAATGAGTCAGAGGGGAATGAGAAAGTTTAAGCAAATGTTTTAAAAGATTGATAGTGAGTGGACCACGTGGGCATTTGAAAGAGGCATGTGAGATAAAGGATTGGAAACAGAGTGTGCTCTATTTAGAATTACCCTGTTGGATAAAGCAAATCTCATAATACAAAAGAAAAACTAATAAGACAATTGTAAGTACCAGGGAAGGGAAATAAGTTTACCACCTAGAACACAAATGTAAAAATTGAAATCTCATAGTAAGGGGACACCTTCCAGTGTAGCATGACAGAAGAAAGAGAAAGTAGCAAATGCCACCTTGTGTAGGTTTGGAGGTGGAAAGATGAACAAGCTTGTATTTGATGGCTTTTGTTTTTCTCAATGGAAAATGAATCTTTGTCATTATTTGAGAAAGTCTGCCTCAAGAAATGTTTGAGACTTGAGAAGTCAAAATAAGGTGTGAAACAATTTTTGAAAATGAGAAATATTTCATTAGAGGAATAAAAATTGTTTGAAGATATACATTTAAATTTAAAGGTGTCTATTCAGTTTTATTTACATATAAATATAAACCTGCATTTTTCTTTCACAAAGAAGATGATGTATGTGTTGGTGTGATATGTGTACTACCAATTCGAAGACAATCATATTTGATTCTGATTACATTTTATCAGTGTCTAGAAACTAGATATAGGAAATTGAAATGTCAATGATATTATGAGGCTGCTGGGAATAGTTCCAGCATTATTTAAGGTTTACCATTCTGATTTATTCTTGTGATCTCATGATTTATTAAGGAGCATGACACTTAGTAGATATTTAAAATAACACCAATCCTTCTTTATAAAGCCCAAATAATGTGGCTTCTGCATGACAAGAGCCATGCATTTTACCTATGTATTTTATCAGTGATAGGTGATAATGGGCACATGTAAAATTCCAGATATTTAGTTTGTGAAAAATATAAATTTCATATTAACAGAATGTATATCTTTAAGACTGGCTACTTGTAGTGAAAGAAATGTTGAAAATACTTGTTCACTAATTGTTTTCATGAGAATTACATCTCTTCCAAGTCTAACAAAACTGACAATTAAAATATCACTCTCAAGTTTGTATTTTTCTTGAAGATATGATCCTTTATAGTGAAATATTAGAGACTCAGACTATTTTTGACAAGAAACTATTATTAGATGAATGGCTGTGATATATTAAATATTTTTAGGAAATAATGGAACACATTTAGATAGGTTTAAAATGTACAAAATATCAACACTGTGCCACAAATCTGTAGTAACTTCAACTAAATCCACCTGAATATGTTTGAATTGAAAGTTTTACATTAATATTTCTTGGCACATTGATATTCAGACTTTCTCCCATGATATTTCTAGTTGATAAAATATATTTTAAATAATTTTATTAAATTTTAGTTAAAAACTACAGATAAATTTCCTCTAAAAACTATAACTTTATTGGCTCTGCCAACTCTAGTGCATCCAAATTTGACATTACAGCATATTTGTTTTAGAAATGAATGATATAATATATTGCTGTATAGCATTTTCTTCAAGGAGACTGCTTGTTCCCCTAAGACCAGAGTTGAAGTGATACTAATGCTATACTATCCACCACATAAAAGTTTGATAGGTTTCCTTCTTAGCTTTCATTTCAAGTCTAGACTAAATTCCATAGATCAGCCTTTTCCACCTAACTAAGAGTAGATCTTTTTTTTTTATTATTCCTACTTTATATTCCTATGCTGTCAATTTCATATATTATATTCTATTAAAGAAAATCTTTAGCCAAATTGAATTCAAACAGAGGTTACTTAAGCAGAGAACAATGCACCAATAAGGCATGACTCAGAACCAAAAGGGTTTCAAGAACTTCTCGGCAACTTGGGGATGTTCACAAACAGAAAATGAAAACAAATTCCAGAAATAGCCTAACTGCTCAACTTGGAGTTCACTTTTTCTGGAACTGATCTGAATCATGTGGTCTGAATCACTGACAGCCTGTGATTGGCAGAAGCATGACTGATTTCTGATTGGTTTAGCATAGGTATCTGTTACCAAAAATACACTGCTAAGTTGGGTTGTAATTTGTTGCGTAAGAGCTCAGAGCATGGAGACAGCCATAGTCTCCTGTGTATTTGATTTAAACATTCTGATAGTTAGATACCTTGATTTTCTTCAACACTGCCCTATTCTATGGAGGCTTAAATATTTTCCGATCTTTTAACATCCAGTGACTTCAAAGTGAACATTGAAATCACTCTTGTTTAGTTGAATACTCTGGTGATACAAAATTCCAAAGGTTGAAACAAAATAATCCAAATATACTAATACATAAAATGTCTTTACCATGTTTTCTTCACAATGTTTTAAAGAAACTTAACCAAGCCAGAGATCCAAGTGCATTTGATAATACCAGGATCTGGTAGATATGCTTAGTAAAATCTTTTTCACTTTGAAGACTTTAAACACTGGTTTTCAAAGAAGTCAGTGACAGAGAACATCAGGCTATTTGGTTCAGGTCTTTTACAATTTGTAGAGTTGTTCAATCTGCAGGAAGACTGGGTCTTTGAACAAAACAAATCTTCCAGCACTTTTGCTGGTGTGACTTCTTACCTCAGTCTCTGTCAGAAGACCATCAGCAACTATATCTTTTCTTTCACTATTAACGAGCATTTTGTTCTACTTCTGAAATTTTGAAGTGAAAATTAATTTAAAATGCTACTATTAGAAGCGCTCATAGAATGAGAAGTGTTTAGCCTTTTCTTTCTATTCTGATTAACTATAGCAAAGCAATCCCATGCACAAAAGAGATTGAAGGGCTTTAAATTTCAAACTTTCTAGGGGATGTTTTGTAGCTGTGTGAGTCAGACCACTTCATCTTTCAAGTAATTTCTTTTATTCACTTTTATATCCTTTAGCAGAAGGGGAAAATCCTTACATAGTAATAAAGAAATCACCACACAATAGAATTTTTGGCTCTCAGACCAATGAGACTCCCTCATATTTTCTCACTATGTGATTAAAACATTTGACATTAGTTATGACAACGACTGTGTAGTAGCTTTTAGGTTATTTTCCTGTACAAAATGATGGAAAAATCTCATAAAACATAATGGATTATAAATTGTATGAAATTTAACTCATTTTCAAGAGAGACACTCACTATTTGGTATAGGGAGTTTATGATTTATTTATCGTTCCTATCTCTGTATTTGAGGCAAAATTTTTGATATAACTTAAATACCAAAACATCAAGCAGTTACTTCAGGTGACTAGGGTGAGGTAGTAAAAGTAGGAAATGCTTAGTAGATTAGAAAGTTCGGATATTATGTTCTGCTTGATTTACCTCTTGCATCACAAATACTTCAGTGTGAATTGACTTATCCAGAGAATGCAGTCTCCCTTGTTTGCCATGATATCAGAGGCTCCTGATCCATCTCCAATGTCTCTATATGATCCTTTTCAATTTCCTGCTTGGGCCCCTCTTCCTCTACCTGTATGTTATATATGGGGTTTTCACAGAGGTTGTGTTTAAGGACCTCCTCCATATTATCCTTCTATGATCTTACTTATCATCTACATCCTGGTGAATTCCAATATAATATTTTCCATCTTCTTCCTGGAGAGCTCCAAATATATGTAATTATAATAAACAAAATGTCAATTCTGCACTTTTTCCCCAGAGATTTATGTTTTTCCCAAACTACTGCTTTCTCCATCTTGTGATTTTGCCTTAATTAAAAGCATCCTTTTTTACCTAATTACAACACAAAGTCAGACTTGTCCCTTTCTATGCTCATACATCCCAGAATGAATTACTCATTACATCCTATCAATGCTGCATGTTTAATACCTTTAAAATACTTTCACTGTTCTTCTTCCATTTTTCCCAGTCTTGATCACATACTGACTTCTCTGACCTGAGAGCATATAACTTTTTCCTCTCTGGACTCTGCTCCAGATCTGTTCTCATTCAGATAATCTTTCCCCCAGGAAACTGAGATTTCAGAAATATGAATGGTCATACTGGATAGATGGGGATTTCTAGTGAAATGGAAAGAAAATACAAAGATTGCTTACCAGTCAAAGTTCATCTCAGAAACTTGTCTTTGAGAGGATGAAGTGGAATGGTATCTATTTATCAGTAGGAACTTAGGGTGACAATAAAGATACTATAGGAAAAGGAATTGACTCATATTCTTCATTCACTTATACATTCATTGATGTTTTTGCTCCCCAGATGTAGTACAGATTATTTTAAGTTCTACTCTATCCAAGAGAAGAATTATCTACCTTTACCTCTCCAACTCTCGAGACCATTGATCCTGAGCTACATTTATTTATTTATTTTTAACTCATTTTTTGTCTATCTCATTACAATCAATACTCTATTCAAATAAATTGAGTCTGCATCCAAGAATGGGTAACCTACAAAGGTCAGTGGTGTGCACATTGATTTTTGAACATGTATGTATATGCATGATTACATGTTACTAAGATTGTTTAACATGTAAATACATTTATTTCACATTAAAATATGCTAACATTGCCTTTTTAATATGGAGAATGTTAAATGTCTAAAATCTCATATCCCTGTAAGTACTACAATATTAGGATTTCAATATGGATCAGTTGTTAAGATCTATATTGAAATCCTAATATTGTAGTATTCATTCATTCAACTAAATAGTATTCATTAAATATTATTCATTAAAATGAAATTTTATTTGCTCTTTAAACCCCATAGTGTCTTCAGAGACAGTCACTGAAAATTTTCTAGAGCCAACATGAACAAAGGAATATTGAAGAAACATTTAAAAATGGTATCTACTTGTCTATTAATTTATACAGAGATAGAAAACTGATTTCTTGTTTTAAAACAGTTTGCAATTTGTTGGAGAATAGAGACCCAAAGCAGACGTAATACAATGCAAAGCAGTGCAACAATGTCTAATAGAGGTTTCCACCAAGTACTTAGCACAATGGAGAAGCACTCACCTCTATTTTGGGGAGGTTGAAAACTGTGTAAAAGTACCAAACATAATATAAGTCACCAATCAGTGAGGGTTATCACAAGTAATAATGTTGACTGTTTCATGTCAAGGGCATAGACTGGTGGCAATTTTCTCCAGAATCACTTAGCAGGTCACCACCCATATTTTGTTGTATATCTGAAGTCATGGAATGCAGCACCATCTCTGAGCAAGATTCTATGTCCCATACCTTATTCATGCTTTTTAGACTTGAACTGCATACTTGTTGGGCTGTCTTATTTGCTTTAGAAGACTGGGAGATTCAAAGTGTAAGTGCTAGGAGCCATTAGCCAAGTAGGTATGACAATTTCCTTACCAGCGTACTCCATGTTGCTTAGTGGAAGGACTCATGGAAATAGGACATTTTGCAGTAACATTGCATGTAAGGTGACCTTGCTCAAGGAGCAGGGTGGATCCGGGTTTAGGGCGGTTCCAGGTTTAAGATTATTCCTGCTGGGAATAGGGCGTATCCTGCTGCCTGAGTTACCCTTGAGTCTCTCCCGGGATTCAGAGAGTTTTTGGGAGGCAGAGGAGGTGGATTTGGGCAGAGAACGTGGATTTCCCCAGAACGTGATTGTAGAGTGTCGGTGTGAGATCGGGAATAAAGAATTGCTGTTTGAATCTACAAAGCTGTGAGTGGCTCGTGATTTTGTGCCCAGCCAGACTGCGGCATGTAAGGAAGCTAATAGAACTAGACTCCTACTCAGAAGTGGGATCAAAGACTTGTAGGACTCACTGTGGATGGAAACTGACCCACAACCATTGTCTAATTGACCTTTAAATTTTCCTATGAGAACTGTCGGAGTAGCAAACAAAATATTATCATGTGAAAATGTCTTTTATACGTATTATCATTATCATCTTTAATTGATAAGTTCTATGTGTTATATGCGTGCTACATTAAAGTGAATATATAGTAGCTAGGTGCAATATTAGATTTGATATTTATAAAAGGAATCACTAAAGTCTCATGACACTGCATATTTAATGAAAAAGTTTTGAAAACATTTTATGTAATTAAGTAAAGTATCTTTAATAAAAGTGAGGGATACATTTTTGCCTTTTAATATTGTACATGATGGCTTACATTGGAAGATCTGGAATTCAAAATAGCCTTTTCTGTGTATATAAACAAACATGACTTTCTGTAATTATAAACTAAATATATATAAATTTCAAAAATCATTGCACTGGGCTGGGGTTGTAGCTCAGTGGTAGAACACTCCCCTAACATGTGTGAAGCACTGAGTTTGATTCTCAGCACCACATATTAATTAATTAATTAATTAAAGGTCCATGGGCAACTAAAAAAAATCATTGCACATAATTCTTTCAATTACAATATATTGGTTGAACTAAGTGACATTTATTTTAGCTTACTAAGATATTAAAAAACAACAAGGAGTTCAAACCCAGCCTCAGCTACTTAGTGAGGCCCTAAGCAACTCAGCAAGATCCTGTCTCTAATAATAAAATATAAAATAAATAATGGAGATGTGGCTTGGTGGTTAAGTGCCCTTGGGTTCAATCTCTGGTACAAAAATAAATAAAGAAAGAAAATATATAAAGGATATAAAATTCCAGAGATCAACATGGATTGGAATAATATCTTGACTACATAATATCCTGAGCATTGTTTTTATCTTTCCTTTAAATCTTCTTTCTCCTCATCAAATTGTTTCTTTCCTTTAGTTGAGATTAAAAATGGCATTTATATTTAGTAAAATTTTGGCAAAATGTAGAAAATGCCAATGAAACTAACCTATAGATCTGTAACCACTTCTGACCACCTTATCTATGTAATCATTATGAATGATGGGCTTTGATGGGCTTTGTGTTATTTATGTCTGTACTTAATTCATATGTGTGAAGGCTGATTACTTGGTCAGGTATTTGAATTTAATGGCCAGGATTTGAGAACTAATATAATACTAGGTGTGAAGAACTGTTAAATCCCTTAACAGTTCTGACAGACATTTTCCTTGGATAATCACAAGTACTTCACTAGATTGTTTTGTAAAATGAGATTACTTAAAATGGAACTAGGTGAGCTGCAAAGCTATAATAAATGTTAAATCTATTTCCTGTACAATTATAGATGTTAGCTTAAACTAATAACCCACATTTAGCTACTTAAGAAAACATTTTTCAAAGTGATTTGATGATACTTTTGCAAAATTTAAAAACCCATAACTTTACATGTTTCAGAAATACTATATACTACAGTCCCACTTAACCATGTAAAGTTATTAGTGTTTTCTAAATACTATATACAGTCCTATTTTCTATATACAGTCTTACTTAAAAAAAAGTTTCTATATTGCAGCACATAACAGGATCCAAGGTGTTTTGCAGTAAACTAATATTGTTTAATACAGGTTTTCTGAACTTCCATGATCTTGGAAAAATTTTCATGTAATAATCTTCATATTCATTTCAACTTGGAGGGGGGGCAATAAGTAAGGTGGTGGTCTTAAACATTTAAATGTAATTTTATATACAAAGTTAAAATGATACTTTATATCAATATGTATAATACCCAAGTATATACAAAATTTGACTTTCAAATTTTGATACATTTAGATGGAAGAAACACAAAGAGACTATTTATTGAGCAACCCATCTTATATGAAGCATAAGTGCCAGATATTTATTTATTGCATAGATGAACAGAGAAATAAGGAAACAATTTTTTAAAGCTTCCAGATACGGTAAGCTATTGAGAATGCATTTTGAAGGAAGTTAGAGAAATGCTTAGCCCAAGTGGGGTAAAAAGAGAATTTCAGTTAAAGCAAATCATAGATGATGGTCCTAAGAAGGTGAGCAAATCTCCAGCATGAATGACAGAGAGCAAATTAACTTGAGAGATGCAGAATCCTGGGCTGGGAATAATGATCCAAAGCTCAGTAAGACAGAATGGAAACAGAATTTGGAGGGTTAGACAGGCTCAATGTCTATCCAATGTTTTTCATGGAACTTAAACATCAGAACTTCTATATATATTGAATCAACTAGTCACCAGTGTTCACAATTCATCATCAGTTATCCTTCATTTTAAATACTAATTATTCCTGTCTAGACATTCAGCCGGTTGTGTGTATAGTTTTAGGAAAGCTTGATAAATATTTTGAGTCTGATCCTGTGCATGAAACAGAAAGTCTTTGTGTGGCTTCCCAGGCAGTGAAGTGCGAGTGACATATAAAACACACAGAGGTGTTTTAATGAGAGTTATCCTTGTACACTCACCTTCCAGTAAATACCAGGCTTCCTTTTATGAATCCACCTGTTCACTCCCGAAGTCTTCCAGGAATATTGCCAAACTTTCTATTTTTGAGTATGACAGTAGATGCTATGGAGCAATTCCATGTAATCTCATTTCACAGAATCACTAAAAAGATATTCAAATACTTATTTTTAAGCACACTTGAAATTTTCCGATACAGCAAAAGTTTCATTGTCCTTTTTAATCTCCAAGAATTTTGATCTGTGAGACAATTCAGATGAGGCTGTGGTCAAATTTACATTTGAATCAAGGGAAGAAAGATTTGTGAACAATGTAATATGGACAATAAAACAAAGGGAAAGAGTATCATATATTTGAAAATAAGATATTTTAATATGGTAAAAATAAATTTCCTCTTATATTCAGAAGCCTAAAAAGACTTTTAAAGTAACTTTTTCTGGGAAGACTGAATATGATAAAACATGTATTTGGCTCTATGCTGCTGCTTTGAGAATCCTGTTCCAATTATTATTTGGCAATAAAAATATAATTCCATGATATGTTTAATAATCTTTAATTCTGTCCAATTTTAACACATATTCTGTCAATTATCATGAATTAATTAGGTGAGACATCTTTTCAGAGTGCTTTCAAAGCAAACTGTATAAGGAATTTCGTAGCAATTTTAAAAATTATTGTAGCAAGCAAAAATAGATGTTCAGGTCCAAGTTGGGCTTAGTCATCTATATTTTTCCAGAAAACTAAGTTGAATCCCCCTGTGAACAGCATTTAAGTAGTAGGGTCCTATAGTTTTTCTTGGCAAGTTGCATAAACATGACAGGTCCAAACCTGTCAAAGAAGCTAATTCGTTCTTTAATGGCATTTCTATAATATTAACAAAATAAAACAGTTTCTGAACTACTCTGACAATAAAGGTTGTTATTAAGACAGTGTTTATATAGCCAGGGCCTGGTTCCATGGATCACAATAATAACCAATTTGTCCTCAAGACATGGTCTTCAATATTATTTGGAACAAGCAAGTTACTGTGTTTCTGCAACACTGAAGAAAACCAATGCATTTATTTATTTACCATGTTGTTCCATAAAGAGTTTGAGTTAGTGATTTAAGATGATGGGAGAATATGGGCGCAAACATCAAAGATGAATGGGCACGAATATACACACATTAGAGAACACCATGCATTTTGCTGGTAGTGGACTTCAATTTTGGTTCAAAGTTGCCCACTAGCAAGAAAGCAAAAGAAATGGAGAGGGAGAGAGAAAGAGAAGACAGAGATGAAATAATGCTTAATTATTTAATCAAAGTTTTTATAAAAAATAAAATTGGCCCATTATTCAGAATTTAGGGTTTTTTTTTTTTTTTCTGAGATCCTAATGGGAAAACATGCCAAGTAGCATATGATATCCTTTGGAGCATCCCTAAATTACAGGAAACATTAAACCTTATACAATTTTCATTGCGTTTCTCAGTGACCCTATTGGTTAATGATGAAGGTAATTCAACAACTGTCAAAATGGGCACTTGCTGCATTTGAGTTGGCAGATTGAATAGAACAGGAATTTCTGGAAGTCTCATTTCATTTTCTTGGAGGGGCCCCTAGAATTTTGAGATTATTTATGCAACCGGCTGTTCCTTTTGTATTTGATGAATCAGCATCTATAAGCTCTTTAAAATATAAGTAGTATGAGAAAGCATTGACAATAGTGAATGTTGGTATGTTACTTTATTTTCAGTAGTAATGTCCAAGTTTTGTAAATCATAAAAATATTGACACATTAACTGATTTAATTACCTTATTTTTCGTATAGTGATTTTAATCTCTATTTTTATTCTTCTATCTGCATTTCAATATTTAATAGAAAGCTGAGACATGTTAAAAGCACCTGCCATGTATCATTCTCTCCCTAATTCTCAGCTGAATTTCAGAGCCATTTCTGATGCTCCAATTATCATGTTTGTTGTGTTTTCTGCATTAAAGAATGTCTCCTAAGTTTCCATCTGTGGAAGAAAATTTGGCTTCTGAGGCATTCCTCTTTAATCATCTGAAAGCTTTTTACAACATGATTAATTATGTAGCGACCAGGTCCATATTCTTTAGCAGATAAGAATTGTAAAAGCCAGTCTTTCTGCTGCTGTTCATTTTATATGGATTATATAAAAATAAATCAAATTTTCTTGGTCTTTGAATAATTATTTTCAAAGACTCGGCTTGCCTTAAATCATTTTTTATCTACATAATAACTGGTAATAACTGGTAAGAACAAATCTTTTTGGATATCTTTAAATAACATTTCTTTATAATCTAAGTCAAACTGATTACTAAAAGAATAAAATTATGTATGTTTCCTTGACAACATATGACATTGAAGGGTTTGAAAAAAAATGTAAATAAGATTCAGACTTGGAAATAACTCCACCTCCCCTCTCCCTGCCCCCACCGTGAGAACATTATACCAGACCTGTACAATTGCTGCTCTGCCTGCCTGCCCTGCTTAAGCAATCTGCCTTCATAGTCCATGGTAACCTGAAAACCTATTTTTACCATGTAATCAATTTAATAGATTGGATAATGTGCCAGGCACAGTGGCACATGCCTGTAATTCCAGCTGCTCAGGAAGTTGAGTTAGGAGGATCGTGAGTTCAAAGCCAGCCTCAGCAAAAGAGGCACTAACAAACTCAGTGAGACCTTCTCTTTAAATAAAATGCAAAATGGGACTGAAGATGTGGCTCAGTTATTCCAGTGTCCCTAAGTTTAACTCCTGGTACACACGCCACACACCACCCAAAAGTAGATTGGATAATGATCTTTTACCTGTAATTTATGATCCTTGAGTTGGCAGTAAATGTAGATATTATAGTTTGGATCTTGAATGTCCCTGAAAGGCCTGTGTTAAAGGTTTGGTCCCTGGCTTAGTGTTATTGGGAGGTGTTGGAAACTCAAGAAGTGGAGCCAAGAAGTAGGTCTTAGGTCCCTCAGGGTGCACACTCCAAGGGGAATGTAGAATATTTTGACGATTTTGTCTTTATGAATACATTGGTTTTTCACATTCTAGTTGTTAACCCAGTCATATTCTTAGGATAAATACTCATTTGCTTGAAAATCCTGGGGAAGTTTCTGTGTTTTAAAACTCAAAGAGCCATGCAACAGACTTGCAGAGATCAAATAACATATACTGAATACAGAAATGCAGACAGGTAATTATAAGGTTAAAAATGATATAAGCAGTCAATAGAAAGAATGTATGGGTAGTTTCAACAATAGAAACAACAGGGAAATGGTTAATATTCTATGCGTTACCTGGAAATCAAAGTCTTACAGAGGTACCAATTCCAACACTGTGATGATGTTTCTCATACTGGGTTGTTTTGGGTGAGAAGGGGCAGAAACAAGGCTGCATTCTCATATGATCATGGAAACAGGATTCACAACGGCAAAGAGAGCGAGATTCTATGGGTGGAGTCTGCCACATGTGGAAAAGAGTTAGAATTAAATATTCTGATGTGGGAACAAAATAAGTAGACCATTATAAGAAGTTGTATTCAAAGCAGAGAAACTGGAAGAGGAAATCCAACTCAACTATAATGCTGTTGCTAACATCAACAGGCTGAGTAATTTGAAAAAAAAAAAAAACACAAAACAGCACAAGAGAATAGTCAGAACTGAGGTCCTTTACTCAAGAATCATGAAGGTTGACTGGAATTGCACCCCTGGATGAAGGTCTGGAGTTTTATAGTTCTCTGAAGTGGATCTGGGCTCTCAACAACCCTCATGGGGTTCAGAGCAGAATTCATTTAGAAGGAAGATTTCAGCCAGCAAGCCACCGCTTCAGAGGATCCTACCAGGTATAAACTATTTATTGCCATTCAGCCTCACAGGTCAATCATTTGAGATCCATATTCCTTGCTCCCACCCCACCAAAGTCTAGTTACCCAGGGGTGTTCCTAACCCAGAACTGTCTCTGCTCCTGAAAACTCTGCTGGCTTGAGCCTTCTCCTAGGAAAAAAAGATTAGGTACTTGTACTTGGGCACTAAATGGGACCTTATTAATAGAACTAAAGCTTCAGCCAGAACGGAAGTTCTGAAATGGAAATTTGATCTGGGAACAATATTATTAACATGGGTCTTTGTTCTATACAGACAGATCTGGTGGTCTGAGCAATACAGAGACAGTTGGTGGGAAAATCTGTGACCCATCCAGGGTAATGTTAGGGAACAAATGTTTGAGCAATGCAGCAGGGTGTATTTAATTAATGTTAATTAATCTAATTATAATTGATTTTAAAGTAAAAAAAATTAAATTATGATGAAATCCAAAGTTCCTTCATTCTTTCCCCTCTTCTCACTATGGATTAGCATCCCCTTAACGAAGAAAATACTCGGCATTTGTTTTTCTGGGTTTGCATATTTCACTTTACTATATATTCCTCAGCTCCATCCATTTACCTGCAAATGACATAATTTCATTCTTTTTTCAAAGTATATTTGCTTTAACCATTCATCAGTTTTTTTAAACATTTTTAAATTTTCTTTATTTTTTCTAATTAGTTATACATGACAGCAGAATGAATTTCATTTCATTGTACACAAATGAAGCACAACTTTTCATTTCTCTGGTTTACATGATGAAGAGTCACACCATTTGTGCAATCATGCACATCCCTAGGGTAATGATGTCCATCTCATTCAACCATCTTATCTACCTGCATACCACCTCCCCTACACTCTTCCCCATTCATCTATCATATGATCCAACTGTCCCACATCTGGGTACATGTGCAAAGAAAAATAAATCAGTACATCAAAGAAATATCTGCAATATTCATATTTGTTATGGTACTTTTCACAATACCTAAGATATAAAATCAGCCTAAGTGTGTATCAACAGATGAATGGATAAAAAAGAATACGGCAAATATACATAATGGATTATTATGCATGCATAAAGAAGAAAAAATCCTGTCATTTACAGCAAAATGAGTGGAATGGAGGTCATTATATTAAGTGAAATAAGCCACATGCATACACACAGACACATACACACACACAGGACCGAAATATAGAACAGTGATTATGAGAGATTGGGAATGGTGTGAGAAAAGTGTGTGAAAAGGGTGGTTGGATTTATCTCTGCAATACTATATTTTTGTATGAAATATACTGATCCCATTAATATGTACAATTAATACATGTTTTTTTTTTAATTGATTTTTATTGTAGGTTGTTCAAAACATTACATAGTTTTTGATATATCATAATTCACACTTTGATTCAAGTGGGATATGAACTCCCATTTTTACCCCATATACAGATTGCAGAATCACATCAGTTGCACATTGATTTACATATTGCCATTCTGGAGTCTGTTGTATTCTGCTGCCTTTCCCATCCTCCGCTAACCCCCCTCCCCCCTCCCCTCCCCTCTGCTTTCTCTACCCCCTCTACTGTAATTCATTTCTCCCCCTTATATTTTCCCTCCTTTCCCCTCACTTCCTCTTGTATGTAATTTTGTATACCCCTGAGGGTCTCCTTCCATTTACATGCAATTTCCCTTCTCTCTCCCTTTCCCTCCCACCTCTCATCCCTGTTTAATGTTAATCTTCTTCTCATGCTCTTCTTCCCTACTCTGTTCTTAGTAACTCTCCTTATATCAAAGAAGACATTTGGCATTTGTTTTTAAGGGATTGGCTAGCTTCACTTAGCATAATCTGCTCTAATGCCATCCATTTCCCTCCAAATTCTATGATTTTGTCATTTCTTAATGCAGAGTAATACTCCATTGTGTATAAATGCCACATTTTTTTTATCCATTCGTCTATTGAAGGGCATCTAGGTTGGTTCCACAGTCTTGCTATTGTGAATTGTGCTGCTATGAACATGGATGTAGCAGTGTCCCTATAGTGTGCTCTTTTTAGGTCTTTAGGGAATAGACCGAGTAGTGGAATAGCTGGATCAAATGGTGGTTCCATTCCGAGCTTTCCAAGAAATCTCCATACTGCTTTCCAAATTGGCCGCACCAATTTGCAGTCCCACCAGCAATGTACAAGAGTACCCTTTTCTCCACATCCTCGCCAGCACTTGTTGCTGTTTGACTTCCTAATGGCTGCCAATCTTACTGGAGTGAGATGGTATCTTAGGGTGGTTTTGATTTGCATTTCTCTGACTGCTAGAGATGGTGAGCATTTTTTCATATACTTGTTGATTGATTGTATGTCCTCCTCTGAGAAATTTCTGTTCAGGTCCTTGGCCCATTTGTTGATTGGGTTATTCGTTATCTCATTGTCTAATTTTTTTAGTTCTTTGTATATTCTGGATATTAGGGCTCTGTCTGAAGTGTGAGGAGTAAAGATTTGTTCCCAGGACGTAGGCTCCCTATTCACCTCTCTTATTGTTTCTTTTGCTGAGAAAAAACTTTTTAGTTTTAGTAAGTCCCATTTGTTGATTCTAGTTATTAACTGTTGTGCTATGGGTGTCCTATTGAGGAATTTGGAGCCCGACCCCACAGTATGTAGATCATAGCCAACTTTTTCTTCTATCAGACGCCATGTCTCTGATTTGATATTAAGTTCCTTGATCCACTTTGAGTTAACTTTTGTGCATGGCGAGAGAAAGAGATTCAGTTTCATTTTGTTGCATATGGATTTCCAGTTTTCCCAACACCATTTGTTGAAGATGCTATCCTTCTTCCATTTCATGCTTTTAGCCCCTTTATCAAATATAAGATAGTTGTAGTTTTGTGGATTGGTTTCTGTGTCCTCTATTCTGTACCATTGGTCCACCTGCCTGTTTTGGTACCAGTACCATGCTGTTTTTGTTACTATTGCTCTGTAGTATAGTTTGAAGTCTGGTATAGCTATACCGCCTGATTCACATTTCCTGCTTAGAATTGTTTTTGCTATTCTGGGTCTTTTATTTTTCCATATGAATTTCATGATTGCTTTCTCTATTTCTACAAGAAATGCCATTGGGATTTTGATTGGCATTGCATTAAACCTATAGAGAACTTTTGGTAATATCGCCATTTTGATGATGTTACTTCTACCTATCCATGAACAGGGTATATTTTTCCATCTTCTAAGATCTTCTTCTATTTCTCTCTTTAGGGTTCTGTAGTTTTCATTGTATAAGTCTTTCACCTCTTTTGTTAGGTTGATTCCCAAGTATTTTATTTTCTTTGAGGATATTGTGAATGGGGTGGTTGTCCTCATTTCCATTTCAGAGGATTTGTTGCTGATATACAGGAATGCCTTTGATTTATGCGTGTTGATCTTATAGCCTGCCACTTTGCTGAATTCATTTATTAGCTCTAATAGTTTCTTTGTAGACCCTTTTGGGTCTGCTAGGTATAGAATCATGTCATCTGCAAATAGTGATAATTTAAGTTCTTCTTTTCCTATTTTTATGCCTTTAATTTCTTTCGTCTGTCTAGTTGCTCTGGCCAGTGATTCGAGAACTATGTTGAACAGAAGTGGTGAGAGAGGGCATCCCTGTCTTGTTCCAGATTTTAGAGGGAACGCCTTCAGTTTTTCTCCATTCAGAATGATGCTAGCCTGAGGCTTAGCATAGATTGCTTTTACAATGTTGAGGTATGTTCCTGTTATCCCTAGTTTTTCTAGAGTTTTGAACATAAAGGGATGCTGTACTTTGTCGAATGCTTTTTCCGCATCTATCGAGATGACCATATGGTTCTTATTTTTAAGCCTGTTGATGTGGTGAATAACATTTATTGATTTCCGTATATTGAACCAACCTTGCATCCCAGGGATAAATCCTACCTGATCATGGTGCACAATTTTTTTGATATGTTTTTGTATCCGGTTCGCCAGAAGTTTATTGAGGATTTTTGCATCTAGGTTCATTAGAGATATTGGTCTGTAGTTTTCTTTCTTTGAAGTGTCTTTGTCTGGTTTAGGAATCAGGGTGATGTTGGCCTCATAGAATGAATTTGGAAGTTCTCCCTCTTTTTCTATTTCCTTAAATAGCTTGAAAAGTATTGGTGTTAATTCCTCTTTAAAGGTTTTGAAAAACTCTGCTGTATACCCATCCGGTCCTGGGCTTTTCTTAGTTGGTAGTCTTTTGATGGTATCTTCTATTTCCTCAATTGATATTGGTCTGTTTAGGTTGTCAATATCCTCCTGGCTCAATCTGGGCAAATCATATGACTTAAGAAATTTATCGATGCCTTCACTATCTTCTATTTTATTGGAGTATAAGGATTCAAAATAATTTCTGATAATCTTCTGTATTTCTGAAGTGTCTGTTGTGATATTGCCTTTTTCATCCCGTATGCTGGTAATTTGAGTTCTCTCTCTTCTTCTCTTTGTTAGCGTGGCTAAGGGTCTGTCGATTTTATTTATTTTTTCAAAGAACCAACTTTTAGTTTTGTCAATTTTTTCAATTGTTTCTTTCGTTTCGATTTCATTAATTTCAGCTCTGATTTTAATTATTTCTTGTCTTCTACTTCTTTTGCTGTTGTTTTGCTCTTCTTTTTCTAGGATTTTGAGTTGAAGTATTAGATCATTTATTTGTTGGTTTTTTCTTTTTTTAAGGAATGAACTCCAAGCAATAAATTTTCCTCTTAGAACTGCTTTCAATGTGTCCCATAGATTCCGATATGTTGTGTCTGTGTTTTCATTTATCTCTAAGAATTTTTTAATTTCCTCCTTGATGTCTTCTATAACCCATTGATCATTCAGTAACCTATTGTTCATTCTCCAAGTGATGCATGATTTTTCCTTACTTCTTTTATTGTTGATTTTCAATTTCATTCCATTATGATCAGATAATATGCATGGTATTATCTCTACTCCTTTATATTGTCTAATAGTTGCCCTGTGACATAATATATGATCTATTTTTGAGAAGGATCCATGTGCTGCTGAGAAAAAAGTGTAACTGCTTGATGTTGGGTGGTATATTCTATATATGTCAATTAAGTCTAGGTTATTAATTGTGTTATTGAGCTCTATAGTTTCCTTATTCAACTTTTGTTTGGAAGATCTGTCCAGTGGTGAGAGAGGTGTGTTGAAGTCTCCCATGATTATTGTATGGTGGTCTATTAGACTCTTGAACTTGAGAAGAGTTTGTTTGATGAACATAGCTGCACCATTGTTTGGGGCATATATATTTATGATTGTTATGTCTTGTTGGTGTATGGTTCCCTTGAGAAGTATGTAGTGTCCCTCTTCATCCCTTTTGATTAACTTTGGCTTGAAATCTATTTTATTTGAAATGAGTATGGACACTCCTGCTTGTTTGCAAAGTCCATATGAGTGATATGATTTTTCCCAACCTTTCACCTTCAGTCTATGTATGTCTTTTCCTATCAGATGTGTCTCCTGAAGGCAGCATATTGTTGGGTCTTGTTTAGTGATCCATTCTGCTAGCCTGTGTCTCTTAATTGGTGAGTTTAAGCCATTAACATTTAGAGTTATTATTGAGATATGGTTTGTTCTTCCAGCCATATTTGTTTATTTATGTTACTAAACATGGTTTGTTTTCCTCTTTGATTATTCCCCCCCACCTTTACTGTACTACCTCCCGCTGTTGGTTTTCATTGATATTTTCCATTTCCTCTTCCTGTAATATTTTGCCGAGGATGTTTTGAAGAGCTGGTTTTCTAGCTGCAAATTCTTTTAACTTTTGTTTATCATGAAAGGTTTTAATTTCATCTTCCATCCTGAAGCTTAATTTCGCGGGATACACAATTCTTGGTTGGAACCCCTTTTCTTTCAACGTTTGAAATATGTTATTCCAGGATCTTCTAGCTTTCAGAGTCTGTGTTGAAAGATCAGCTGTTATCCTGATTGGTTTACCCCTAAATGTAATCTGCTTCCTTTCTCTTGTAGCTTTTAAAATTCTCTCCTTATTCTGTATGTTGGGCATCTTCATTATAATGTGTCTAGGTGTGGCTCTCTTATGATTTTGCACATTCGGCGTCCTGTAGGCTTCTAGGATTTGGGATTCTGTCTCATTCTTCAAGTCTGGGAAGTTTTCTCGTATTATTTCGTTGAATAGATTGGTCATTCCTTTGGTTTGGACCTCAATACCTTCCTGTATCCCCATGACCCTTAAGTTGGGTCTCTTTATGTTATCCCATATTTCTTGAATGTTCTGCTCATGGTTTCTTAACAGCTTTGCTGAGCTGTCTATGTTCTTCTCCAGTTGAAATACTTTGTCTTCATTGTCTGATGTTCTATCTTCTAAGTGTTCTACTCTGCTGGTAGTATTCTCAATTGAGTTTTTAAGTTGGTTTATTGTTTCCTGCATTTCCAGGATTTCTGTTTGTTTGTTTTTTATAACCTCTATCTCCCTGTATAATTGATCTTTTGCTTCTTGGATTTGTTTGTGTAATTTATTGTCGAAGTGGTCGAAGTGGTCTTTCATTGTCTGATTTTGCTGTCTAATGTCTTCTTTGAGACTCCAGATCATCTGAAGCATGTATATCCTGAATTCTTTATCTGACATTCCATCTGCTGCAGATATTACCTCTTCTAAAGTTGAGTTGACCTGCATTGCTTGTGGTCCTTTCTTTCCTTGTCTTTTCATACTGATCGCGTTTCTTTCTTCTGGTAGCCACGCCCCCGTATCTGGTGCAAGAGACCTCAGTCGTCAGCACTGGTGGGTGCTGTAGCTGGGAGACCCGCGCCGTGCGGCTCCCGCCGGCTCCTGCGTCAGCGCCGCCTCAGCTCCCGCCGGTTCCCGTGCCGCTGCCACGGTTCCCGCCAGCTCCGTCCGGCTCCCTCGCCGCTCCTGCTAATTTAGAGTCCGCTGGGAAGGAATCTCTTTGGCCGATCTTTGGTGACTTCCCCTCTCTGCTATGGCGGGCCCCTGGCTCCTTGCAGGAGTGACCGAAGGGAGAGGTGGAACTGGCTTGTCTCTGGTCTGATATAATCTCTGGTTTTAGATCCCAGTTCGCTAATTCATAGAGGCTTGGTTAGATTTCCTTCCCATCCTCTCAAGGTGGGGAGCCCTTTCCTGGGTGGGCAGGGCCGTTAGCAGAGCCGGAAGGGCACGTGCCTTCTGTCGGGCCAGGCGGGGACCCTTCTGGCTGCGCTGGGCCGCCGGGGGCTCCCTCAGCGCCAGGCAGATGGCGCCCCGCGTGGCTAAGAGCCGGGTGGGGTAACCCTTCGCAGAGCGGGCGGGCCGCCAGGAGTGCCGGGATGGTGGGAGCTGTCTGCCGGCCGGGCAGGGACCCTTCTCGACGAGCAGGGCCGCTGGGGGCGCTTGTAAAGCCGGGCGGCTGCCGCCGCGTGTCTAAGACCCAGGCGGGCGGGGTGGCTGTTTGCAGGGCAAGAGCGGGACTGGCAGGGTAGCCGGGATGGCGGAAACTGTCTGTTGGCCGGGCAGGGACCCTTCTCACCGAGCAGGGTCGCCGGGGGCGCTTGTAAAGCCGGGCGGCTGCAGCCTCGTGGCTAAGAACCAAGCGGGCGGGGTGGCTGTTTGCAGAACAAGAGCGGAATGGCGGGAGCTGTCTGCCGGCAGGGCGGGGACCCTTCTCGCCGAGCAGGGTCGCCGGGGGCGCTTGTAAAGCCGGGCGGCTGCAGCCTCGTGGCTAAGAACCAAGCGGGCGGGGTGGCTGTTTGCAGAACAAGAGCGGAATGGCGGGAGCTGTCTGCCGGCTGGGCGGGGACCCTTCTCGCCGAGCAGGGTCGCCGGGGGCGCTTGTAAAGCCGGGCGGCTGCAGCCTCGTGGCTAAGAACCAAGCGGGCGGGGTGGCTGTTTGCAGAACAAGAGCGGAATGGCGAGAGCTGTCTGCCGGCAGGGCGGGGACCCTTCTCGCCGAGCAGGGTCGCCGGGGGCGCTTGTAAAGCCGGGTGGCTGCCGCCGCGTGTCTAAGACCCAGGCAGGCGGGGTGGCTGTTTGCAGGGCAAGAGCGGGACTGGCAGGGTAGCCGGGATGGCGGAAACTGTCTGTTGGCCGGGCAGGGACCCTTCTCGCCGAGCAGGGTCGCCGGGGGCGCTTGTAAAGCCGGGCGGCTGCAGCCTCGTGGCTAAGAACCAAGCGGGCGGGGTGGCTGCTTGCCGAACAAGAGCGGAATGGCGGGAGCTGTCTGCCGGCAGGGCGGGGACCCTTCTCGCCGAGCAGGGCCGCCGGGGGTGCTTGTAAAGCCGGGTGGCTGCAGCGGCGTGGCTAAGAACCAGCCGGGTGGGGTGGCTGCTTGCCGAACAAGAGCGGAATGGCGGGAGCTGTCTGCCGGCAGGGCGGGGACCCTTCTCGCCGAGCAGGGTCGCCGGGGGCGCTTGTAAAGCCGGGCGGCTGCAGCCTCGTGGCTAAGAACCAAGCGGGCGGGGTGGCTGCTTGCAGAACAAGAGCGGACTGGCGGGAGCTGTCTGCCGGCAGGGCGGGGACCCTTCTCGCCGAGCAGGGTCGCCGGGGGCGCTTGTAAAGCCGGGTGGCTGCCGCCGCGTGTCTAAGACCCAGGCAGGCGGGGTGGCTGTTTGCAGGGCAAGAGCGGGACTGGCAGGGTAGCCGGGATGGCGGAAACTGTCTGTTGGCCGGGCAGGGACCCTTCTCACCGAGCAGGGTCGCCGGGGGCGCTTGTAAAGCCGGGCGGCTGCAGCCTCGTGGCTAAGAACCAAGCGGGCGGGGTGGCTGTTTGCAGAACAAGAGCGGAATGGCGGGAGCTGTCTGCCGGCAGGGCGGGGACCCTTCTCGCCGAGCAGGGTCGCCGGGGGCGCTTGTAAAGCCGGGCGGCTGCAGCCTCGTGGCTAAGAACCAAGCGGGCGGGGTGGCTGTTTGCAGAACAAGAGCGGAATGGCGGGAGCTGTCTGCCGGCTGGGCGGGGACCCTTCTCGCCGAGCAGGGTCGCCGGGGGCGCTTGTAAAGCCGGGCGGCTGCAGCCTCGTGGCTAAGAACCAAGCGGGCGGGGTGGCTGTTTGCAGAACAAGAGCGGAATGGCGAGAGCTGTCTGCCGGCAGGGCGGGGACCCTTCTCGCCGAGCAGGGTCGCCGGGGGCGCTTGTAAAGCCGGGTGGCTGCCGCCGCGTGTCTAAGACCCAGGCAGGCGGGGTGGCTGTTTGCAGGGCAAGAGCGGGACTGGCAGGGTAGCCGGGATGGCGGAAACTGTCTGTTGGCCGGGCAGGGACCCTTCTCGCCGAGCAGGGTCGCCGGGGGCGCTTGTAAAGCCGGGCGGCTGCAGCCTCGTGGCTAAGAACCAAGCGGGCGGGGTGGCTGCTTGCCGAACAAGAGCGGAATGGCGGGAGCTGTCTGCCGGCAGGGCGGGGACCCTTCTCGCCGAGCAGGGCCGCCGGGGGTGCTTGTAAAGCCGGGTGGCTGCAGCGGCGTGGCTAAGAACCAGCCGGGTGGGGTGGCTGCTTGCCGAACAAGAGCGGAATGGCGGGAGCTGTCTGCCGGCAGGGCGGGGACCCTTCTCGCCGAGCAGGGTCGCCGGGGGCGCTTGTAAAGCCGGGCGGCTGCAGCCTCGTGGCTAAGAACCAAGCGGGCGGGGTGGCTGCTTGCAGAACAAGAGCGGACTGGCGGGAGCTGTCTGCCGGCAGGGCGGGGACCCTTCTCGCCGAGCAGGGTCGCCGGGGGCGCTTGTAAAGCCGGGTGGCTGCCGCCGCGTGTCTAAGACCCAGGCAGGCGGGGTGGCTGTTTGCAGGGCAAGAGCGGGACTGGCAGGGTAGCCGGGATGGCGGAAACTGTCTGTTGGCCGGGCAGGGACCCTTCTCGCCGAGCAGGGTCGCCGGGGGCGCTTGTAAAGCCGGGCGGCTGCAGCCTCGTGGCTAAGAACCAAGCGGGCGGGGTGGCTGCTTGCCGAACAAGAGCGGAATGGCGGGAGCTGTCTGCCGGCAGGGCGGGGACCCTTCTCGCCGAGCAGGGTCGCCGGGGGCGCTTGTAAAGCCGGGTGGCTGCAGCGGCGTGGCTAAGAACCAGCCGGGTGGGGTGGCTGTTCGCCGAGCGAAAGCAGGGCCGCCAGGGTAGCCGGGATGGCGGGCGCTGTCTGCTGGCTGGGCGGGGACCCTTCTGCCGCGCTGCTCTGGGCCGCCTGCAGCTTGCAGAAGCGGCGGGTGGCCGCGGGATTGGACTCTGAGCCCGCGCTGCCAGTCAAGTTTCACTTGTCTGGGGCAAACTGTCACGTCTAATAAACTTACTAATTCTCGGCAGGTCTCCTTTCAACGGAATTTTGCTAGAAGATCCTCAGTAGGTAGAATGTAGCTGTTTTAATTGGTGTTTCTGATCCCATTAATGTGGAGATATTGAAAGTGCAGCTTCCTCGCCGGCCGCCATGTTGGATCCCCCCAATTAATACATGTTAATAAAATGTTTTTAAAGGAAAGAAAAGAATGATGAAATCGATAGTCCATAGGCAGTATGCTATCCTTAATCTCAATGAAAACAATTACTATACTAATAATGATCATCAACTATCATGTAGAATCACAGTGCTTACAATATTTCAACAAATATTTTACTCTATAAATCTGTTTTACAAATGTTGAAAGTAGGCAGATAATATCAACCAAAATAACCCATAAAACTTCAAAGACTATATATTTTATCCACTCCTGTATATATTATATGCACGCACACATGTATGTGTATATACTAATGAAATTGAATGTAAATGAAATTTTTTCATCAGATATTACATCAGTCATCAAAAACTATTTAATTCTTCAAAACTATTTCATATACACACAAAATATTTTTTTTCCATTTCAGTGTAATGGCAATATGCCACAGTCTGGCTGGGCACAAAATCATGAGCCACTCAAACAGGAACAAACTTTATTTTGAAACTCCCACCAATGCCCTGTATGCTCCTGGTAAATATGCCGACCCACACATGCAGAGTTCTCCCAGACACGCACACACAGGAAATCCCTCCTCTGGAATTCCCTCCTACTGCACTTCCCCAACCAATGGGAACTCTCCAGGAGTCCCATAGCAGGTCAAGGTGGACAGCAGGGGTCTAATATCCATTTGAACACAGAACTTAACATAATCATCTCAATAGCTTGCTGGTATCACCTTTCAACCAAAAATGCCATGCATCCTTACTACTTGGCTATGGCTCTTAGCAGCAATAAAAATTTTTTTCACTAATTTAAGACAATCACTTTTTAAAAAACTAATTCTTGCATATATATGTTTGCCAGTAATCTTGGAGATATAAGTCTTTTAGAAGTTATAAGATCATTGGATAGTAGATAGATAAATATATCTGTTAATAACATTCCAGCAAAATTTATTGACTATTCATCAATCAGTTTCATTCAGTCACTCATCTTCATTAAAATTAAAGATGAAAGTGAAATTATATTTCAAGGTTAAAACATAATTAGGCAGGCTGGGGATGTGGCTCAAGCTGTAGTGCGCTTGCCTGGCATGCGCAGAGTGCTGAGTTTGATCCTCAGCACCACATAAAAATAAAATAAAGATGTTGTGTCCACCGAAAACTGGAAAATAAATATTAAAAAATTATTTCTCTCTCTCTCTCTCTCTCTCTCTCTCTCTCTCTCTCTCTCTCTCTCTCTCTCCCCCTCTTAAAAAAAAAAAAACATAATTAGGCAGTTTACTTCATTTCACAATTTTCTACTGATGTTACAATCTTACTTTTTTCAGGTCTAAATTGCCTGGCAACTGATGTATATCACCAACCACAGTGTAGACATCTATATTTTAATGATTCTTTTTCTCTTACCAAAATATTAAAAATGTGCCCCTTGTAAGAAACATTCAATGATGAACCTATAGATAATAATACTTGTGCACATGGTCAAATTTTAAGTTGTGTTTTTCAGTGAAGAAACATGTATTAAATATGGACTTGCCATTTATACTGTATACATTTTATATCCCTATCTGCATTATAACATGGCATTTTATGATAAATTTTAGAACAATTACTTCTGTTTCTATTCAAATAAGCATTCCAGTAGCTTTTTTAATTTTGAACCAATATGATACAGTACCATGTGCAACAGTAGAGTCAACTTACAAATTGGACAAATAATTTTCAGATATCTTGGAGAATTGGCATGAAAGTACTATTCCAAACTAAATGTTTAGAATGTCAATTATAATTGAATTAATTTTAAGTGTGTGATGTAATTTGAATTATTTCTTTGATATTTCATGAAGGATCTTTCTAAAATACCATCTAATATATAACAGATTTTTAGAAAGTTCTTCTTATGAAAATACCCAAATTACAATGAAATGAGAGACTTAGCAATATTTTAAAATAATGTTCTGGAGTAGTCACAAAATAGTTCTTGCTACAAAAAATAATAATACTTGAACAAAATCAAGAAATCTTTCTCTCATAAAAATAAGTAGTTATAAACATTTTCATTTTGATGCATACAGGGGGGTATATTTTTGAACATGAATTATAATACAATCCTTTGTAGATGAGCACTCTACCATATCATCTCCCATGTTGGAACATTTCAATCAAATCATGTTAAGATTAAATCAATCTCATTTAATTATTTTTGGTTATTCATTAATTTTCCTTAAGAATGTCCATGAGAGATTTTGGAAAGAAATATAAATTTTGGAAGTGAGGTAGTATCATCCAATATTTAGACTTTGTTTCTCACAGTTTTCAAATATTTTTTCTCTCTTTCATAATCATTATCCTCATTTTTTAGCTTTTAAAATTTTAATTAATTTTTAACTCTTACATTAAAAACATAAAAAATGAACATATTAATCAGGTTTTGTATGATGCTCTTGATATGTGTATACATTGTGTGTAATGTTTAAATAAGTTAAACATATCTAACTACTTAAATATTTATCATTTTTATGATGAAAATATTAAAAATTTTTTCTTTTAGCTTTTTGCAATGTACAGTATATATTATCGTTACAGATCATTATCTTACCATTTAATTATGCACAGCTCATATCTAATTGTAAGCTAGTACTCATTAGTCATCCTTTCCCCAGCTCTCACTTCTTTCTCCTCTTTTCATCCTCTGACATAGTTTCCAAATATTCACCTCAAAGTGTAGTTCAAAAATCTGAGTACAAGAGCAAATTATCACTAAAATACAGAGGAAAGTTGGCAAATTCAATTGATTTCTGCCTACAGTGAATTCAGAAAGTGTTTCTGGATGCCTACTTATGAAATAGAATATATTCTCTTCCACTCAGCTTTTAAAAAAATCTTATGTTGGTACATTGGTTCTAACATTGATGGGAGTAGTCTAAAGTTGAAAAGAATGCAAAAAAAAAAAAAAAAAAAATGAAAGGACAAAAATACACCTGAAGAATAGAAGTGATTTGGAAAGATTATAGTTTTTTGTTATGTAACCAATCCAAGGACAGGTACATCATTCATACACCCGCCCCCCCCACACACACACACACTAATAATATTTGGGTTTGTTGTCACTTCACCGGCTGCTCCCCAGGTGCAGTGCTGGAGAGAAAACACATTGGCCATGATTTTCTTCAGTAAGTATAGACCAAATTCAGCTACTTAACTAGGACTTTGAAGCTCAGGAAAGCTGGAAATTTTCAGGCTATTGATTGCTTCATGAAATTATTCTGCTCTCAAATAAGTTGCTTCAATAATCTAGAAGGGGAATATCAAAGAGAGGGAGAAGGTACATTTATTTTATTTTTTTTCAGTAGTAGGAACAGAAGCCAAGGGCACTTTACCACTGAACCTTTTATAAAGTAGCTCATTAATCCATTGGTAGCTGTTAATATTCAGGCTAGTTAATATATTTATGCTCTAGAAAATCAGGGCATTTTTTGTTTTGTTTTGTTTTGTTTTGTTTTGCTATGCTGTGCTGGGAGAGGAAGCTGGGTCTTTGTACATGCTGGGCAAGCCCTCTACCACTGAGCTATACCCCAACCCTACGATGCTCATTTTTGATATTTGCCACAAGTAATTGCCAAATATGAGAATGTTTGATATTTCCCTGAAGTATATAGTGAAAATCCTATACCATAAATACAGATGTTGTGAGGAAATGGAAGCATTATGTTATAAAAATCAGTTATTAAAAACATGACTTGCATAGTAAATATTGAAAAAACAAGCAAAGGTAAGTAACCAAAAAAAAAAAAAAAAATTAAAATGTGTGGGGCATAGAGTGATGTTTTGTGAAATCCTAGACTTTGCAATGAAATTTGTTTATGTCTTTATTGTTTAATGTTTTCATACTGGTTGTCATTCTGATTAAGGACTGTGATGATATATTCTCAGTGGAGGAGTTGTCAGCAACTGCAATTTGTGCTCTATTCTGGCTGTGCTATTAACTTATCCTTAATACTGAATGCTTCAATACTACTAAAGTTGATATTATGCAGGTGGTGGGAGAAAGAACCTATAAGAATCTTAAGGTCAGTTTTATCCTAGCCCTGCCTTCTTTTCTGAATCCACTGGGAGCCATTTATAACAATTGCTGAAAAAGCCAGAACACTCTTATTTCTTCACTGTGAGAAGCACTCACCCTTAGAAAGACTCTCAAATCTGCAACTTTACAAAGTACACTTTGCTAATAAGCCTGCAGAATACCACAGGGCTTTTGAAAACATAGATCAATGCCAACTACTTTATTACTTGACGTTGCCAATAGCAGGCACCTGCAGTGAAGTTTTCTGTTTTTAGAACACTTTTTTTTTTCTTTTGCATATTTGTATCTTTGGATGAGAGATTTTATACCAAGCAAACTCCCACAGTTATTGCTTCATATCTGAGCTCATAATTCATACTCAACCACATAGTTATAATTGGCTATATTGAAGACCTCTTTAACTCGCCAAAGGAAAATATAAACTAACCTTTATTTTGAGAAATGAAAGGTAATATTTATTCTTGATGTTTTCTTATTCTCTTAAAATAAACCAGTGAATTGTTTTGCATTTTCCAGCATACTTAACATTAATGGTCCTCAAGTAACAGCCAGAGGATATTTTCAGTGCTCATATTTATCCCTATTGTGATAATTTTGTATTCCTTACATAAAACACTGACAAGTTGATCTTAAGAGAATTATCAATTAGTCATATTTAAATTTTGTCACTACACAAAATCAAATGCTTAGCTCTTTCTCCTGACCCTCGAGCTTCCACTGAGAGTGCTCAAATATTACTAATACTAAAGAGATGGTGTGCTTAGAGATACTCCCAGTAATGTATTTAAAATGAACCTATGGCCTGATGTGTATGTGTATAGGTGTGTGTCTGTGGGTTTGCATTTACACATATAAACTGCAGAAAATCAGTCCAATGTCACTTTTCAAATACTTAGATTTTTCTCTGATGAAGTATTCTTGCACACTTAAAGTATTCTATCATATACAATGACTTTCTAAGGCTTTCTATTTGAGTGTTTGTGTCTATGTGAATGTGTTTTTTGGCTGTGCATGAAGAATAGCACTTTAAAGATGAAGAACTTAATGTTGGCAGTCATTCAGACACAGGCCGCTCGCTCCTCCAGGGGCAGATAATGGTTTCAGGGCTCAATAAATAATGCAGGCTTTTAACCTTCTTTTGATTTGAAACTATTTCTCTCCTAATAAAATTCTACACATTGTGTGCAACCTCCAAGCTTCCTGCAGTTCTACATAATCCCACGGAGGATGCAATAGAATCACTCTAATGCCACACACTTTGATATATAAAACACTACCAAGGCACTCAGAAACATGCCATTGCAGTTTCCGGTGTTTCCCAGTCTGTGTGTTCAGTACCAGAAGACTCTCTCCAATGAGTCTCAATCAATTTTAAAAGCATCAGCTTAAATATCAAAATCTTGACCAACCTTAATATATAATTCGTATGAAATAGTAACAGTAGTGGCTTAGTGTTTCATATTTTGAAAATCCGTTTTTCTTTTCTCAAGAAAACACAAAACAGAGCACTTTTAAATAAGAATGTAATAGTAAGGGTATTCATCAAATGCAATCATCAAATAAATTTAAGTATCTAAAATATCAATGATTTGCTCATACATGAATATATCTATTATAAAGAATGTTATATATAATAAGAGTTCATTAAATACTGTAAATTACATTATAAAACTGATAATTCTAACAGTGTGCATTGTGTGTATTGCTCACTGAATAAAATAAAGACAATTCATATTCCTCACTACATTCTAAATTGAATAATTTCAAATAAAGAAAATTCTTTCAAAATAACTTGAATATAATCTTTATCCAGAAAGAAATAAAAAGGGAACCAAACATTTTAGGTTTGATAATGTGAAGACTTTTAAATTTTTTCTATAGCTGAATTGTTGAAATGATTCTTGTATTGAAATAGTGAAAATTTTATATTTTTGAACTGAGACAGTAATATCAGGATGGCCATTTCATAGCTTGAAAGAATCAGCATAGAACAATTCTGGGCTACATTTTTTAAAAAATGGAAAGCATTATCCCATGCAAACTACATGGCATATTTTTAAATGTTTTATTAGTAAATTATAGTTGTACTTAATAGTGGGGTTCATTGTGACATAATCTTACATGCATGGTATAATTTGCTTTATTTGGGTCCCCAGTATTTCATCTTTCCCTCCCCTCCTCTTATGGTTTAGGTTTTAGGTTTCTCCAAAAGCTCATGTGTGAGTCAATGCAAAGGTTTACAGGTGAAATGATTGGGTTATGAGAGCCTCAACCTAATCAGTGTGTTAACGCACTGAGGGATTAACTTGGTGGTAACTGTAGGCAGCTAGGGTATGAGTGGAGGAGGTAGGTGATTGGGGGTGTATCTTTGGGGTTTATATTTTGTTATTTTTGAGCAGAGCTGTCTCTCTCTTCTTCCTGACTGCTTTCCTCTGCGGTACTCTTGTGCCATGGTGTGCTGCCTCACCAAAGGCCTAAGGAATGGAGTTGGCCATCCATGCATTGAGACATTTGAAACTGTGAGCCAACAAATAAAAATTTCCCCCTCAAATTCTTCTTCTCAGGTCTTTGGGTCACGGCTATGAAAAAGCTAAAATACCTCCTACCTCTCCCTGTCCCCTATCCTTTATTGTACTAGTTTTCTTCCTATTTATTTATTATATTTTCAATTGGTACTTTATGGGTATACATGAATGTGACATCCATCAGAGTATATTCATATATACACAGAGCATAATTTGGTCAGTTTTATCCTGCAGATTCTTGCTTTTTCCATGTCTCCTCCCTGCCCCTTAATTCCCTTCCACTACTCCACTTATACCACTTCTCTTTCCATGGGATCTCCTCACTTGCTTCCCCCCTTATTTTGCCGACCTCCCACACAAAAGAGAAAACAGTTGACCCTTGACTTGTTCTCCAGTTCCAGCTATGTACCAACAAATACTTATCTTATTTTGAAACTTCAGGAAGCCTAAAGAAGTATACTGCAAGAGGAAGAAAGAAGTTACATATCCATAAATCCACTTTATCAAATCTTTTAATAAGCAAATAAACAAGTGACTTATGTCATAAAACATGAGTTCTTAAGGTTGCAAAAAAGCATGCTGTGAAAATGTGGTACATATACACAATGGAATATGACTCAGCCATTTTAAAAAAATGAAATTATGGCATTTGCCAGTAAATGGACGGAACTGGAGACTATGGTGATGGGAATAGGAAAGACAGTAGAATGAATCAGACCTAACATTCCTATGTTCATATATGAATACATGACCAATGTAATTCCACATCAGGTAGAACCAAAAAAATGGGAAGTTATACTCCATGTATGTATGCTAGGTCTAAATACATTCTACTGTCATGTATAATTAAAAATAACAAATAGTTTTTTAAAAGCATGCTGTGTTTCAACATATTAATACTTAAATTTAAATATTGTTTCAATATTGAGATCATACTCTCACTTTGATTTTAATCCTGCTTCTTTTTACTTAAAATTACATGTAAAACATACCATTGAATATTTTCCCCATATCTTTATTGGCATTAGCATTCTGTTATGATATCCTATGAATATTATGATGTGAGATTATCCTATTATCAAATCAACTGTGTAAATTATTTGCTATTATAAACATTATTATAATGAATAACTTGAATAACTTTCAATACTAACTATATTCCCACATCAATTCCTTGAAGTAGAATTACAAAGGGGCATTATTTTTTCAGGATCTCAATTCATATAGTAAATTGTCTCCTGAGAAGCTGCCACATCAAAGAGTAAATAAGTATGTGTGTGTGTATGTGCGTGTATCAGTGTAATCTCACCAACATCATGTGTGATTATTGAGATCAATGACAATTTGAAAGAAAAAATCATTAATTCCATATTGCTTTCATTTCTATTTCATTGTATATAAACATATTTTTTCACATAAGTTAGCTGTTTATGTTTCTCTGATTTCTTTTTCCTATTTAAGTTCTGTGCCCATTTTTCCAACAGTTTTTAAATTGAAAATAATTTTTATTTTTTAAGTGACAAAGTATAAATTGTTTATTACATACAACATGTTGTTTTAAAATGTATATACATTATGAAATGGCTAAATGGAGTGGATTAACATTAGCTTTATCTCATATAACTATCATTTCTGTGGTGCTCGAAATCTATTCTCTTAGTGATTTTTAAATTTACATTGTTGTGATTAACTGTAGTTGCCACATTGTACAATAGCTTTTTTGAACTTCTTCCTCTCACTAACTGAAATTTTGTGTTCTCTGATCAATAATTCCCCAACGCTCTCCCCACACTGAGTCCCTAATACCATTTAGTAAGTTCACATTTTTTATGCTCCATATGTGAGTGAGATCATGTGAGATCTTTTTTTTTTTTTCCACATGACTTAACAAAATGCCTTCCAGGTATATCCATATTGTCCCAAATGACAGAGTCTTCTTCTTTTTGGAGGTGAAATAGTTTTCCATTGTGAATATATTTTCTTCATTCATTCATTCATTCATTCATTCTTCTGTCCAAGGATACTTATCTTGGTTCTATGTCTTGGCTATTTTCATAATGCTGCAATGAACATGGAAGTGCAGATATCTGTTCAACATGCTTTTACATTTCCTTGGACGTATATTGGCTTACCCAGTAGTGGAATTAAGAGATCACAGGGCAGCTATATTCTTAAATTTTTGACAAATCTATGTACTGTTTTCTAATAACTATGCTAATTTACATTTTTAAAACAGTGTGGACAGGTTCACTTTTCTCTATAACCTCTACAACACTTTTTATCTTTCATCATTTTGATTATACACATTCTAACAGATATGAAGTTACAACTCACTATGCTTTTAATTTGCATTTTTCTGATGACTACTAATAGTGATCATTTTTTTCATTTACCTCTGGGCCACTTGTATGTTTTCATTTGAGAAATGTCTACTCTTTGCCCATCTTTAAACCAGATCACCTGTTTTCTTTACATTGGGTTCGAGTTCTTATATATTTTAGATAGTAACCCCTTATAAATGTTGTTTGCAGTATTTTCTTCCTTCCTGTGGTTGTCTCTTCACTCAATTGATCATTTCCTTGGCTAAGCAGAAACTTTTTTACTTGATAAAATCCTGTGTGTCTGTTCATTTGCTCATTTGATGCTATTCCCTGAGGTTTTTTTCATTCTGCATTATTTTTCTTCTCTATTTACATATTTTCAAATAACCTGTCTTTTAGTTAGCAGGTTCTTTCTTCTGCTTGGTCGATTCTGCCATTGGTGTTTTCTGTTATCTTTTTAAAATTTCATTAACTATGTAATTCTTATAAAAATGTGAAATAAATAGAAACAGACTTTAATTTCTATTTGAATTGTTAAAACTAATTTCAATCTCTGAATTACATTTCTTATTTGATTCATTTATTATCATTGTTATTTCATGGATTATTTGTATATATTTCCTGTGGTTCACTGAACTTCCTTTGCAACAACTATTTTGAATTGTTTGAAGATCATATAAGATTTCTTTGGTTCAGTTACTGGTAAATTATAATATTCCTTTGGTAGTGGTATATTTCTTCTATTTTTCATGATTCTTATCGCCTTATGTTTATTATTGCATATTTGAAGAAGTAGAATCTCTTCTTAATCTTTACAGATTGTCTTTTCTCCTGAAAGACTTTTACCAGTCAGCCTGTTCAGAGATTCAGGGCAGGTTGCTTGGTCTGGTCCAAAGATAGACTTGCTGTGGAAGTTGTCAGGCAGGCTGAACTGATGATAAGGATAGCCAGTAAGCAGGCTGGAAGTCCAGGGCTGCTGAGACCAACCTGGTAGTGGAGCAGGATTAGAGTCTGAGTCTGCAGAAATGACTTTGATTGTAGGATGCGTCTAAGGCTAGGGTGGAGGTTCAGACTGCAGGTTGCTGGCCTGGAAACTGTGGATGTGAAAAAATGCCTGATGCTGAATTTCACTGGGGCCAACCATATATTGGGTGTGAAGTCCAGTGTTCACTTCATCCTCTTTCTCCCAAACAGAGGGTGTTTGTGTCCATGCTGAATTGCCTAATTTGGGGAAGGGTTAATGTAGGTTCTTTCTGCCCTCTTCAAAATATCTGTTCTTATTTCTCTGCTAAACCCAAGAGCTGTGATCTCTCACTTGATTTTCTTAGTTCTTGTGAAGACATTTTTGAGTGTGAATAGTTATTCATAATAATGTTTCTACAGGGACAAATACAGTAGAGTTTTATTCTTCATCCTGCTCCACTTTTCTCTCCCAAATTTTTTTCATATGAAGTTCTCAGTGTTTAGGATAAAAATTCTTAGTCAATAATATTTTTGACTTGTGAAATATGCAGTTAAAGCTTGTTCACAAATATTTACATGTACTTCAATCTACTTTTAATAATCATATAAAAACAATTATAGGTAAGATTTTAGTGAATAACATGAACAACTTTATATTAAAGCCATCTCACAAATAATAACTCCTGTTTCAAATCATTTTAAATGTGAATTATATTAAATATTTAGGAAAGAAATAAGACCAGTTTCCTTAACAGTATTATGTTAAAGAAAATAAACAGTTTGGAACCAACAGTTCTAACTGTTTTTTACAAAGCATCATTACCCCATACTAAAAGTTATAAAGATGATACAAGAAAGAAAAAGCGTATTCTAATATACTTGTGAATATATAAGCAAAAATGTTTGATAAAATGCTAGAAAACTTAATCCAGCAATAGAGAAAGAGTTTCCAAGTATGTTATATAAATGGGTAGCAATGTTGCAAGATACTAGGTCAACATTCAAAAATTATTTGGATTTTATATATCATCAGAAATATTTTAGAAAGTAAAGTTTAAAAACATTATTAATGCTAGCATATAAAATGTGAAATAAATAGGAACAGACTTTAAAAACAAGTTAGAGATTTACACTTAAATACAAACATTGCCATTAAAAATTAAAGAAGAAAAAGTATGGAGGGCTGGGGATGTGGCTCAAGCGGTAGCACGCTCGCCTGGCATGCTTGCGGCCCGGGTTCGATCCTCAGCACCAGATACAAAACAAAGATGTTGTGTACGCCGATAACTAAAAAATAAAAATATTAAAATTCTCTCTCTCTCTCTCTCTCTCTCTCTCTCTCTCTCTCTCTCCCTCTCTCTTTAAAAAAAAAGTATGGAGATAATCATAACAGAATATCTATATTGGAAGATTAGAAGGATCAATATTGTTAAAATGTCCTTTCTCCCCAAGAGAATGGATAAATCAATGCAATGCCAAACAATATCCATAGACTTCTTGATATTATTTGTAAGTTATATGACATATGATGGATGTATAAAATCCAAAGTAATCATGAAAAATGATATGATGAACTATTTCTCATCACTGATTTCAAAATTTACTCCAAAGTCACAATAATTAGGACTGTATAAGACTGACATAAAGACTGACAAATAAATCAACAAAAGAGACGTGGAAATCATTAAAAAATTACCATTATAAAAACATATGTTGACACAAAGATTTTCTTTTTTTTTTTACTTTTTTGATTTTTTACTTTATTTTTTGTTTTGATTAATTATATATGATAGTAGAATGCATTTATGCACTTTGACATATCATACATAAATGGAGCACAATTTCTCATTTTTCTGTTGTAGAATCATATCAGTCATGCAGTTATATAAGTATACAAGGTAATAATGTAGGTTTCATTCTACTATCCTTTCTATCTTCATATCCCCTCTCCTCCCTTCACTCCCCTCTATCTAATCTAAATAACTCTATTCTTCCCTAATGCCCCATCCCTCTTATTGTAAATTAGCACCTGCATAGCAGAGAAAATTTTGGGCCTTTGGTTTTTTGGGATAAGTTTATTTCACTTAGCATGATATTCTCCAGCTCCATCTATTTACTGGAAAATGACATAATTGCTTCTTTAAAGCTGAGTAATATTCCTTCGAATATATATACCACATTTTCTTTATCCATTTATCTATTGAAGGGCTTCTAGGTTGGTTACATAGCTTAACTATTGTGAATTGAGCTGCTATAAACATTGATGTGGCTGCATCATTATAGTGATTTTAAGTCCTTTGGGTATAAACCTAGGAATAAGTAGTTGGGTCATATGTTGTTTCCATTTCAGGTTTTCTGAGGAATCTCCATACTGCTTTCCATAATTATTCATTGGATTTGCAGTCCCACCAGCAATGTACAAGTGTACCTTTTCCCCCACATTCTCGCCAACATTTAATGTTGCCTGTATTCTTGATGATTGCAATTCTGACTGAAGTGAGGTGAAATCTTAGAGTAGTTTTGATCTAAATTTCTTTAATTGCTAGAAATTTTGAACATTTTTTCATATATTTGTTGATTGATTATATTTCTTCTTCTGTCAAGTGTCTGTTCAATTCCTTAGCCCATTTATTGATTTGGCTATTTGTTTTTTGTTTTGTTTGTTTTCTTTTTGGTATTAATTTATTTGAGTTCTTTATATATCCTAGAGATTAGTGGTTTATCTGAGGTGCATGTGGTAAAGATTTTCTCCCAATCTGTAGGCTCTCTCTTCACATTATTGATTGTTTCTTTTGCTGAGAAGTTTTTTAATCTGAATCCATCCCATTTATTGACTCCTGATTTCTTGGGCTTTAGGGGTCTTGTTAAGGAAATCAGATCCTAGGATGACATGGTGAAGATATGGGCCCACTTTTTCTACTAATAAAGTAAAGGGTCTCTGTTCTAGTGCCTAAGTCTTTGATCCATTTTGAGTTGAGTTTCGTGCAGGGTGAGAGAGGTTTAATGTCATTTTGTTACATGTGCCTTTTCATTCTTCCCAGCCACATTTGTTGAATAGGCTTTCTACAGTTTTTAGCACCTTTGTCTAGTATGAGATAACTGTATTTGTGTGTATTTGTCTCTGTTTTGTATTCTGTACCATTGGTCTATGTGTCTGTTTTGATGCCAATACTTTGCTATTTTTGTTATTATAGCTCTGTATTAAGGTTAAGGTCTGGTATTGTGATGCCTACTGCTTCACTTTTCTTGGTAAGTATTGCTTGGCTATTCTGGGTCTCTTATTTTTCCAAATGAATTTCATTGTTGCTTTTTCTAGTTCCATAAGTAATGTCATTGGGATTTTTAATAAGAATTGCATTATATCTATATAATGTTTCTGATAGTAGGGCCATTTTCACAGTATTAATTCTGCATATCCAGGGCATGGGAGGTCTTTCCATCCTCTCTCACCTCTTTTGTTAGATTGATTGATTCCCCAATTATGGGGGAGGCTATTGTGAATGGAATAGTTTTTCTAACTTCTTTGACAGTGGATTCATTGTTTATGTACAGGAATGTGTTTGATTTATTGGTGTTGTTATTTTATATTCTGCTACTTACCAGAATTTATTTATTAGTTCTAAAGTTTTCTGGTGGGATTTTTTGGATCTTCTAAATATAGAATCATGTCATTGGCAAATAATGATAGCTTGAGTTCTTCTTTACTTATTTGTATCCCTTTAATTATTTTTTTTTTTTTCCAGTCTGATTGCTCTGGCTAGAGTTTCATGTATGGTGTTGAATAAAAATGGTGAAAGAGGGCATTCTTATTTTGTTCCATTTTAGAGGGAGTGCTTTCACATTTTCTCAGTTTCAAATTCTGCTGGATTTGGGTTTAGCATGTGTAGTTTTTACAATGTTGAGGTATGTTCCTACTATCCCTAGGTTTTCTAGTGTTTTGAACAAGGAGGAGGGCTGTATTTTGTTCAAATACTTATCCTGCATATATTGAGATGATCAAATGATTCTTGTTTTTAAGTCTATTGGTATGATGAATTACACTTATTAATTTCTGTGTATTGAACCAACCCTGCATCCCTGAGATGAACCCCACTTGATCATGGTGCACTATCTTTTTAGTATGTTTTTGTATGCAATTTTCCAGAATCTTATTAAGAAATTTTGCATATATGTTCATCAGGGATATTGGTTTGAATTTTTTTTCTTTGATATGTCTTTGTTTTGGGTACCAGGGTGATATTAACCTCATAGAATGAGTTTAAAAGGGTTCCTTAGATTTTGAATTTCATGGAATACTTTGAGGAGTATTGGTGTTATTTCTTCTCTAAAGGTCTTGTAGAACTCGGCTGAAAATTTGTCTGGTCCTGGGCTTCTCTTGATTCGTAGGCTTTGGATGACATTTTATATTTCATTATTTGAAATTGATTTGTATAAATTGTGTGACCTCCTGATTAAGTTTGAGTAGGTCATATGTCTCTAGAAATTTGTCAATATCTTTGATATTTTCTATTTTATTGGAGTACAAATTTTCAAAATAGTTTCTAATCATCTTCTATATTTTAGTCATGCCCATTGTGATATTTACTTTTTCATCACATATTACAGTAAGTTTTATTTTGTCTTTTATTATTATTATTATTATTTAGCATGGCCAGAGGTTCTATCTATTTATTTTTTTAACGAACCAATTTTTTTGTTTTGCCAATTTTTTTAAATTGTTTCTTTTGTTTCAATTTTGTTGATTTCAGCTCTGATTTTAACTATTTCCTGTCTTCTACTGCTTTTGGTGTTGATTTGTTCTTTTTCTAAGACTTTGAGATGTAATATTAGATCATTTGTTGACTTTTTATTCTCTTAATAAATGAGATCAATGCAATAAACTTTTCTCTTAGTATTGTCTTCATAGTGACCTAGAGATTTTGATATGTTGTATCAGTGTTCTTATTTACCTCTAAGAATTATTTTATTTTATTCTTCTAGTATCTATTCATCATTCAATAGTGTATTATTTAGTCTCCATGTTAGAGTAGTTTCTACTTTTTATTTTATTGTTGATTTCTAATTTTATTCCATTATGTCCTGATAGAATGCAGGGTATTATCTCCATTTTATTTGCATTTACTAACAGCCTCTTTGTGGCATAATATATGGTCTTTTTTAGAAAAGTATTTATGTTCTGTGAAAAAAAAAAGAGTATTTGTTCATTGATGGAAGAAATATTCTATATATGTCTGTTACGTCTAAATTATTGATTGTATTATTTAGTTCTTAATTTCTTTATTTAGTTTTTGTTTGGAAGATTTGTTTAGTAGTGAGAGAGGTGTGTTAAAGTCACCAAATGTTATTGTATTGTGGTCTATTTGATTCTTGAAATTGAGAAGGGTTTATTTGAAGTACATATATACTTACTTGGGGGGGGGCATAAATATTTATAATTGTGATTTCCTTCTGCTACATATGTCCCTTAAGCAGTATGAAATGTACTTCTATGTCCTTTGCTGAGAGCCATAGCCAAGTAGGAATGAGAGATGGCATTTTTGGTTGAAAGGTGACCCCAGCAAGCCATTGAGATGATAATGATTATGTTAAGATGTGCATTCAATTGGAGATTAGACCCCTGCTGTCTGCCTAGGCCTGTCTTCCAAGTGGTCTAGTCTGTTGGTGATGCTTCCTTTCAAAGATTTCTGCTTGTTTTTTTTTTCCTCACTATCTCTAACTTTTATTGAAGTATCTTAGTTTGTCTGAGGTGATTTGTTCCCTTGTTTTATTATGTTGTTTGTATGTTTTCCCACCTAGTGGTATTGATCTGAGGCAGTACAGATTCTACCCTGTAGACTCATATTATCCCTGAAGGTTTCCAATACCTTGCCTTTAAGGGGGGAACCCATATCAACAGCACTCAGTGTAAAATCTAATAGCTATAATAACTATAAAATCTATAATAACTATAAAATCTAATAGCTCCCACTAAATCATCTACTGTTTTATCACTAAAAAAACAAAACAAACAAACAAACAAAAAAACAGAAATGATGAGTTCAATTACTGTCGACAGTACAAACAGAAAATTTGCTACAAGGGTTTCCAACTTAAAACGGTGGACAACAAGAGAATAGAAATAGTGTAGGATGTGATGTTCATGAGGGAGGAAGAGAGAAACTAGAAGTAAAAATCCACAGGAAGAGTGGAAGAGGAACTGACTGAGATTGGCTGTTGGTTGGAAAAAGGCAGAAAGAGAATCCAGGAAAAGGGGCAAGTGAGAGAAAGAATACATATCAAAAGAATAAAATAAAATACAAAATACAAGAACACTGCAAAAAAGCTTTCATATTTCACTGTCATTCACAAACTGATGCATAAGAAACACCTGGCTCCAAATATGTAGAAATATTAGAGAAAAAATAAAATAAAATAAATCTCACTGGAAAATTGACCTGTCTCTATCAGCATTTAAATGTTTCTCAGCCTTGTCTGTAACTTCTCACAGATTTGTCAGGCCCAGATCAGCCCCTGCAGACCCAGTCACTATCCCATATATTTGAGCTTCAGGTACCCCAGGCTCAGCCACGTTGCATCTCAAGATCTCAATGCTGCTTCAATTTTCAGAGAGACCACCAGGGATACACTCACACAAAGGAGCAACCCTGAGAAGCAGCAACAAGATGACAGCCACTAACAGTCCCAGCAGGAAGACCCCAGCACAGCCAAACATAGGCATCCCAACACTGCACTTCCAGATCCTGGCCAGAGGTTAGTTCCCAGAGAGAGGCAGCTGTGCCCCAAGATTGTGGATTCTCACTGTTGGTTTTGTTCTTTTAGCAGACTAAATAGCAACAATAGAGGCTATCGGGAACTTGATAGCCTCTCTGAAACTTGAGATTTAATCTGACTCTTCACTAGATTCTTTGCTGACCACTCCTTCTGTGGTTGCAATATGTGTCTTCAACTTATAGTTAGTTAGAATAAATATTATATTTCTTTACATAAAATTTAAGACACTTACAGCAACACAAATTGTCCCAATCTGTCATTTGTGCTATTGTGATCAGAAAATTTTCTTCTTCATAATTTAGTCCTCTGTGTGCATGTATGCATATGTAACAACAAATCTTAGCATTATATACAAATATAATACACCAATAAAATGTGGGAGAAAAATAAATAGATTAGTCTTCATCAAATTTAATTTTTCACTTTAGCTTTAAATACTTGGTATTTAGATAAAATAAGAATACAAAAATAATTACTGCATCAGGATCTCTTATATTTTTGGAACTAAATTTTTATCTAATATTATTGCCCTCCAACTTTCAGAAATTAACTTGGTAATTCTTATGATGCAAGTTTAGTTTTTCTTTTGCAGAAAAAGGCTTTATTTTACCTCCAGTTTAAAGGGTGTTTTTAATCGTATGTAAAATTCTGGATTCCTTTTTCACTTTTAGTATCTTAAAGACACTATTCTAGCATGTATTTTAAGTTTTGTTTTCTCTCACTATGGTAGTTTTCAGGATACAGATCATACATTTTGTGGTTGTTATTGTTGTTTAAACTTTTTCCTAAGCATTTTATATTTCTGTATAACATCAATAATTATTCATATTGTCCTTTTTAGCAATTAATTTTGATACTCAATAATTCTAAGATGCTCATCATCCATTGGTAAAAATTCACAATTCAAAGAAAGCAAAGGTTCATGAATAACTCTGTCAACCAAATAAATTGTTTCAAAAATATCAGTCATACTAATGGGCTAGATATTATTATTATTATTATTATTATTGTTATTGTTATTATTATCCATCTAGTTGGTATTTGTTCCTCTCTCTTCTTTGGTAAATAAACAAATAAATGTTTCAATTTTATTAAGGATTACACTATGCTAAAATAAATAAACAATCAAATGAATTAATGACTGAATGAATGACTTAAGTTTCTGGGAATATGATGAATCACTTATGTAATGTCAGCAATATCCACATTATGGGGTAATAAAATAGTATTTCTTTATTCCATGTGTGTTGGTCAGCTTTATTTATTTTTTTACTGCTGTGATCAAAATATCCAACACAAACAATTTTAGAGGAGGAAAATTTATTTGAGGCCATGGTTTCAGAGGTCTCAGCCCATAGACAATCAGCTTCATTCCTCAGGACTTGAGCTGAGGCAGAACATCATGGTGGAAGAGTGTGGTGGAGGGAAGCTGGTCAGATGATGATCAGGCAACAGAGAAAGTGTCCACTCACCATATACAAACCCCCAAGGCACACCTCTAGTGACCGATACCTCCTCCAGCCACATCCTACCTGCCTTTGGTTATCATTCAGTTAATCCTTATCAGATGATTAATTCACTGATTGGGTTAAGGCTGTCATAATCCAGTCATTTTACTTTTGAATGTTCTTGCTTTGTCTCACACATGAGCTTTGGGGAGATACTTCATCCAAACCATAATATTCTGCCGCTTACCCTCAAGATTTCATGACCATCTCACAATGGAAAATACATTTAGTCCATTTTCAAGAATCCCGTAGTTTTAAACAGTTCTAAGATTGTTCAAATGTCAAGTCTGAAGTCTCCTCTGGCACTCAAGCCGAACTTGCATTGTGAGTTCCTATAAAAAATCAAAAAAACAATTTACAAATATCTAATATGTAAGAGTACAGAGTAAATATTTCCATTCAGAAAAAAGAAGGTGGGGGGGCATGGAAAGAAGGGATGGGGCCAAAGCAAGACCAAAATATGGCTGGACCAACAACTCCTATATTTCTGTGTCTGTCGTCTGGAACACAGGGCATCCTGATGTTCTTTCTCTCCAAAGGGCTTGAGTATCTCTGCCCTGTGGCCTTGTTGGTTGCAGCCCATGTAGCCTCTCTGTGTGCTTATCTGTTCAATTCCTAGAGTTTTCCTCTTCTGGTGCTCCACAATACTGGCATTTATTAATCTTGGGGGTGTACATTCCACCTTTGGCTTTCTCAAATCTCCATGCGTTGCCCTTTCATGGATTGCCTGTAGGATCTCTGATCCCGCTGCACTTTGTCTGGGCTCTCAGACCTTCCTTTGAAATCTTGGTGGAAGCTTCCATGACCCCCTAACTCCAACATCTTGCATTCCTGCAGAACAAAAACCACATGGTTGATGCCACAATCTGTCACCATCCCCAGCAGTATCCAAGACTCCAGGGACCATGACTGCAGCAGCTTCTGAGTGCCAGGGTGGCTGAGCATAGTGAAACAACTTCCTAAGCTGCCCTGTGCAAGTAGAGTGCTCCAATGGTCTCTTCTCAAAGCAAATTTTACTTTTACCTCCTTGAGCCTGAAATGGGAGTGGTCTTTCTAATTCCAGAGATGCCCTCAGGGCATCTTTCTTATTGTCTCTGAACAGTCTTGAGCATTTTTTTTTTTTTTTTTAGTGGCCATGTATCATTTACAATTGCAACTTCCTTAGCCCAAGTTTTACTCCCAGTGTTTTTCAAATCTTTCTGCTCTGCTTTTTATTCCTAATTTTCAAAATAGATTTGGCTAAAAGCTGCAAGCAATATTCATGCCATCACATGAATACTATGCTGCTCAGAAATTTCTTTTGCCAGATTAAGAAGATGATCATTTTAAAATCAACCTCACAGAAAGTCTTAGGACATGGGCAGGGCAAACTGCAGACAGCTTCTTAGCCAGAACATAATACCAATGGTCTCTAGTTCCAATTACTAATAGTGTCCTCCTTTTTCCTCTGAAACCTCTTGTCCACAGTTTATATATAGACATCAAAGTGCATAAAATCACTAGTATGTCCCAATGGATGCTGTATTAGTGTTCTGTAGTAAAACAGATCCACATGTATGATTTAAAAGGGGGTTTTCTAAATTGGGTTACATAATTAGATGCCGTGTATCCCATAATAGCTCGAATCAGCCTGGATAGTCAGAGGAACAACAAGTTGCTCAGTCCAAGAAGCTGGAGTCTTAGAACAAGAAGGATTAAGATACAGTCCCAATCCCAGGAGGAAGACCTGGCAACTCCCTGGAAAATCACTGGTCAGTCCACATTGGAAGCAGGAAGGGGTTGAAGTCTGAGGTCCTCAGGTGATGCAACAGCAAAGGAAGCACCAGCTCAAGAGGAAGCCAGCTTGCATCTACCTCAGCCTTTTGTTCCATGGGTCCCCAAGCCTATTGGACAGGGCAAACCACATTCAGGGCGGGTCTTCCCCATTTAACTTTCTGTTCCACAAGGCAATCATATCATTCAACACCTTCACAGACACACTCAGAAATTTCTTAATCCTAGGGTATCATCCAGAATTAAGGGTACTATCCAGATTAACTATTACAGGTGTTGACAGACCCAGCACACCTGGGTAAGCATCAGTTTGGGATATAGAATACTCCCAGTAGCCCAGTCCTTCATGCCATAACCTAAATATTATTGTACCCTGTGCTCAAAAGGGTAACCTCTCCTATGATTTCTAAAATCATAGAATTTGCTTATTTTCAAATTTTGTTAAATGCAGTCATAAAGTATGTATCTCTTATTTTGCCCATTTTATCTCTGAGATTCAAAAGGTTGTTGCATGTAGTAATATTGACATAAATTCTATAGGCTCTAAGGTTTTTATACATTTAACTATCTTGTTAATGATGGGTATTTCTATTTAGGAGTCTATTTTATAACTTTTGGGCTACTAAAACAAAATGCTATAAACCAAATAACCTCATTTAAAAAAAGTAATTTAACTTAAGTTAAATTTTTTTTTCTCACAGTTGAAGAATATGGGAAGTCCAAGTTCAAGATACAAGCATTTTTTTTTTTTTTTGGTCTAATGAGGACTAAATTTTTATTTCACAAATCACTCCTTCTTATTGTGTCTTCATGCAGTGGAAATGGATATGCTCCCTTGGGTCTCCTTTATAAGGACACTAATTTCATTTATGAGGTCCCACCCTTATTACCTAATCAACTCCCCAAATCCCACCTCCTATACCATCACTATAAGATTTCAACATATAAATGATGGAGAACTCAAAAGCATTCCAAACTTAGCAGGTATTTATAAAAATGGTGCTATAAACATTTTAATATCTTTTGAATATAATATCTTTTGAAATGTTACCCAGGTGTTGAATTTCTGGCTCGGTGCATGATGTATGTTAGTCTTTCCACTTACGATTGCCAAAGAGTTTCAAAATATTGGGAACAATTTACACTCTAATTAGAAATGTTCGAGGAATTCACTTAGTCCAACACCACTTTGTATTGTTACTATCATTTTCTTTTTTTCTGGTACTAGGAATTGAACCTAGGGGTGTTCTATCGCTGAGCTACATGCCCAGCCCTGTTTATTTTTATTTTGAAACAGGTTCTTAATTAGTTGCCAAGGCTGGCCTTGAACATGCAGTCCTCTTGCCTCCATCTCCAGAGTAGCTGTGAATATTCTCATGCATCACAGTGCCCAGTTTAACTTGTTACTAATTTTTTTTTCTCCCTGTTATTCTGAATGGCTTTAGTTTACATTTTTATGTTGGTGCTTAAAGGATAAGCACCAACATAAAATTTCATCTGTCTGTCCATCTGTCTATTGTATATGTGTGTGTGTCCTATCTATTGAATTTCCTTGCTCATTCTTGGAATTCATCTTTTTATTATTTGTAGAAATGCCCAAACAACCCTTTAACCAAAGTAGAACATGGACTATCCCCATCTTACATATGAGAGAACTGAAAATTAAAGTGCCTTTTAAATTAATGCATATGTTAGATTCATTGCACAGCCTGCATAACCTTCCTATGAACATGGGTGAATATATCACAATGAATTTCACTGTCGTGTACTTCCACGAGAAATTAATTTAAACAAATAACTATAGGTAAACGCAGAAAGATCAATAAAGGAAAGAGCAGGAGGTTGGGGGAGAGAAAGAGAAGGAGAGATACTAGGATGTGAATTAGAATAAGATAGATTTGATGCTTGTATAGTCATGTCAAAATGGATTCTACTGTCATGGAAAACTAAAAAGAACCAGAAAAATAAAATAAAATATATTAAAGCATATATCTATTAATTTATTATATTGTTATTTATGGCTAAGGTTAACGAGCAAAAAAATAGGAAAACACTTATGCTTTCTATGGTTGACTTCTGGTGTGAGACTGATCCTCGAGACATCTTGTATTGAAATTTAATCTGCATTGTGAGGAACTGAGAGTATGGAAACTCAATCCAACTACGGTGTTAGAAATGAGGCCGTTGGGAGAAAGTTAACATTTGGTTATTAGGATTGATCCTCCATCATCAAATCTTAGTGGCTTCACAAAAAGAGGGACAGAGACCAGAAAACTCACACAGACATGTTCACTCTGCCTGTCATCTTGTGCTGCACTGCATTGCCTAGGGACTCTGACAGCAAGAAGGGCCACCACCAGATGGAGTACCTAGATGTTGCACCAGAGTATTAATTCAAAAGAAAACCATTTTCTTTATAACTTAGTCTGTAGTATTATATCATGAGCAACAGAAATGGATGAATACAAAGACGATGCTTCATCTTATCTCCTCAAAGAGGATGCCACACATTTTAGTCACCTTCAATTTTAAGTTCCATTTCCATAAATATGAATCACTCTTAGGTACTAAGTTGAATAGATTAGCATACGCCAAAGGTGCAGGCTTACATGTATTTCGAGTTTTACACTTCACATCCCTCTGTCACTTTCCACCCACATAGGTACCCAGTCTCTAGATGGGGTGTGTTACTTATTACTGTCTACTTCTTCCTCTCCCTCAACATCCTGCTGCTATCTTCTCAGGTTAAGGAGCAGTTATGCCTGTGGAAAATAGGCATAAGATTTAAACAATTCTGTTTTCTCTACTTCTATGCTTCAATTCTAATGGCTATTGATGACCCCTTTGTGACATGGTGTATTAGTCAGATTGTCATCACTGTAAGAAATACCCGAGACAATTACCTTATAAAAAGAAAAGGTTTAGCTTGGCTTACAGTTCTGGAAGTTCTAGTCTCAGATTCAGTGACCTCATGTTTTGGGCCTCTGTTGTGGGTGGCACACCATGGTTTAAACAAACTTCTCATCTCATATTTCCGGATAAAAGAGAATAGCTAGATAGGTCAGGGTTCTAAAACTTTCCTACAATAACCTAACTTACTCCCATTTGGCCCCACCACCTAAAGATGCAACTACCTCCAATAATAGCACCCTGGGGACCAAGCCCATAGCCCACGGACCTTTGGGGGACAATCAACCAAACCATAGCACATGTGTGGTTCATTTCTAACTCTTTTAGAGGGTCCCGAAGCCAGAGATTCCGTGTGTACCTTGTGGACCTTGTATATAATAATCTCTCGTTACCCCCTAGAAAACATTACTTATTTATCTCTCTAGCAGGGATTGAACCCAGGGGCACTTAACCACTAAGACACATCCCCAGGTCTTTTTATATATTTTATTATAAGATAAGATCTCACTAAGCTGCTTAGGGCCTTGCTAAATTGCTGAAGCTGGCTTTGAAATTGCCATTCTCCCGCCTCAGCCTTCCAACTAGCTGGGATTATAGGCAGACACCACTGTGTTCTCTTCCCTTTCTTTTCCTTTCTTTCTTTGTACTAAGAGTTGAATCCAGAGGCACTTTACCACTGAGCTACATCCCCCAGTTCCTTTTAAAAAAAAAAATATTCGAAATAGAATCTCACTAAGTTGCTCAGGGCTTTACTAAATTGCTGAGGCTAGTCTTGAATTTGCAACCATTCTGCCACTGGCATTATAGCAATGTACCACCATGTCTGGCCCTGAAACCCTTTTTCTTTGGACAGTACAAAACTTTTATTTCTACATTTTTGAAGATCTCTCATTCAAACAGAATTTTCTCATGGACAGGACACCTTCAAGATGGTTGTACCAGTTTTCCATCACTGCATACACAAACTACTACAAATTTGACTATTTAAAGTATTATGACTTTATTATCTCACTTTTGTTTGTTTGTTTGTTCATGTTTCCTTTGTTATTTTGGTAGAGGTGAAGAGTCTGAGCATGGCTTAACTGTATTCTAAACTTAGGTTGTCAGGAAGCTTCAATCATCTACAAAGGGTGACATTCGTATGTAGAGGCTTGACTAGGGAAGAATCTGTTTTCAAGATCCTAATCTTATTGGCAGAATTCAGTTCCTCCTGTCTGTAGCACTGAAAGCTTCAGCTGCCTTTAGCTCCCAGAGAATATCTACATGACCACATGGAATCCCTCAACATGGCCACCTCCCAGAACCAGCATGCAGTCCATTAGCAAGGATAAAGTCATATAGCATAAGTCTCAGGGCAGGGGGTGAGGGCATTCTATCACCTTTGCCTTCTTTATTGGTTATGTACATCACGAGTTCTGCCCAGAGTCAAGGGAAAAGGATTCTATAAGGATTTGAATACTAGAAAATAGAGATCACTGGGAGTCGCTCAGGATCTGTCCACCACAATAGTTGAATCCTGTTTTTCATCTGTCACCTCCAGTTGTTCCGTAAGTTTCCCAGGGAATCTTTACATACCAGACTGAGTTGTAATTGGCTTTTTTTTTTTTTTTCATGTCTTTTCATCCCTGTCATCTTGAGCTACTTCAATCTTCCTGGACTTTAGACTTTGCTAAGTGAGATTTAGGCATCCATATCTATGTATACTGGGGTCTTAGATGAGCCTACTAAAACTCTCAGTCTTGCTGGGTGTGGTGGTACATGCCTGCAATCCTAGGGGTTTGGGAGGCTGAGGCAGGAGTATTGCAAATTCGCAGCCAGCTTCAGCAATTTAGAGAAATCCTAATCAACCATAGTGAGACCCTGCCTTAAAATTAAAAAAAAAAAATGAAATAAAAAGGACTGGTGATATAGATTCAACAGCAAAGCATATCTGGGTTCAATCCCTAGTATTAAAAAACAAAAAACAAACAAAAAAGTTTATTCTTTTCAATCTTACATCTAATTTATCTTTGCTTTCTACAACCCTACTGACACTTTCCATTGAACTTAATTTGTATCTTTTCTCCAGGGACATAATATAAATAGGCAATCAAGTTTCTCACAGCTGTGAATCATCTACTCAGTCTGTGGTTCACTTGGAATCACATTTTTGTGGCAGGAGTTATATAGGAAACATGGAAAGAGGACATAAAATAATGTTCTTTTTACTCTTAGATACTTTACTGATATTTTCTTGTTTCCGCTTTCTTCCTAGATTGTCTATTTTCCCCTTTTGAGAGGGTAGTTGAGAATATATAGGTGAAAAGACTATCTAGGGTAGGCAGTGGCTACCAATGAGGATGTTATCCAAAGAAGATTGCTCCCTTTGGTGCCTATCTCCTGGTATTTAATCCTTTATAAAATCCTTTCTCTTAAGTGTGGGACAGAATGACTGACTCATCTCTAATGTATAGAATACTGCAAAAGTGATACAGTATCACCACTGAAATTAGGTTATAAAAATGTTGGCTTTCTTCCTATTAATTTTCTCTCCCTTGCTTAGAGAAGTCAACTGCCATGCTTTGGGCTGCATATAAGTAGGTCATTGGGAAAAACAGATGTCTGCAGCTGACCGTCTGCAGGTCTCCCCATAATATGTGAGTCAGTAAGAACCACTTTATTCCCTTAGGTACTCATAAAAAGCAGTTGTGGCAATGAAAAGTGATCTATGGTATGAGAGCAAATTTTCCTTCTACCAATGGTCACATTTCTTTCACATTGCCTATTGATGTTTGTGAATACAAACATACATTTCTATAAATTGTGGGTTAATATTTATCTCCCCTCTTTAGATTGTTAGGGCTATGCATTTAGGTACCATTTATTTAGCTCCCAATAACATGTTTGGTGCTTACAAGCCACACCAGGAACTTGTTAAATATGTATGATTCATTGAGTGAATCAATGAAGTCTATCAGATAGTCTCATATAGCCCTGTTTGTAAACTGGGGAGATTTTCTAGGTCATTCAAAGACCCAATAACGCTTGCTATAATAAAAGAAGAGTTAGAGAATGGTGGTATTATAAACATAAGAATGTTCTTTTGAGTGGTACCTATTCTTTTGGCTCAGTGATTCCTCACTCTGATTGATTCAGCTTAGATGAATGTTTTCTCCCACCACAATATGACTAAGAGCACATATGGAGCCCTTGGCTGAGCTCTCTGTGGGCAGCTAGGCAGAACACTGGCCTACCCAAAGAGTTCTGAGGAGGTTTGAGTAACCCAGATTCTTCCCTCACAAGATCAGATGTTGTCCTATCATACTTTGGAATGAAGAAAGGGAAAAACAATTGAGTACTATTTTTAAATAGTACACATTATTTTTTTTCTCCTACTCCCCCTGTCCCCAAAGGAGTTCTACTCTTGAATAGTTTTCTTCTGAATATTCTGTCTGTATACATGTGTGTGTATGTCTCTGTGTGTGTGTGTGTGTGTCTGTGTGTGTCCCTGTCTGTGGATTTTTATGTTTTTCTTGAGTTCAGCATACAGTTGAAATGAAATAGAACTTGTGTAGAATCATTCTGGAAAATAAGTCAAAACAAAAGCACAGACTAGAAGCTTTCATTACATCTTACTGTTCTATTGTCTCTGTCTCTCTTTCCCACTCTGTACCCTGTACTCCCTTTCCACTTGCTCATCTTTCTGCGGTCTTCACAGGAGTGGTGAGAAAGTGGCAAGGGCTGGCCCCTGAGAATACAAACAACAGAGGGATGGGAATCCACTGGCATTTTAATAGTCATTGTATTCCAGATATTTTAGTAAATACTATTTGAATTTTCACAGAGAAACTATTCTATAAGTAAATGTTACTGTCCTCCATTTTCTAGAGGAAGAATTTGAGTCTCAGACTAGGTGAGCATTTTTTTTCCCCAGGTTAAACACTGTTTCTGCGTCACAAATGTGAATTGAATGTGATTTGTCTAACTCCAAAACCCCCCCGTATTCTCACCTCCCTTCCTTGTAAAGAAAGAAACATGAACTATGCACAGTAAAAAATCAACAGTAGGTAAATCTCTTCCCACCTGATTGTGTAATGTAAGGGAAATATTTGCATTGCATTTCAGAGGAACTGATTCTCTATTTCTAACAGTTTCTAAGAATTTCACCAGGAACATAAATCTGTTTAGTGCTTCAGGGAAAAAAAAAATAGGAAAGCAAACTTAAAACCCACAACCCCTGTGCCCATACAGAGGTGCATCAGCTTTGTGTTGTTCTAGCATAGCAATGGCCATCTGTGCTTCAGATTTTCCAAATGAATTTCGGTATTCACTTGCTTTTCATGGCAAAACCTTTCAGAACTCTTCTTGGTCATTTGAAAATCCATGTTGACACAAGCTTTTCTAGGAGTTGGTTGTAATTCCATAGTAACCAAGAGCCTCTCCTAGCTGCTTTCTTCATCTGTTTGCTCTTCATTTTAGGAATCTGTAACAGTGTTGGATTTGCATAATCTTAGTTTCTTCCCTATACCCAGAGGCCAAATGGGAAAGAAAAAAAAAGTGTGTAGAAGATTGGGGAATTCACAGCCAAATTGAATAAGAAAATTGAGGCAATTATCTGAAAATACATGTGGAAACCTGTTATCACTCAGAATGAAAGGTAAATGTCTTCAAATTTCTGTTTCATTTGGACTAAAGAACCTTGAAGAGATTTCAATCTTTTGCTTCTCATGCATAAATCATTGAGTTACGCATTTGGAAGGATAGAGGTGTCACTGAAGTACTTGTTTAAAAATAAATACTGCTTTTCACAGAAAGGCTAAATGCATTCTCCAGGGAGCTGTAGTCATGGCAATGACACTTCAGAACTAAAATCAACATTACTTACTTTGATGAAGCTAGTTACTGCATAGTTTACATAGACACACTCATTTTGCCTACTTAGTATTTAAACTATTAAATTAATGCTCTTGGACAGCATTGTCTACAGTTCTTAAATTACTTTTCTTCAAATAGATAGGTGACTTCACCTGGTTATAAAGGCTGCTATTATATTTTAGATCAACAACCAAATCCAAGGTCCATCATTTTATCTGATCAAAAAATCCTAATACATTTGAGCCAAATAAAATTAATGTGTCCTAAATTTATGACTTTTTTCATATTTGTAGATAGGTTCTAATGGTTTACTCAAAATATTGTTTTCAGAGTGAATCTCACTTTTGGAATTCTGTTTTTTTTTTTTTGGCATGATATTTGAGTTTTCAAAAAAGCTTTTTTTTGGTTATACGGGCTTATGATAGAAAATGTGAACGTTGCAAGACGAAACTTACACAGTATACAGATAATGTATGGCATATTCATAAACACTTCACAGAGCTTATAAAGTATAGGCGTTTATATGTCCTGTTTTTCATATTTAGCATGTTCTGAGTATTTCCTTTTTTGATGATATTCTTTAAATTCTCAATTAAAGTAACTGAATATTATTTCATGTCAGAGTTTTTATGATATATTTAATTATCCACTCTATACTTAGATAGTTGAATTACATAATATTACTGATAAATTGTTATTTTTTAGACAACATTTTTAAGTTTATTTTAAAGAAAAATAAGAATGATTTGTTATTTTTGAAGTTACTTTATGTATTGAAAAATATCAACAATATGTTTTATCTACTTCCTTCTGGAAATTTATTTATCGACTTTATCTTTAAGAAAAGATATTTCAGCTTTTACTTAATAAAAAAAAAAAACTATCAGTGCCTGGGTCATTAAATATTGACTTTATGTAAAAATATAATAAATGTAAATAAGATAATGATGCTTGTACTTTTATATATAGTAGAATTCCCACACTCCCTGAGACATAATTCCTAACACTAATACCTTTTGATTCCTTTGTTAAATACCCTCCCCATATAAGAATTTATTAAAAATCCTTCCTGGAAATTGAGACAGAAAGTGCTTCCATTCATTTTTAACCAGTTTTCCTCCAGAAGGAAAACGCATGCATTTTCTGAATGCCACTACAGGACCTCTCCCATAGTAAAACTAAGGAGTCACTTGCTGATCTCCCCTCTGTTCCTCTTCCTCCTTCCATCTCTACACCCTTGAAGAACACTCAGCAGAAGAGAATAGCTGTTCTGTTATATCAGAAAATGGACTATCTGACCAGAAAGTCTTTTCCGTGATTTTTATTATTTTTTTAACTGACACACAGCACTGAAGTAAATTTTAATATCCAGTATGTTTCAGACCCTAGGGATATTCCTCAGTCGGTAGAGCCCTTGTCTAGCATGTGTTAGACTCTGGGTTCAATCCTCAGTACCTAGATGTTGCTGTGTTGTTGTACTGATCCTGATATTGCCACTATCTCCAAGTATTTATGAAGATAAATAAGAAGAAAAAGAAAAGAGGGAGCATTCTTTATTTTTCTTTTTACCTTTGCAGTCTGAATATGGAAGACCAAAAGAAAAAACAAAACAAAAAACAGAACATATAATGAATAATGACAGCATGCAAAAGCAGGAGACTGACAATTTCACTTTCAAATTATTTACACACACATTTGACTCCTTTGGGGAGTTTCTCAAAGGATTCACCTGTACATTTTGTGATCACTCATTGGTTGATTGGTACCGACCATTCTTTGAGAGCCTGGAGATAGGCTATTTTGGATGGGCAAGCATCCACCAGAAAGTTACAGAGCAGGTAATTTAGACTAGGTTTTGGAGCAATGAGCTGGGGTAGGAATGAGAGTACCCTTCAAAGGGGTCTCTACCGAACAGAGGTCAGGGCTAGGCACAGGAGTGTGTAAGTATATATCAAACAAATAAATGGAACTTTCAATTTTGCTTGAAAGTTTTCCTAAAACTGTTCTCTTCCACTTCTGCCCCATTTACCGCTAGAGTTCAATGGAACACAACTGATGAGGAAGATTATGAACAAACCACCTCCTTTTAATTAATCCCCTGGTGATTTTGCTGATGATCTTTCTTCTTTTACGTGTCCTCTTCAACAAGGTTAGGCCAAATACAGACTCATTAATTCAGCATAACATCTGTTAGCTTGCCAGCTATTTACCATATTTTATTTTTTTACTCATTAGGTCTTCTACTTTCTTTTTTCTTAAAAAAATTAGATAAAGATTAACAAGGCATTTCTAATTTATGGAGTGGCTTTATTCGTACTCTTAAACATTAATTTGCATTGACTAAAATAAGATTTGGATCATCATTTTCCAATCTATTGCTTTCTTCCTTAATAGTTATTTGTATGAAAGTATGCTGAGTGAATATGTTTTTAGTTTTCTGAAAATAAGCATATCTAAAATATATTTTGAGATTCTTGGCTTTGTTGAAGAGGTTGGAGTCATCCCTTATCCCTATGTATTTTATGTTCTGTTGAAAATCTCAGAAACATATGTTATAGGGAAAGAACAGAGATAATTTATAGATTCAGAACATTATCTCAACATATATGAAATATTTTATACTGTCACTTGGCAGTCTGTTTGGTTGTAGTTAAAAGTTGCACACAATTCAAATATGCTATTATTTTCTATGATTCCTTTTGAAAATCACCTTTGGCTTCTTTTTTATTTCATCCTTAGTGTCAGCCAATATAGTTTGTGCCAGGTGAACTTATAGGCATAGTTTTTCTTCTTTTATTCAGAAAACATGCCAATGCAAGAAGGTAATTGCCATTTTGAAGAAGTGATATGCAATTCTTTATCTAATATAAGTTTATATAATAAATTTAAAAAGCATTTCCTGGGCTTATCAGATACCTGCTCACTCATACTCCAAATTGCTGTTATATAAAAGAAGCAGAGGCCAGAGAATACAATGAATGTAAAAGGTTAGAATCTTTCTGTTGCTTTACAATTCAGACAGACAGTTCCATAGTCCTTTATCTTCCTAGTATTACTCTAAGCAGTCAAGGATTTTTATGGAATGTATGAAGGAGACGTAAGGCTGTACATAGCATTGACTAGGCTATTTTAAAAATTGTGTGCGGTTGCAATTGAGCTCCCATTTTCTCAATGAGTGGCTTTCAGCATAACTTTTTTAAAAATATTGAACCATCAATCAGTCTATAGAAGCTACCTATCAGAGAACTCAAACAAGTTCAGAATTTATAAAGCTAATATAATTGAATTCTTATTTTTCTATGGTAGAAATAACTGATCTATAGAAACCTAAGTCACTTTTCTAAGATCACCTGGCTGATTAACAATAGAGACTGAAATTTTGTGACTACCTCCCTAATGAAAAAATCATGCATAAATATAAAAATTTATATTTTGAATTTATATATATATATATGTATATTGAATTTATATCTTGTACTATATTTGAATTTATAATATTAAACTTATAGTGTACCATCTATATTTAACATAATTTTGCTGTTTTCTGTAGGATTCTATAAATTTCTCCATCTCAGCCAACTCATCTTTACTTTTGAATTCTAATATAATAAGAACTAAAATTTAACTTTATCATATGTGATGTATATGAGACTATGAACGTGGAGAATAAATAGTCCATAATATATTATCTGAATCTGATATACTTGGTTCTCCTATTCAGTGAAAATCTAGTCAAAATGATCGTTGCTGCTACATATACTATATATATTTTCTGGAAATACTTTCCTAGAATCTTATGTAAATAGTATTACACATTCTCTAAGGGATTCTTTCTCTTTGACACGAATGACTAGAAATAGTAAAGGTTATTATTTCTTGTATATATTGCTTGTGATAAATACTTTCAGTTTGTTAGGAAAAAAAAAATGTTTATATTTGCCTGAATAGTCTTTGTGTGCCTTAGTTTTTGAAAGACATTTATTTTGCACGTATAATCATAGGTTGACATATATGTTAATTTGAATATTTGTCCCCTAAAGACATCTACATCCTTATCTCTGGAACTTGTGTATGTCTTATCTTAAATAAATTTTGTGGATGTGATTAGGTTAAAGAACCAAAGATGGGGATGTGAACCTAATTTAATTATAAGTGACCTGATGAAAGGGTGGTGAAAGGGGAGAAATATGTATCTGAGAGGAGAGGAGATGCTAGACTGCTGAATTTGAAGATGAAGAAGGGGACCATGAGCCCAGGGTTGTAGGTGGCCCACAAGAAGTACAAGGTATGGAAGAAGATTCTCAATGGGAGCCTACAGAAGGAAAACAATCCCATTGATGCCTTAATTTTAGCTCAATGAAACTGATTTCTAACTTATCCTCAGAAATAAAAATAACAAATTCATATTATTTTAAGCCAATAAATTTGCGCTGATTTTTTAAATTGGCAATAGGAAATTAATACAATAGTATTTTTCTTTTGATATTTGTATTTTCACTTGCATCAAGAAATCTGTTGTTATCTTTAGTCACTTTTATGTAATATGTGTTTTTTTTTTACTTATTTGCTTTTAAAGTGTTCTTTTTATGATTTATTTTGAACACTTTGATTTTGTATGCCTCATAGGTTTCTTAATTTTCCTTTGTACTTAGAGTTTGTTGAGCATCTTGGATCCGTTGGCCATAGTTTTACGTTTGGGGTTATTCATTTTTTCTGCATTTATTTTTTCTTATCTATTAACACCTTTTTCTCTTTCATTCAGCTGATTTTACTGAAAGCATTTTAGGCTACAGGCTGTTCCACGGCTCATGGATGAAAGGTTTATTTTTAAAGTGAAATTTGTCTTTTATTTTGCAAAGTTTTTATTCCTCTCTGCAAAATCACTGATCTCTTTTTTTTACATTGTCTAGTTTGCCATTATTTTTATCTAGCATTTGATTGTTATTGCACTTTGTCTTCTTAATAAAATTTATTTTTAAAAAAATTTAAATTGACCAGAAAAAATGTAAAAATAAGACAGATTTTTTTATATACCTTTATCTAGTTTTCCCTCTTACTAATAACTCGCCTTTGCATGGTATATTGAGGAAACAATATAGATTTGTTGTTAACTAAAATACATGATTTATTCGAATTTACTTAATTTTTACATAATGTCTCTTTGGTTCCATGATCTCCAGGACATCACATCAAATGTTCTCATTATTCCTCCGTAGGCTTCTCTTAGCTGTGATAGTTTTTCAGGCTTTTCTTCTTTTTGGTGACCTGGACATTTTGGAAAGTAGTGACAGGATATTTTGTAGAATGTCCTTCAGTTTGGTATTTTTCTCATGAGTAAACTGGGGTTGTGTGTTTTTGCTGGAAGAAAAGATTGGTAATGTTCCATTTTCATCAGATGATATCAACGGTGTATATGGTCAACATGACTCACCACTGATGGTGTGTTTCAGTCAGATTTTTTACTGCTGTGACTAAAGGCCTTGGCCAGAATAACTGTAGAGGAGCAAAGATTTATTTAAGGGCTCACAGTTTCAGGTGTCTTAGTCCTTAGAAAGCTGGCTCCATTACTTGAGGCTTGAAGTGAGGCTAAACATCATGGCTGGAGAGTGTGGTGGAGGGAAGCAGCTCACATCACGGTGACTAGGAAGCAGAGAGAGATTTCATTGGCCAGATATAAATATATACCCTCAAACCACATCCCTATTCCCACTTCCTCCAGCTACACCCTACCACTTCAGTTACCACTCAGTTAATCCCTACCAGGGGATTAATTCACTGATTTGGGTTAAGACTTTTATAACCCAATCATTTCTCCTCTGAACCTTTTTGCATGGACTCACATGTGAGCTTTTGTGGGACACCACGTCTAAACCACAACATGGTGGTAAACTTGATCGCCTGGCCAAGATAGTATTGATCAGGTTTCTTTACCATGAAGATATTGTTTTTTCTTTTCTTTCATATTTTACTTTTTGGAAGGTAGTCATTATGTGCAACCTTCATTTAAGAAATGGGGAATTGATACCACCTTTTTAAGAGTGGAGGAACTACATTAAATCATTGAAATTCTTCTGCATGAAAGATTTATTTCATATTTGTCACCTGTTGATTTAATTATATCAGTATGGACTCGTGAATATTTATTTTATATTGTGGGTTATAATATAATACTCTTTATTTTGCTGCCAAAATTGTTCCCTACTTCAGCAATTGGGATTTTTGTCAGTTGTCCCTTTAGCATATCTCTAATTTTTTCAAAGCACTGTGTATGCTTTCTGGATCAAATTGCAATTTTTCCACCTAGGCCTTGCATTATACATTTCTTTAAAGAGCCCTGAATCTGTTTATCAGATAATAATACTAATAATCAAGATCTGAACACTAGGTATGTTCATTGCTACTGGGTTTAGAATGTTTCTGCTAAAACAAGAAAATATATGTGTATATAACACTGTATTAGACTCTTAGGGAAGCTATGACAAAATATCACTGACTGGGTGGCTTAAACAACAGAAATTTGTTTTCTCATCTGGTAACTGAAGTTCAAGATAAGCATGCTTGTTTTCAAGCTTCTCTCCTTGATTTGAAGAGTTGGTGTCCACACATGAGTTCATTCTGTGCCTGTATGAAGGGAGAAATATTTCTGGTGTCTGTTCCCCTTATAAGGATATCAATCATATTGGGTTAAGGCTTCACCCTTTAAACCTTACTTAACCTTTGTTATCCACGTTTAGGCCCTTTTTCCAAGTAGTCATAATGGGATTAGGGATTCAACATATAAATTTGGGGAGGGAAGCAAACATTTAGTCCATAGCAGCTGACCTGATATGACTACAGGCTAGTATTTCTACAGGTAGCTATCTGCGTATGTGTCAAGCTAAACAGGACATTATGCTAATGTAATTTATTTTTATTTTTCATCTCAGTCATTATAATTTTTATATCTAGAGTTTTCACTTGGATGTTTTCTTACATATTTAATGTTTCTACTTGACTTTTTGAAACAAAGAAGTTATATATTTTTAATATACTTTTCTTCCAAATTTTACATCTGTGTTAATTATGCTTTCTTTTAAATTGATTATTACTCTTATCATGGATTGTGCTTTCCTGATTCCGTGTCTAACTTTTGATCTTTGATTAGATGGCAGACATTGTGATTTTAGCCTTTTTGAATATTGAAAATTTTTATATTTCTCTAAATATATGTGTGTTTTGTTCTAGAATACAGTTTAGTTACCTAGAAACAACTTGATCCTTTTAGGTCTTCTTTTTATGATTTATTGATTTGGTCCAGATAAACAGTCAGTCTAGAGATAATTATTAGTTTCCTATTGAGGCAAGCACTTCTTAAATATTCTTCCCAGTGCCCTGTGTATTATATTTCTTCTCTTGTGAGTTGAAATGGGCATTATTCACTGAGCATTTTAGACTTTTAGGTACTTTTCTCTTCAATTATGGAGAGTTTCTTCACATACATGTTTGATCAGTAATCTCTAAATATGCGAGGGAGACTTCTGTAGATCTCTGTAGATCTTCTGTAGATTTCTATTTGAGACATTCTCTCCTCTCCAGTATTCTAGGTTAGAGGCTATAATCTCTGGCTCTCTCCCTGCTCCCTCGGATACATCTCATTAGTTCAGGAAAGCTTCCGGGTTCTAATTATTTTGTTTTGTTTTCCTGCTTGTACTGTGATTTGAAATTCTCCCAAGGAAAGAGGCTTATTCAATCATAGAGCTACTTTAGTTGTTTCACAATATTTTCTTTTGTTTCCTGACATCCAGTGTATTGCAAATTATTATCACTCCATATATTTTTCTAGGTTTGTTTGTTTGTTTCATGTAACAGAGTGAATTTAGTCCCTATTACTGCATGTTGACTATAAATAGGAATTCGTATATTTTTTGCTTTTTATAGGTTGTGTGCCTTAATAGCCCAGTTTCTTTAAAGAATTCAAGTCATCATTTATTGTTGTAATTTTGCCATTAATTCACTTAGCATGGTAATACCTATTTTTTGAAATTCTCATTATTTACTTATGTATTTTCTTTACTTCACCCTCTAGCTACCATCTGATCCTTGTCCTTCATGTCTCAGATATGCATCCTGAAAGAGCAGCATATGCAAACTTTCTCCACATTCTCACCTCCCCACCTTTCTTCAGAGTAATTTACCCACTGCTTGACACATGTAAATGAATATTCCATGACTCATGTTATTCATGTCTCATATATAAAAAGATCTTACTAACACCTTTTTTGTCCTAATCAGATTTCTCTGATGTATTCAACATTGTTGATTGCTTGATTTTTTTAAAAAAACATAAGACTTCACCAATAGATCTAAAAAACACAATATAATAAATCAAAAACCCAGAAATAGGGGAAACATTATGTAATATTGATGTTTTGAAGAAGCACATTAAACTGTAAGGGCACTCATCATCTTTGTTCACTTGTTTTTGGCTTCAACCCACATATAATCACTTAAGAAAACTTTGGTTTAGGGAAATTTATTTGTAGGTGTAATAAGTATCAAAGGATCTCAAGGAAATCAAAGGCAGAAAGTAGGCAGACACTAGGAAGTCAGACTGGAAGGCAATATGAAACTTGGGCAGCTATGTACCTCATCGTTAACTATTAGGAGGACTGGCACTATAATCAGTAGTAAAACCTGTGTAGAATGCTTGAGGCCCTGGGTTCAATTCCCAGCACTATCAACAACAAAAAATGGAGAGAAAAAGTAAATGAACTCTCATGATATCAAGATCAGTTTACCTCAAATCCAATTCATAGGAGCTGAAAGGCCCACATCATTATTTAGAAAATTTCATTTGTTAGTCAAGCTAGTAAACCTCTAAATAATTACCATATTTAATATTCATGTTTAAAGGTTTTTAAAATTTGTACTCTTACTGTTTTATAATGAGGTTTTACATTAGGTAACAAGATATTTTTGAGAAAATATTTTTGACATAAAAGTACCTCGGTTAAATCTTAAAATTATGAATATAAGAAAGCTTAATACATACTTTTTATAGTAATATTTATTAAAGTAAAAATTTGTGGTCACAATTTAAAAGTAAAACAATCAGTATCAATAAAAAAATCACCATTATTTCAAAATCTAATGTGATCAATAAGTATATCTGCCTATTACACGATGTGACAAAATAGCATTTATATAAATTATTTAATTACAAAATATTAGGATAAAAAAGTTTTAAAATAAAAGGCCCAGAACACTAGCAATTTTGGTTATCTTTTGCATGTGGAACCACTAGTTGTCATTTCATACACAGAAATAATTTCTTTTTGAAATTATACAGCTTTGTTAATGACAATTTCACAATTTGGACTTAAGTGGTTGAAGAATTTATACAATAATATCACTATTTTGGTTGAGCTACTTAAACATAAAAAAAATAGTTCTTTCCCGTTGATAACTATTCTTGAAAAACTGTTTTTGAACATTTTGCCCAGAAGACTTAATGCTGATATTCATATAAAAATCAGGTAAGGAGCTAATATTATCTTTCAAAAATTATATGAGGCTCAAGAGTTTGCAGAGTAAATTAGGTGACAGAAATTATGATGTGGCCACCTAAATGATTAGAAATGAGCATGAGGTCAATTATTCAAGTGATAAAATGATTTGGTAACTCCAAAGTATCCAAGTGCACTCAAAACATTTTGTTCTATTTTCTTCTTTTCCCTTTTCAATAATCTGTTTGAGGTTGCCTTTGGCCTCAATGAAGAATGTTAGTTAGGGAAATTTCATTGATGAACTTCTCTTGTCCAAATCTTTTGTTTTTCTCCATTTGAGGAATAATATTCCCATAAATATGAGTATATTTACAAATAATAAATGGGGTGAATATATTAATTTAGTGTGATGTATCACAAATATAAAAAAAAATAAGTAGTCCCATTCATCATCTCCAAGTCATTAGCAATGTTTAAGTTTTAGAAGATATTTTTTCAGTGATACTTCCTCTTAGTAATCATTTGAAGTAAAACAATGTCACACAAATTCACTTATTTCAGGGGGAAAAAACTATCTGAACTAACTCCCCACATTCCTTTCTTTACTGCTTATCTTTGTTTTGTTCTCTTATAGTTCTGGGGGTTGAATCCAGAGCCTTTTACATGCTAGGTAAGTACTCTACCACTGAGCTATAACCCCAACTCTTAGAGTAAAATTTAAAATAGAAGTATGAAACCAAATGTCTTGAACTTGGACATGTGCCATTGAAAATTCATATAATTAAAACAATAAATTTAAAGCAAAGTTAAAGAAGGTGATAATGAGTTTGCTTATAGTAACATAAACTAATCATGTTGGAGAAGGAATGTGCAGAGACTGAAATGATTCAACAATTCTAATTAAGGCAGTAGTGGGAAATGTAATTATAGACAGAATGCTGAATGACTTAATTTTTCCCCCCTTCTCCACTTTTGAAGTAGCTTCACCAGATGAGTTTCCCTCTTCAGTGGTCCATGTTTATTTTATAAACTCTAATGATTAATACTTAAAATGCAAGTGAAGAAACATCATAACAAACATTCATTTAAAACACCAGTCTCTGATTACCCAAGAGTATGCTTCATATTGAATTAAATAATATGTTGCTGTCACCACGAAGATTATTAATTGTACAGATGAAATTCCTAATATGCAATATTCTGGCACTTGGATTCTAAATTAAATTCAGTGTGATTGTTTTAGATAGCTCCTCTTTGATCTGGCCAGGAGCTAATTAAACCCAGTATGATCACAGGAAACTGTGCCATAGTTAGAACTACAAAATGTGTCATTTCATAAAAGAATTATTAATTAACAAAAGAAATGAAACATTTGATTCAGTATATAGTTATGTTATTATTATTTTTTTTAATGGGCTTAGGTCAATGCCGACTACTTTAGCACCTGGTTCTACAAGTATTTCTAAATGGATTACAAACCAAGTAGATTGAAACAGAAGGAAGGTCAAGAATCAACAAGCCATAGACTCCTGAGATTATGAAACATTATTTTCAAGGTAATCTAGTCCAAATATCATGCAATAGGTATATCTACTGCACAACATTGGAAGTTTGACTTGTTTGACTTTCTATCATCAATTAGCCCACTTAAATTCTCACAGAGCAGGACAAGGTCTTTTTAAATTTATGTGTTTTGAAGCTTAAGTTGTCCGTTCTTAAAACTGGGACAAAAGGAATATGAATAAAGGATATTAACTTATCCTATGGATAAATTTTATTTATTTTTTAAATTTTAATTAGATATATATGAAAGCAGAGTACATTTCTATTCATTGTACACAATTTCAGCACAACTTTACACGATGTAGCATTGCACCATATGTGCTGTCATACATGTACCTAGGTAATGATGTCCATCTCCTTCCACCATCTTTCCTATCCCCATTCCCCTTCCCCACTCCTTCCTTCCCTTTGCCCCATCAAAGTTCCTTCATTTTTCTCATGTCCTCCCCATTATGGATCAGTATCCACTTATCAGAGAGACCATTCAGCCTTTGGTATTTTGGGATTGGCTTACTTCACTTAGCATGATATTCTCCAACTCCATTTATGAATACATTTTAAATGGCATAGAAGTATATGATTTAGCATTTAAGAACTGAATAAAAATATAGTTAGGAATAATCTTCATATTATAAAATAATACATAAATAATATTTATATTCCTTAGTTTTCTTTGCTAGCATATTTGTCTTTTCCTGCAGTGATTTGTAAGTAATTTTTTTAGGGTGTATGGGATTGACTATCTTTCTTGGAGTACAAAGGAATTTAGGACATTTGTTGTGTAGCCTGTCTGGGAGCAATAAACTCCGAGATAATAATAAATAAATAAACTCCACCACATAGGCAGTGGGTGATTAGCTTCTCTTTCTTCTTAAGCGAACTCATTTATCCAATCTTGTATCACAGCACCAAGCATAGTTCTTAGAATAATGTGAGAAATAATAATGTGAGTAGTTCATATACTACTATCTCTTCAATTGCTAGGAAAACAATTGTTGGAGGGTCCAAATATACTACAAAAACTAATCCTTGCTTTTTAATTACAAACAATAAGTATCTATTCTTTTTCTTTTACAAACATGGTATCCATTCAACTTAAGGGTAAAGAATAAGAGGAAATCAAAAAAGTAAAAAAATAGACTAAAGTAAAAAAAAATTTAAAAAGAAAAATTATACAAAAATCAGACTAGAGTAGACTTTTTCTTTTATTCTTTGTTTCTTTTCTTTTTCTATATTAGCACATGTAGGGAGTCTAGAGATTGATTTAGTGTGTCTCTACTAGTAGGTCATCCAGACCTTGGTTAGCATGAAATGGAAACATTGTAGATGCTTTTAATTTTCTGGCATTGCCTTCATGATTTTAAAACAAACATTACAACAGAAAAACTTCAAAGCACAAAGAAGTTTAAAAGAGATAATAAAAGTTGTCCATAATCAATGAATCCAGAAATAACTACTTTTATCAAGGTCTATTTCTTATGCATATACACAATAACCTCAATATGGGTATGAAAACATGCCTGACATATTCACAAGGTGAATACTAGCTAGAATCAGTAAACAGTAATTATTAGTATGAATCTTGTATATAATTTAAATTGCTAGATTATATTAATTCTGTGGATTTCATGAAAATTCTCTTATTTTTGGACAGTTATATTCTATTGCATTTTTTATTAAAATTTTTATGCACATCTACATCTAAGAATATTTATCTAAATATATAAAAGTGAAAATACTTGGTTAAGACACAGGAACATTTTAAGGGTTTGTAACACATAAACTCAAACCAATCTTTATGAATAAAATGCATGCAATTTTTTTTTCCAGCAATCTAATGATCACTTTGGTTTCCTCAGAAAATGCTAGGCATTATTCTTTGGAAAAAATTTGTCTTTAATATTTGATAGAAAGTTCTCTAAATTTGTGTTCTCTCTTTCTTTCTTTCTTTCATTCTTTATCTTTTCAGTTCTTGGTCATCTTTTTCCCTTTCAAAGATCTTGCTCATTTTGATAGTGAGCACCTATAGTTTTAGCTACCTGGAATCTGAGAAAGAAAGCCTTCAGTGTGGTGGTGGTGAGGTGGTTCAAACTTTAAGATGTGGGGCGTGGTGAAAAATAATTCTCAGTATCTCCAAATGACAAATGATGGCAATATTATGGAATGTATTCTTTTAAAATTATTTTTAAAATTTGTGTTTTTTACATGATAGTAGGGTGTATCTTTACATATTATACCTATATGGAGTACAACCCATTCCAATTTTGACCCATTCTTGTGGTTGTACATGATGTGGCATTTCACTGATGATGTATACATAGGTGAACATAGGAAACTTATATTCAATTCATTCTACTGTCTTTCCTATTCCCATTCCCATTCCCTACCATCTTCCTTCCATTCCCCTTTGTCTAATCCACTGAAATTCTATTCTTCCCTCCCCACCTTGTTTTATGGGTTAACATCTGCATATCAGAGAGGACATCTGACCTTTGTTTTTTTAGGGGATTGACTAATTTGACTTAGCATGATAGTCTTCAGATTTATCCATTTACTGGCAAAATTCAGTCGATTTTTATGCCTGAGTAATATCCCATTGTGTATATATGCCACATTTTCTTTATCCATTCATTTGTTGAAGATCATCTAAGTTGGTTCCCTAGCTTAGCTACTGTGATTTGAGCTTCTATGAACATTGAGGTGACTGTGTCACTGTAATATGATTATTTTAAAAGTCCTTTAATATATATACCGAGGAGCAGGATAAATAGGTCAACTGGCACTTCCATTCCAAGATTTGTAAAGTATCTTTATACTCTTTCCAGAGTGGTTGCAGCAATTTTCAGTCCCACCCACAGAGTATGAGTGAAGGTTTTTCCCTATATCCTCATCAACATTTATTCTTTATAATCGCCATTCTGACTGGAGTGAGATGGAATCTCAGTGTAATTTTAATTTGCATTTCTCTAATTGCTAGAGGTGTTTAACATTTTTTTAATATATATGTGTTGACCATTTGTATTTCTTCTGTGAAGTGCCTGTTCAGTTCCTTTGCTCACTTACTGATTGGGTTATTTGGGGGGTTTTGGTGTTAAGTTTTGTGAGTACTTTATGTATCTTGGAGGTTAATGCTCACCTGAGGCTCAGGTGGCTAAGATCTTTTCTATTGTGAAGGGTCTCTCTTCATGTGCTTGATTGTTTCCTTTGCTGTGAAGAAGCTTTTTAGCTTAATATCATCCCATTTATAGATTCTTGATTTTACTTCTGTGCTTTAGGAGCCTTGTTGAGAAATTCAGTTCCTAAGCCAACATGATGGAAAGTGGTGCCTACATTTTCTTACGGTAGGCACAGGATCTCTGTTCTAAAGCCTAGGTCCTTGATCCACTTTGAGTTGATTTCTGTGCAAAGTGAGAGATAGGAGTTCAATTTCATTCTTTTAGATATGGATTTATGGAATGTCTTCTGAGCAAAGATCAATTTCAGAGCATTGCTAAAAAGAATTGTCTAAAAAGGAATCTGGAAGTGTAATTATAACATCTTCTGTCATGTTGTCGGAGAGATAATGAAAGTGCTTAGAGGAGTATGCAGTCACACAAAAAGACATTTGAAAGAGAAGCTCAAGGGCTAGAATCTAAGATGTTTGTGAATGACTTTTTTGACCAATGAAAGAAACTCCAATGATATTCGCAGGAGGCTCACAGAGAAACAGAATATGGTGAGAAGAGTTTGTTGGACTCCCTAATCCCACCACAACTCTACTGTCAATTAATGGCATGATAAAATTATTCAGCTGAAAACCAGTGTTACATTTCAAGAAAAAGAAGGGGAGAACCAAGACTCCTGAGAGAGACACAAAGAGCCAATGAGAATTATTTCCTGGCTTTGAGGCCTAATGAGGCAACTTCCAACATTTACCAATTGCTATAGACCAGTGATTCATGTTTGGTTCCCAATTACCATCAAATTCTTTCCTACCATGTTTCCTGATTCCTATCCCAGTTGTAGTAATGATCCTTGTGGTTGCTTCTAGAATCAAAAGGAAAGAATCAGAATCTCTCCCTTCTGTTTTTTGTTTTTTTCCAATCTCTCACATATTCTTGTTTTTCTCAGGCTTTATTTTCAAGAAGATGCTATTGTCTGAATGTCCCTTTGAAATTCAGATATTGAATTTCTTACCTCTAAGGTGAAGGCATTAGGAGATAGAGCATTTGGCAGGGGAGTTGGGTTTGAATAGGATTTTTCCCTCAAATATTCACATGCTAAAATCCTCCAGTGTGGTGGTGGGGAGGTGATACAATTTTTAAGTGGTGGGATCTGGTGGAAAACAATTAGGACGTAGAAGCTCCACTCCCATGAATGAATTAATGCTGATCTCACAGAAATCGTTTGGGTCTCACAGGAAAGAATTAGTTCTCACAAGGTCAGGTTTTTATAAAGTACGGCCACACCACGTGCATGGTCTCATCTGCACATAGCTGTTTCCCTTTCTGTTTCTCTACCATGTTATGATGCAGCCAGGGGATTCTTCCCAGGATGCCAGTGCCATACTGGTTGGAGCTTCCAGATAACAGAATTGTGAACCAATAAACCTTTTTACTTATAGAATTTTCAGCTTCAGGTATTTTGTTATAGCAATACAAAATGAACTAAGATGGGAGGTGATTAGGCCATTAAACCCTCAACGGTATTAGTGTACCTATCAAAAAGGCCTGGAGAGCTAGCTAAAATTTTTATAATGCAAAGACACAACAAGAAAGAGCCTTTTGAGGAAATGGTCCCTTGCCAGACTCTGAATGTGCCAGTATCTTTATCTTTGAATTCCCAGACTCCTGAAAAAGTGAGAAATATTTTTGTTGTTTTTAGGCTACCCAGTTTATGGCCCTTCATCTCAGCAGCCTGAGCTGATCAAAATACAGATTTCTTACAGCTCAGATTTTATTTATTATTATTCAATACTAAATAATATATTTGTGCCTTAGTTTCTTGACCCATAAAATGGAGATGACAATATTTGATGAATAAGACTTTTGTGAAACATGGATGGGTTATTCAAGTCTTCAGAATTCAGCTTTTCCGCATGATAAAATTTGCTTTGATTACCAAGCCTGGAATTCTGTAAATGTACATTCTTATATCTAATTGCCTATTTATAGCCCTATTTGAAAAAAAAAATCTCAAATTTAACATTTCTAAAAATAGAAAACCCGGTCACAAACTGACATCTACTTTTCTCACAATAATGTCATTATATTCAATTTTTCTTGTTGCTCAGGCCAAAATCCATCATTGACTATTGTCATTGTTTGATATTCCATACCAAAATTGTCATCAAATTATGTGAGTTAAAGGGGTACTGTCCAATAGAACTTTGACTGTCAAGGGAAATTCTCCAGATCTATGTTCAATAAGATAGCACAAGCTCATGTGGCTATTGAGTTCTTCAAACATGGCTAGCATAATAGAAGACATGAATTGTTAGTTTTGTTTAATTTTCAGTAATTTAAATTTAAATGACTGCATTTGACTAATGGTTACCATATTGATTGGTACAGATACCATCAAGACTGATCTTCTGATGAACTCTATAATTATATGCAATGCTCTATTCTCTTATCCTGGTGTGTGTGTGTGTGTGTGTGTGTGTGTGTGTGTGTGTATGTATGTGTGTACTGAGGATTGATCCAGGGTTTCTAATTCACTGAGCCACATCCCCAGTTCTTTTTAAATTTTATTTAGAGACAGGGTCTCACTGAGTTTCTTAGGATCTCACTAAGTTGCTGAGGCTGGCTTTGAACTCGAGATCCTTCTTTCTCAGCCTTCCAAGCCAAGCCACTGGGGTAACTGGTGTTATTCTCACTGATTATTCCAACAGCCTGTAAAGAAGTCTCCTCCTTTCCTCAGTGCAGCTCCTCAGTCTATTCTCAATACAGCAGCAAAGGCAATACTGGTGGAATTGATGTCATCACATCACAGGAGGACTTCCCTCAAAGCCCTCCACAGTCTTCTCATTCAGAGCAAAAGTTCAAGTTTCAGTAGCTGCAACCTTCCTGGCCTCCTTGTGACCTCTCTGACCTTTCTTCTGTCATTCTCCTCTTTAGTTTGTTTCCGGTGCACTGGCCTTTATATTCACAAACACATTACCAATAAGGACCTTCGCCATCACGGTTTCTTTTCCTGCAATATCCTTACCCTAGAATTTTCCATAGTTTGATCCTTTACTTCTCTTTGTTCTTTAATCAAAGTAGTAAAGATTTGGTCCTTTACTTCACTTGGTTCTTTACACAGTTACCTGGCCTGCTCACTAGGCAGCGTGGGACTGTGTGGCCTGGCCCACACAGTACCTCTTCTCAGTACTTCTTGACTCTCATTTCCTCAGTTTACAGCCTATACTCTTCAACACTTCACATCACCTTCTGCTAATGTATTTTTTATTCTTTACTATGTATTACTCACATTCTTGGTATTTTGCTGATATATCATATTTATTGTCTGTCACCTTCATTAACATGGAACCTCTTCAAGGGCAGTGATTTCTTTATTTTTTTTTTCCACTGCTGAATCCAGACCTGTAACAGTATATGGTAGGTTTTCAATAAATATTTATATCAATTTTGCATTTATGGTATGTATTATGTAAGAATTTATATGATCTCCCTTAGTACCATAAATATTTTCTCTGTATGAATATATACACATAACTTCCATTAAATAAAGTTTTCAGGCTTTATACTTAAATTCTGACTAAAATATTTATATACCTAGCTTGAAATAAATTATGAAAAGACACTTAACTATGAGCTCTTGGTAGTTAAATTTAAGTTACTTAGATATATTCATTTGTAGGACTCATGTATGGCAAAGTGAGTTTACTAATTATAAAGTTTTCTTGTATTACACATAACTTATGTATTGAACACCAAATGAGTTAATTATTATTTTATTTTTTCTTAATTTACTGTGTTCTATATAGAATAATAAGAACTTTTTGAAAATTGGTTAAATCATTCTACATCAATTTTTCTTTATAAATCATATCTGGAAATTTCTAACAAACATTTTAATATTAATATTTATATACTCAGTTCTATAAAAAAATCCTATTAAATTTTTAGTGAACATTCCTTCACAGAAAATTTTTGTTTGATATTAGAAATAAATAAATTCCAATGACTGTATAATTTCCTGAATTTGTTAGTTTCACCATTTTGAAAAATAAGAATATATTACCCATTATTACTTTTATGGATTCAATAAAAATATTTGATAAAACTTACAGTTATCAAACTGTACACTGTGGCACCCTGGGTGTCACAGTAAATTCATATAATTGCCATGGTGTATTTGAAAATTTTCAGAAGAAACACTCAACATCTCTTGGTACCATTAGAAGTACCAGGTTAAGATGGCTCACAGTTCCAATATTAGATTACAATACAGTCTTCCTAATGATGTTATATTTTTGCTATATTTTCCAATATTCTTCAAACAAAAGCCAAATGTTGTTAGAAAATATGTGTAGAATAATAAATGAGGCTGGTACTCTTTAACAGATTTCAAAGATTGAGAAGTTGTATGGTAATCAATCGTTACATATGAAACATTATGAAGTGACTATGGGTATTTAAGAATGGGATAACTTTTTTCTTTTAATTTGTGGATAGCATTTTTTTTTTTTCAAATGACTTTTCATTTGTTGTACGAACAGGTATTAAGTTACAAGAACATAACTACTTGACAAAGAAAACTCAGAAGTTTCATTTGGCTAGAGGCTCCATGCAAACATTACTGAGTTATAAGGGTGGCATAAACTAAAAACATTTCAAAACCTTTGGAGTCAGGTTACTCATTTTCTATTTTACTATTAGCATTTACTGAATTTCTGCTTTTAACTTTTATAACTCTAGGAAACATTGTTCATAGGAAAATGGTGCAATGAGGCTCTTAATGCTGTAAAAGTTATTTATGAAGGTGCTTCTAACCACTTTTCATTTGTTTATCACCAGTACCACTTGAGAAAAATATTCAGTTTGGATTTATAACAAAAAGATGATCAAAAATTTTAAAAAAAATAGTGAGGTTTTAGTTTCAGGGCAACTTCAAAACATAGTTTTGAAACCCTCTGGATCTGACAAAACCCAACTGAATATTGCCAAGACACTCTTTTCCCTAATTTTTAAGGTTCTTGTATATTTGTGGAGAAATTCAATCCTTATGTTACTGATTCATTTACACTTAACTCATCAGAATGTTTGCTAAATGCTGCTGCATTTGATATCCAAAGGGCTTTATAAGAATTTACATCTGGAAATTCTACAGCTTTACAAATCATTCTTCTCTCCTTTAAACCAAAAATTTACTTTTTTTTTCTTCCAAATCATGTAGAATTAGAACCTCAAATTTTACTTTAATTGCTTGCAGTTTGGAAACCAAGAGAGAATAAACCAAGGAAATCTTTTTGATTACATCTTTTGTAATCTGTTTCAAAGAGTTAGATTTTGATTTTTAATGGATTATAATTTTGATAATTTAAAAGCTGAGTAACAGTAAAGTATTTTATATGGGTTATATTTTAATGGAACCATTCTCATTCTGAGAAATAAAATTCAAATTTTCATAATTTTTCAAGCTCTTTTAGTGGACAAAGTTAACCAAATAAGTGATGTTGACTAATAATGTATTTTTCATCATCAAAACTATCAAAGCCAACATAATAGCCTTTTTCACAGCATTTTATGTGTAATAAATACTGTCTATAACCTCAAGCATGTATCCTGCAGCAAGCAACAATTACCACATTAAGGAACAAAAACTAAAAATACATTAGATCATGTCTGCCAAAGTCAAATGTTTGTTAATCACACTATGTTAATTGGCCTAATTTTTTAATGTCCTCAACAAAAGCATTAATGAACTAAAATTAAGCTTCAAGCAAATAAATGTGAGTAATTTATATTCAGCAGTCTCCCCACTAAAACACAATGATTGGCTACCTTTGATTAACATAGACAATAGAATGGGATCAAGATATTTATTAGGTTGAATCATATGAAATTGCTATTTTTAGGAAAAAAATAAAAGGTTGTCATTGGTAGATAATTTGACATGGCTAAACCTGAATGTGGTCATGAATGTGGCCAATATGGAAAGTACTATCTCTAGAATTAAAAAAAAAAAAAAAAAAAACACGAAAACCGAGTTTATATTTTAAAATAGTTGTTTGGCCAGGCACAGTAGTGCTGGGATGTGGCTCAGTAATCAAGTGCCCCTGAGTTCAATCCCCTGAACACTCCCCCAAAAAACAGTTGTTCATATTATTTTCATGTTTTTCTAAGCCAAACATCCAAATATTTTATTAATTAATTAGGTAAAGGACTTCCCCTCTACCTGTTGGGATAGCCAGATTTTACAATTTTTATCCCAAATCTCAGTGTGTTAAATGAAATCAACTTCACTTGTCTTCATTATGGGATCCACACTGTCCAGGATGCTGATATTTCTGGAGCTCAAGGTAAACCAGAACACAGTGAAAGACAAATTAGCTCTGAAAATTTCTTCAGGAAGCTCAAGCAGTTCATGTCTGCTCAGCTTTCATTCACAAAAAAAAAAAAAAAAGAAAAAAAAAAGTCACGGGGAGCCTACTATGGAAATGAAGAAACTATGTTGGAAGGGGCTTCACAAGTAAAGGTTCAATAACTCTAAATACTGTAATATTGAGACTCTTTTTTTTTATTAGTTGCTCAAGACAATACAAAGATCTTGACATGGAATATTACTCCGCACTAAGACTCTTATTCCGAGCTCTTAGATGATTGAAGATTCACCATAGAACACAAACCTTTAGTAATGCCTGTTGGTACTCCAAATGCAACTAAAGAAGGATATGTAATTATTCATAAAAAATGAATGATGGAGATATAAAACTTCATTGTGCATGATATCTTGGAAAGGACGTGTGAAAAATACTCTGTGGTATGTGGAAAAAATATTTGTTGCATTATCTTATGTGATGGAATAACTTTTCTAGGGTTAGATTAAGTTAGCACATTCTGCAGGAAGACTGGACCCTAAAACCAATCAATGTGATGTGAAACATCATCAGAGTATCATACTTTATCGATCCAAATCAATGGATAATTATAGCTATCATTGTGTGTACTACAAATAGTCACCTGACTAATGTTGAGTCCATCAAATAAGAAATAATAATCAAGTCTGGTTGTCTTTTGGATTTGGGGGGCCTTATTTTATGTTTACGTTGCAAAATGTCACCCATATTTTTTTTCCTTTTTATCCCTTTTTTTAAATTCTAGCTATATTATCTCAACCTGCTACAGGGTCAGAGCCAGAAATAACAGGCACCATTACAAAATGTGTACTTTTGTTTTGTAAGGAAGCAAATTGTATACATGAAGGACTGAACGTGTCATGTGCCAGAAGGAGCAAATTCCTTAAAGAAAGTAAAATTTTACATATTTCAAAACATTTCAAGAAAAATCAATTCTTAGTTATAAAAAAATGTAAACCAGCATAAATAGGACTAGGGTTTTTTTTGCCATCTGTAGAATTGCTTATTTTTTTATTTGAAAGGCTAAGTGTACAATATGCATATGCAAAGTAAAGTCACGAGTGCTTATGTAAAGTTATCCCAATCATAGTGTAGTTATACTTTAAATCATATCATGGCTGTACTAATTCCTGCCAATCCTGAGAAGAAAACATTTGTATAACATATGTTTGAGGGCTAGAACACTGGATTTCTTAAGTTAACCTGTGATAATCAACTTGATAGTTCAGAAATTTAGAAGTTACATTTAGGAATCTTACAAACATCAATATTATAATAACCTAGTTTTTAATAAATAGTTTTCTAATTTAAAAAATTTTTCTCCATCACTGTGTTACATCAGACACTATGTCAATGTCACTACCTGCTTCCAGCATAGTTAAGAAAGAACAAAACACCTAAAGCTATCCTAAATCCAAGGCATGGGCACATGGTTCATCTATGTTTGATTTGAAAATTATCTGACATTGTTTTAGGGTGGAAACTAACCCATTGGAAAGGAATGTGAAGTTTTTTAGGGACTACCTAGCTACAATGAACAAATGGTAAAAGCAACATGGAAAACTCAACTTAAATAAACGTGCATGTAACTAATGGTCAAGTTAGCTGTATACATTTTGATATGAACATGTTCGCTTCTCTTGGGTGTTGCTTTTATTTTTAAGTTTAATTACTCCACTTGAAGGAAAATAAAGTGTTACAACAGAATCACATACACAGAGTAGTTTAGGGGTGGAGTTAGTATGTGGGATACGCTGGGTTCTATCCCCAACACCACAAAAAATTAAAATTCATACCTGCATTAAATTTTCCTCTTTCTTTTTTTTAAATTTTTTTGTACTGGGGATAAAAGTTAGAACCTTGTGCGTGCTAGGCAAGTGCTTTACCACTGAACTGTATCCCCAGCCTAAATTTAAAATATGATGGTAAATATGTTGTTGAAGCAAATATACATTAAAAGTATAACACAAAATAAACGAAGCAATTTTCCCCTCATAGTTCAACATTTTGCTAAATAAGTTTTGACAGTGTTTTAACAACTTGCGCTTTTCCATGACTGAGTCTACTGGTGAGGCCCAGAAATATTTTTATATTCTCTCCATTTCCTTTCAACTTTTCCCTTGGCAACTTTCTCTGTATCATCCTGCTCTCCAGATGGTAGGTCCTTGCCTATGAGCCATGGCTCAAATATTCCGATATTAACTTTTCTAGATTCTTTGCGTAATATATACCCTATCTGCAGTGTTTTATTGAGCTCACTCTAGGCTTTGCGGCTCGCATGGCATGACTGTCTGGAGATATGATTTCACTTCAAAGGCCTAAATCAATCTCTTTCCTGTACTGCCTCTAAGATCCAATTTTCACACCCCCACTGAGCAAGAGGTCAAATCAACGATTTTACCATCTTATTATTATTATTTTCTTACATTGACATCCTCTTCAATATGTTTTTAATGTGCCCAAAGTCCCAATAGGATCTTGGCCAAGTGTTCTACACTTACCTGTCTATGCAATTCCAATTATTATCCAGAATGCCATCCCTCTCTCCAAGTTCATTTTTATTCATATTTTATAATATTTTTACAAATCACTTAATGAAAATTAAACTGAAAGTTGAATTTATAAGATGTTGGAAAAAATGATCAATCTCATTTTAATTTTTATGGGGATTTTATCATGTAAATAAAGATTCAACACTTATATGAATTCATAGTTTATTTTTTTTACCACAGTATATTTTAACTAAGAAAAATTAACTTTATTTGGTAGAATGATAAAATGTACTTTACACAGTTGATTTGCTTTCTATCTTTTGATATATTCTATTTGCCCTCTTTATCACAGAATGTTTTGCATTAAAGAAAAGAGTTTATGGCATGATTTAATATTGTCTATTAATTCCTTATGTTCAATTGCTTACAAGAATAGTCTTAAGGAGCCCTCTCCACATAATATCAGGGATCTATTTTTCTTGCACTTGTACCTGAGAATACCTACACATTTTCTGTACTTCTGCAAACAAACTCCAATCCCCAAACCTCTCACCACAATGATGGCCTCTTCAAAACAAAGCTATTATTTTCATCAGCTTTAGGTTAAAGAATTTACAGCTTCTAACAGGAAAATCTCTTTGCCACTCATATTGTAGAAATGAATTTTACCAAAGCTAAGATAAATATTGTGCTTCTTACAGAAGTTTCATTTTAAGGGTAAAATCACATCAAAGAAATACATATTTATGAAATGTTATGATTCAGATTTACTAAAAAGTATAAGTATATTGTGTGTTTTTTTCCTTCCTAATACCACAGATGGCTAGTTTTGTTTTATTTCATATCTTAGATAAATGTGTGCTTGGTTTAAGCAATAAGTCACAAATTTATTGGCGAGTGTTATTTTCTATTGCATCTGAAATCCCTCCATTTTTAGGTTAAATCTCATTAGTATGCAGGCAACAAGACTAATGCAATTATTTAAACAGAAACAAGATTCTGTTCATAGTTGCAAAAATGTTGATGCAAATCCACTTCCCTGGAACTGAGTGATGAGTGTGGTGTAGATAAGAGGTTGTAAGCATCAGAAAGCATTATTTAGGGCGTAATTCCAGAGGACTACATCCAGCGCTTCAGATGCATGGCATTCCCTGAGGGAAGATAATTGATTACAAGTCACACACACAAACAATTTATGACTCAAGGCAAATAAAACACTTTGAGGGTCTTCTGTTTATTTTCCCCTTTGAAAAGGAAAATTTCCTGTTTATTTATTAGTAGGAGGAACTACAGTAAGAATAAAAATTGGATGGAGAGGTGGAGGAAACTTGGTGACAACACACTTGATAAGGTTAACAGTTTAAGCAATAATTTGGTAGTTAGTTAACTGAGTGAATTACAAATCCTTTTTTTTTTTTTTTTTTTTGGTACTGGGAATTGAACTCAGGTGCACTTAATCACTGAGTCACATCTTCATTCCCCTTTAAAACAACATTTTATTTAGAGATGGGGTTCCTAAGTTGCCTAGGGCCTTGCTAAATTGCTAAGGCTCGCCTTCAACTTGCAATCTTCCTATCTCAGCCTTCTTAGCTGCTGGAATTACAGGCATGCACCTCCATGCCCAGGAAAATTATCATTCTTAATTCAATTAAGATATTTGTAGCTCATTTTCCTACTGTTAATGATCTTTTTCTTTTCTTTTTTGACCATACTGAGAATCAAGCCCAGATGCTTATACATGCAGTTATTACCAAAAATTAGCAAATAAAGATGATGCTATTTAAAGTTAGAAGATTTGAGCTTGAATGGTTACCCTAACAGTGTAAGACACTTTCATGTTTATAGATGGAATTTTAACTAATAAATGAGCAGGAAATACCAGTACTACTTGCAATGTTTTTCTTATTTTTAGACATATGTCATGGGATGAAATTAGATTATATTTGTGAAATTTCTGTTCTAATTATAAAGCAATTTAAATTCTACTAATTTACAATGAGTCTTCTGTTGATATTGTTGATATCCTGAAATTAATACAAATGACATCTGCACTTCTATTTCTTACTTGCTACTGGCTTAATTTTAAATGGCTTAATCTATATTTTCTTGGATTAGCTTTGTATGTTTTGAGTATTCTTTTTCATCATGGAGTGATATAAATAAGATTTGGAAATAGTGTTTAATATTGTAGATGATCACAGTATATTAATTCTCCTATTAATATAATTGCAAGCATATTGACTTTTTATTTGCTTATACCTCAGTTTTTTTTTTCAAGTAACAAATTTCTAACATTTTAAAATACAGTCACGTGTTACTAGACACAATGTGTTTTCATAATACTCATTCATAGAGGAGCAAACATGGATAATACGTACAAAATAAACATACACAACATTGAGAGTTATACTTCAATTACACAAAATGTATATTGTGCCTTGAATTGCAATGCATATGTGGAATCTCTAACTCCCAGTATTACTGTTTTGGGAGAGAAAACATTCAGGAGTTAATTAAAGTTAAATGAAGTTATATGGGTGGAGCAATAATCAAATACAATTGGTGTCCTTATCAGAGGAGACACAGGGAGCTTGCTCCTTCTCTTTCAGTCCTCCTCCCCACCTCTGCTATGTAAAGACAAAAACAGGTAGGGTAGTTTTCTGCAAATCTGAGAGAGACCCTCACCAGTAACTGAATGAATTGACACTTGCTCTTGAACTTTAGCCTCCAGAAGTGTGAAAAATAAATATCTGTTATTTAAGCTACACAGTCTATGGTATTCTGTTGGATTTCAAGATAAACATTAATCCTATCATCCAAAGTTTTTTTCTGATATTACAGACTTTAAACTCTATTCTAGTTACTTACATTCAGAAAAACAATTGCCAAGTCTTTAGAGTAAGACTTCCTACCTTGCTACTTTCATTGATCAATTTAATATATTGGAATTATAAGAGTAAATTATCCACTTTGCTTGAAGTTGGTCATATTTCAATTTTGCAAATGCTCAATAGAATATTTCATAGGGACACACGTACAGTAAAAGTATCAGGAATCATTTAAACATTCAGGCATGTCCCTTTCGATTATAGATGTATTCTGTAAGAATTATTAAGCACTTTTAGCATTATGTTTGCCAAAGATATAGAAAAAAGAACAATGCTAACATATGTCATTGGGTTAAAAGTCCACAAATGAGGTTTTCTTAGAAGCTGGATTCTTTTAACTTATCAGCTGTGTCTCTCCTGATGATTTAAACGTTGCTCTTTAAAGCACAAAGTCAAAAGTAGGATATATAGTATGAATCACTGAAATACAGGTTAAATTACATTGCATATTAGTGTATTTTTTAAAATGACATGATTATTCTCTCTACATCAAAAAGCCTGAAAGGTCTTCTTTATCCTCTTAGATTCTATTTCTTCCTTTGGCTTTTGCCCAGTTATCCAATGACATATACAAATAATCCTCTGTAGACAAAGAGTTATTCTGGGCAGGAAGGAGAGATACATACAGAGATGAAATAGAAACAGGATGATGTCATAGACTAGGATCATATCTTAGGAAAAGATGAAGGGGGTGTTCTAACTTTGCTTCAAAATAATCTATCTTCAAATACGTGTGGCATAGCAAAAGCAATGTTCTTCATATTGGTGAATTTTATCTACCAGGCACTGAGATAAATACCTTACATGCATTATTTTTTCATTCACAAATTTTATTAGATTGATATCAATAGTACTGTAACTTTAAAAATAAGTAACTGAGACAGAATTACTTAGATAACTTTTTTTTTCAAGTAAAACTGCTTATTGACCATAGTATAACATTTCAATATTAAGTCTGTCTGCTCCAATGCCCATGTTCACTTACTCCTTTTATATGGACGATATAGAAACCAACCTTTTCACAAATACCAGCTTAAAAATTAGTAAGCATTCTGACTCTAGATATGCAAGTTTCTGAGAATATAGCAATATAGAAAAATCAAAAATTATAACTTGTGAAGGCAGATGTGGTGGTACACCTGTCATTTCAGCTACTTGGGAGTCTGAGGGAATAAGAGTGCATAATTGAGGGAAGTCTGAGCAACATAACAGAACCTTGTCTCAAAAATAAATAAATTTTAAAATGCCTGGAGATGTAGCTCAGTAGTAGTTTGATATATATATATATACATATATATGTATATATATATATACATACACACACATATACATATATGTATATAGATATAGATGATATAGATGTAGATATATTTACACATATATCTCATGCAAAATTAGCAGAGTGCAAAAATAATAATACTGCACTGTCATTTTCATTTCAATTGTTCTAGTATTCCATTTCCTTGTTCTTTGCAGTATGATTAGACAGCGTAGGTATGGATGCAGACTTAAGAATTTGGTAAGTTAGATTCTAGGGAAACTGGCCCAGTTTAATGTAGAATGAAATACACTAAATCTGTTGAGCAAAACAGAATTCCTAGCAAGTTGTCCTAGCAAGGTTCAGAGATAAAGAAATTGGCTTCCCAGTAGATGGCAGCAAAAGAAAAACTCGAGACAGTGTGCCAGGATCTGGGTAATTGGGTGGAATCCAAATCAGATAGGCGGCAGATTCCAGATGGAAACGACATGAATGAAATTCGGAACCCCACTCTGCAGGTGACCTTAGTATTAGTAGAGGACTTAACAGGGAAACATTCACCATCACAGAAACTAAATTGACTAATTTGGACAGCAAATGGAAATCAGATTTGAGAATATTTGTAATTACAAATATTTAATATCAAGGACCAGGTAGGGAACATACATGACCCAAAACAAGGCCAAATAATAGAAGGTTATAGCTTCTATTATTAAATAAGAGAAAAATAAAATAACTCTCACCATAACAGAAACCTGGTACCAAAGTGAATCTTCAACCATCACACAAAATCTATATCTATCGTCCTTTCTTTAATTCTCCCAATGTTTAAATTTCCGTGCCCTTCCACCACTCTAGCCAAATGTATTTTTATAGGTAGACCACAGCAAGTACATTTTGTTTAGAATGAAAGTTCGGACCTTTATGTCTTTTCATTCCTTCTTGTGTAGTAATACAGAACATAGTCCCTCCTCTGTGATTTTTCCCCTTCCTTTGTTTCCTTTGAATCCTTTTAGCATTTCTTTTTCACTTTTCAACAATTTCTTTCCCTGTTCTTGCTGATGTCTTGCAATGCAGTAACTTCTAGCAACAAGGGATTTAGGAAACCAGCTGTATAGTCCTGAGATGCTATTACAGCTGTCAAATAACAGGGAAAAGATGGATAAGACCCATCCAGTGATTTTCAAATATGTTTTTCTAATTCCCTGGTGATAGAACTTGATTGTGTCTATTAGGTAATGATCTCCATCCTATTGCATTACAGGAATCTTCCTAGAGTATCAGAAGATGTGCTAGTAACCAAACTGTGGACTTAAAAAATGAAAATTACTGGGGCTGGGGTTATGAATTAGCAGTAGAGTGCTCATCTTGCCCATGTAATGCCCTGGGTTCAATCCTCAGCACCACATAAAAATAAATAAATAAATAAAGTTATTGTGTACGACTACAAAAAAAATATTTTTAAAAATAAAAATTATATTTTTAAGAAGTATCTAGCATGATAAAATTCCGTTCTTAATTACTTAGAATGGTATGTGGATGGGATTAACAACAATGAAGGAATGAAAAAGATAAACATTCTTTTCTCCATTAATTTAACATTTTTACAGATTTCCATTTTAAAGATTCTTCTTCTAACCACTTCAGAATGAGTATAATGTGACTGAAAAATGAAACAGGGCTGAATTAATCCTAACTAGAAGTAACATGTAAGGTGTGTCACAATGTAAAATGATTGGCTTTACATGGCTGAATCATAATTTACAATGACAGTGGATTTTATCAATGCCAATGATATTGAGGAAACCCAAGTCCCTAAATTCCACATGTCCTTAGCATTAGTGTTTTGTTATTGTTGTTTTTGTTTGTTTGTCAGGTTGTTTGGCGGGGGAAGATTCACATTTTCACTGAAAAGATTTTAAATACACAGTGTATTAATTCTGATGTTTCCAAATAGATTTTGAATATTTAGCTTTAACTATATGAGAAACCCATTAGGTAATAGATAATCTATTTTGAAAAAAAATTGAGGACACTCACATATCATCCCACATCACCAAACTGTCTTTAATTTGATTTTGACTGTTTTTTTCCACTGAGATAATAGAATAGAATATCTAGAACATTGAGTGTATTTTCTCCTTTTACAGATAATTCACATGCTCTGATTGAAGTGACTGACTTCAAATCTAAATAAATAGACATATTTTTCATAATGTGCAACAAGTACCAACAATTTTTTTTTTAAATAAAAGGTCAAATAGCAAATATTTCAACTTTGTGAGTCATATGACCTTTATTTCTAAACTCTGTCAGGTAACTTGACAGCAGCCACAGACAATATGTAAATGAACAGGCTTGCAATGTTCTAATAAGTCTTCTCTTCACAAATTTAGGCCGCAGGCTAGATTTGGTACGCAGACTATATCTTCCGACCTCTCCATTAGAATTTCTTTCATATTAGTTTGTACTTAAATTGTTTCCCATAACTTTATATGAAGTTGTATATAAATATAACTTTTCCTTTCATTGCTATAGTTACACATATTCCTACCCAACATTTAGATGTTTGTGGTCATCTTCTCTTCACTTCACAGATAGCAACAACTTAGTTAACAGGTGAGTAAATAAAAATCTTTCTTACCAATAACTGTGTTTTTCCTTCTCCTCAATTTTGTGGATAAGTCTCATGGAATCATGGAATGCTAAACAGAAAGGAACCTTAGTGGGTCTTTTTTCTTAAGTTCCTATTTTGTAAATCAGAGTATTGAAATAAAGAAGTTATGCGATTTCCCAAAATAAGGAAAACAGAACAAAAGAACAATTGTGGAGTCAAGCTTTTGAATATAAACAAAATACATGATGCCTAGTTATAAAGCGTCACATACTAAGTATAGGATAAAGAGATTTTTTTTTTTCACTTTAGTAATGGAGACTGCACATTCATGTGAAGGGGGAAAAAAAACGCAGGACTCTTAACAGGAAGTTCTAAAAAGGAGAAAAGTAATTTATTTGCATAATCTCAATGCATCTCTTCAATCTCTTCAGGGTTAATAACCACCAAGATCTGATCTGCATGTCAAAGAATCAAGAATAGGTTGTGTGTTGTGGGGGGAATAGCTTGTGAACATGGGGCATATCTCTTCAAAAAATATGTCAAAGGTTTTTATTGAAGGGAGGGAGAAAGAGAGAGAGAGAGAGAGAGAGCGCGAGCGCACATGCAGTTTCCTTTGTAAGCTGTGGAGATGAGCAGAGTTTGTGGAATGTGATCTCCAGGAGGGTACCAGAAAGTGGATGTGAGGTTGCTAGGCAATTTTCCCTATTGTTTTAAACAAACAGCAAAGAGCTGGCAGCAGCTGTCAGAGTTCCTGGCTCTTAAGAATAACAGAGCTGAAAAACACAAAGAACAAAGGTCTTCCACAATAAATGGCAATAAATAACCGGAACTTTCTATGCCAGTAAATGCAGGCACTTGGATGTTAAAGCAATTAATAAGGTTAACAAACACAAGAGGCCATTTGAATTCTATTTGTTGTCAAATACTTCTTCTCCCCAGACTCTTTAATTTGAATGGTAAGATGATCTGAAAAGAGAATCGCATGCTGTCATTTGATAAATTGTTCCTCTAATAATCACCATTTTCTTGCTTGTGTATTCAGATTTTATTCAGGGAGAATTTCACCTTCGGGACAATAGTATAAACTTTAAACAAGTTTTAAAGACATTAAATAGAAATAAATTATATAACTTATATTAAAAAACAATTTATTCAATCATATCATCACCACAACACTCCCTTTTTTTTAGCCCTTAGTATCCCTACCCATTCCTTCTCCATCTAGCAGGTGGTTATACAAGGCTACATGTGATGAAATTGAACCAAGCTACATGCATACTACTGAGATCTTGTATAACTGGAGAAAGTTAATCTCTATGGGTTGTGTCAATGTCAATTTCTTGATGGTAATATAACGCTGTACTTGTAGGAAAGACTGCCATTGGAAGAGACTATAATCCTGTGATTTTATACATTGCCTCACAATCTCCTGTAAATCCAGAATCATTTCAAAATAGAAAGCTTAAATGGACCAAAAATTTGTTCATTTTTAATATTTCAAAAGCAAAAGCTCCCCTACCCCCCCCCAGTCACAAATAATGAATCATAGTCTTTCTGCTTTAATTCTTACCACAATGTGAATGACTTTCTTCAATGAATTTGTACTTAGGCATTTGTTTCAAAATAGTTTGAAAGGAGTCACTCAGACATTTCCTGATAACCAGTTTTTTTTTTAATAAATTACTGGGCTTAAAAATTCACTGAAGGATGATGTTTTAGAGAATCTATGCAGTGTATTCAATAGGAGAATTAAAATCAAGGATTCTTCTGAGTAGAATGAAGATTTAAGAGTTTCTGAACCCAGAAACAAGTTTCCTCAAAACAACTCTCTGTGTTTTTTTCCAAGTGTGTGTGTGTGTATGTGTGTGGTTTAACAATCTATTTTGAAATAAATAGATTTACTAGAAGTTGCAAAGATAGTACAGAGAGATTCTATATGCCCTTCACTAAGATTCCCCAGCAATTACATCATATCTACTCTAATCAATATCAAAACTAGGAATTTATGTCAGTATAATGTGTAAGCCTAGTTCTAAGACACTTTAACACATGTATATGGTTATCTCCAAGTATTCATGAGTGGTGCTACAGCCACTCTCAGAAAACAAAATACTCAAATTTTTAAGTTCTTATGCAAAGTGGCATATATTTGTATATAGCATATACACATCCTCCTATTTGCCTTTTATAATTTCTAGATTACTTATAATACCACCTACAACATATACACAATGTAAATAGTTTTTATCCTCTATGGTTTAAGAAATACTGGCAAATAAAAAGGATCTATACTTGTTCAGTAGAGACACAATTTTTTCCTTGAACAAACTTTTTTCATGGTTGAATTGCAGAGGCAAACCCGGAAGATATGGGAGGTTAGCTATATAGTTTCTTCTAATCCCTTACCTCTAAAGGGCATAGCTTCCCTATGTTCATATATGAATATGCCACAAATGAAACATTCCACATCATGTACACCCACAAGACTGTGATCCTAATTAGAATAAGTTATACTCCATTTTTGTATAAATATGTAAACACATACTCTAATGGTATGTATACTTAAAAAGAGAAAAATTTTTTTAAAAAAAGATTCAGAACAAGTCAGGCTTAGTGTCCATGCTATAATCCCAGTGACTCATGAGAGTGAGGCAGGTTCAAAAGTTCAAGGCCAGCCTCAGCAAATTAGGAAGCCTGAAGGAACCTAGTGAGGAGCTGTTTCAAAATTAAAAGTATAAATGGGCTACGCTCTGGGTTCAGTCCCCAGTCCAAACAAAAAAAAAAAAAAAGAAAGAAAGAAAGAAAGAAAAAAAAGCAAACAACAATTCAGAACTATTTTACACTATAGAGTTCTATTGGTATTGACATTTCACCAGCCCCTATGATATGTAGAAACTTCACCCCCTTTTATGTCCCTTACTCTCTACATCTTTATTTAAAATTTTCTTCTACATACATACATAACCACATCAGATATTATACATTTTGCTGTGTTTAATGGAGAACACTCAAAAGAAGGAAAATATAATCACATTTGCTTTATTCTTATTTCTTCTTATTGTTCAGAGATGGGTTATTTTACTTCATTTTCTTTGCATGAGAACTTCCTTTTATTATTCTTTTAGGGTCAGTCACTGTTAACAAACTCTCTTTGTTTTTCTTCATCTGAGAATGTCTGCATTTCTTATTCATAAAATTCTGAGTTGATAATTCCTTATTTTTAAAATAACTTGAAAACTATTGTTTATGGCCTCCATTGTTCTGCATAAAAATACACAATCAATTGAATTGTTTTCTTTCCCCATAGTAAGGTATAATTTCTATTTCTGCTTTTAATATTTTCTTCTCTTCACTTATCAAAAACATTTTATTGGTGTAGCTTAGTGGTAGAGTGTTTGCTTAGCATGAAATAACATTTATATTTACTTTTGAAATGCTATCTAAGGTCTTCAAATATACAAATAAAACCCCTTAAATTTTTAAATTCAAAAGGCATACTGTAATGTTTCAAAACTCAGACTTTATCCATGTATTCTATTTTATGCCACTTCTAAATTCAGATTTACATATAATATTTAATCTTGCATCTCAATTTATTTTTATGCAATTAGAAATTTAATATGAGGTATTCCAAACCAAGCAATCACATCTTTGTTCTTAGCAATACCCATGCATCATAGGTTTTTTAATATTTCTATGGATATTTAGTTTCTTCACTTACTTCAAGACAATTTCAGCCTTTTGGGTCAGAACTCTTGTTCTTTTCCTCAATTTTATGCCACCAGCCCAGAAGAGCAATTAAACTAGCAACATAATATGTGTAGAGGAGTGTGATGTTTAAGCTTAGCCACTCCTTTCGTACCACTATTCCCAGAAATTAAATAAAATAGAGTCTAAGTATGAGGATATTTTTCTACAATTTTCATGTAAATTATAATGTACAAACTTTCATTTAAAAATTTCATTTAATTATTCATGCTTGAGTGACTATAGAGTAAGTTCAAAAAGTATAAGTGAACCCTGTAATTTGGATACAAAGTACAAAATATATGAAGTAAAAAGAACAATTTCATTGCAGAAAAACCTAACTACAAATTTAGATGACATTCAAAACTGCTATCCGATGTTATAAAATTCATGTTTAAAGCATAAATAGTCAGGCCACACTGTAATTAATATAAAGGCAATTTCATAACCACTGTAGTATGATAAGAGTCTTCCACTGATAAAGACAGAGCATGTTCTAAAGTTTGTCAACAAGATAGAATTTCAGTTCGGATGACTGTAATTTCCTCATATGTTATTGGACTTTTATTTAATGTCTGAATACACCACATGCTCTTCCAGAAATAATAGAGCATCTTTGATCCTTACATTAAGTAATTTATCTGAGGTTTAAGATATAGTTTTGAATAGCTCTCTAGGAATTTTATGGTCCCAGTCCTTGCATTGTGGATCATTTTCTTTTAGGTTTATGGAATTTATTTTTTTCTTTTAAGATTCATGAAACTCTGAAAAATTGTTAAATATTTGTTTCAGGGGAATGAATTGTAATCATATTTTTCTGTATTTTTCTTTATCTTGGTATGAGGTAAGGAGATATCAAAGTGTATTATGAGAGCTAAATGCTATGTACCAGGCACTGTTTGCAGTATGTGTGAGACAACCAAAAAGATTATGTGTGACAAAATAAAAAACCACACAGTATTGGCACCAAAACAGACATGAAGACCAAAGGTACAGAATAGAAGACACAGAGACAAACCCACATTAATACAGTCATCTCATACTAGACAAAGGCACCAAAAATATACTTTGGAGAAAAGATAGCCTCTTCAACAGATGGTGCTGGGAAAACTGGAAATTTCATATGTAACAAACTAAAATTAAATTCCTATCTCTTACCCTGCACAAAAATCAAACTCAAAGTGGATCAAGGACCTAGGCATTAGATCAGAGACCTTGTGCCTACTAGAAGAAAAAGTAAGGCCAAATCCCCATCATTTTAGCTTAGGAACCCAATTCTTCAACAGAACTCCTAAAGACAAGAAGTAAAATAAAAAATGAATAAATCGAATGAAATCAAACTAAAAACTTATTCTCAGCAAAGGAAATGATCAAGACCATAAAAAGAGAGCCTATAGAATGGGAGAAAATCTTTGCAACCTGCATTTCAGATAGAGCATTAATCTCCAGATTATATAGAGAACTCAAAAAAAACCTTAACACTAGAAAAACACAAATAACCCAGTCAGTAAATGCACACCGGAACTGAACAGACACTTCACAAAAGAAATATTATCGGTCAAAAACTACATGAAAAAATGCTCAAATCTCTAGCAATTAGAGAGATGCAAATTAAAACTACACTGAGATTTCATCTCACTCCAATTTGAATGACCATTATTAAAAATAAGAGTAACAATAAATGTTGGCAAAGATATGGGGGAAAAAGTTACACTCATACTTTGCTGGTAAGACTGCAAATTCCTGCAACCACTCCTGGAAAGCAGTACGAAGATTCCTCAGAAAACTTGGAATGGAACTACCGTTTGACCCAATTGTCCCACTCCTCAGTATATACACAAAGGACTTAAGATTCGCATATTCCAATGATGCAGCCACATCAATGTTCATAGCAACTCAATTCACAATAGCTGAGCTATGGGATCAACCTAGGTGCCTTTCAACAGATGAATAGATAAAGAATATGTGGTATATATGCTGCTCAACCATAAAGAAGAATAAAATTATGAAATTTGCTGGCAAATGGGTGGAACTGGAGACTATTAAGCTAAACGAAATAAGCCAATCCCAAAAAACCAAAGGCTGAATGTTCTCTCTGATATGCAGATGCTGACTCACTATAGGCTGGGGGGAGGTTCACTGGATTGAGTCGGGGCAGAGAGTAGGGGAAAGGGAGCTGGAATGGGAATGGGAAAGATAGCAGAATGAATTAGACATAACTTTTCCGTACTCATATATGAAAGCATGACCAGTGTAACTTCACATATACAACCACAAAAATGAGATGTTGTACTCCATGTATGTATGATACGTCAAAATACACTCTTTCAGGTATGAAAAAAATTAAAATTAAAGAAAAAAGAAAAAAAAAGTATGTTTAGAGGTAAAATAATTGGGTCATGAGAACCTTAACCTGATCAGTGGATTAATCTATTTTTATGGATTACTTGGACAGGAACTATAGGCATATAAGTGTGGCTGGAGGAAGTAAGTTACTGGGGGCATGATTTTGGAGTTTACATTTTGTCCCTAGTGAGCAAACTCTGCTTTTTAGTTACCATGACCTAAGGTGCTTTCCTCCATCACATCCTTCCAACATGATCTTCTGCCACATCTTGGGGACAGAGCTATAGAGTTTGCCATCTATAGATTGAGACCTCAGGAACCATGCACCTCAAATAAACCTTTTCTCCCTTAAGTTGTTATTTTCAGATATTTTAGTCACAACAATGAAAAAATTAGCTAAAACACAATTAATGAGCAATTAACCATTTAATCCTAAAAACTGACAGGTGATATATATTATATTTATTTATTCGAGGAGGAAATCTAGATATCTGGGGTAGTAACAGCTAATAAGTCAATTTTAACTATTATATTTGAACCCAGAGTTCACTCTTTGAGCTACCACACTATAAAACAGATTGAGATTAATAAAAACATCAGAACTAGGCAAAAACATGTATCTCAAACCCTACTTTTCTATTTACCTGTCATACAACCTTGAGCAACTTGATTATTTAATGCCCTTATCTTTAAAATACAGATAAAATACCTCACAGAAAAATGTTTTGTAAACACTGAAGACATGTTCATCAAACTTCCTTAAAGAATCCCACTCTTATCTATAATTATATGGCACCAATTAAAAAAAAAACAGACACTATCTAAAGGTTAAGAAGTAGTAGCTATTATTATGCTGTTATATGTTATTTTTAAATATGTTTACAAACTTGGTTTTGTTTCTGAATTTTTCTCCCTTTAACTGTGATCATTTCCTGTAAATTACCGATACATACTCCTTCTCCATCTCCCCAGTAGATCTTAAGCATTCTTCCCTGACCCCTCATCTGTCTCTTTCCATCTCCATCCTTATCTCTTTCCCCAAAAGCCTCATTTGGAAGTTGCATGCCATGCTTCATCAACAACCCTCCTACATAAACCCAGTACTCTTGCCATCTTAAATGACCTGAAACATGTTGAACTCATTCATCACTTTAGGGTTCCATTCATGTTGTTTTCTCTGTCTGGAATGTGTCTGTGCCATTTCCTCTCTACCTATTCAAATATTCAAAACTAAATGTTGAGTGGAAACCCTGTCTACTCAACAAAGACTTCCATCTATTCCATTTGACAGCACAACTCAGTATCCTCTTGTAAAGACCCACATAAGGTCTGTTAAGCCTCATTATGAGGGACAATTGTATTTCTCCTGGACATCTGGTTTGCTTTTTATTTATACTGACAAACATATTTTTGGGTTTTTTTTTTCTGTCTCTATTTTTACCTGGTTATCATAAATTTGAGCCAAATCTCTAGTTCATTTGAAAATACTTCACAAACTGCTAATTACTACTCTAATTTGGTATGTAAGTTACTTAATTTTACTATCCATATTTCCTTTTTTCTCACCTTATGTATCTTAGTTTTGCATGTGCTGCCTTATAAAGTTACAATAAAATTTTACTTATTATCTCACAAAAATAACAATTATACAAAGGGAATTTTAAAAACAGAACATTAAAAAAAGAAAATAATATAAAATAAATTTTAATTATTTGTAAATAATTATCTGAAAATAACCATTTCCAATATTTGGATCTATTTACATTGCATTTGTTAATGAATTCTGGGTTTGTGATTCTTTTAACAAGCTTGGAATTAAAATTAATTTTTCATATTTTACTTTGGAACATTATATTTTGATGTCAGTAGGTAGTCTTTCAAAGCTTATTTACTAATTTCATAATGATATATTGTATGAATGTATCATGATTTTATTGAAGTAGGAAACATTTATGTTATGTTGAGTGATATGGACATCACTATTAGGATGTACAATATTTTGTAGGACATCTTAATTGTTAAATCATAAATTGCATATTATTAGTTCAAATTAACAGCAGTGAAAGACTCAATTAAAAATTATGCATATCTATAAACTTATTAATGCTCATTCCCAAACTTTCACATAATTTCTCTATCACTGGACAATTGTAGGCATTTCAGCTTTTTCTATATTTATAATACATGCATCTTCATGAATAATTTCAACATTTCTGTAAGAAAATGTATGAATAAATGCATGGATACATTTTCCAACTAAAATTAATTTTTTTTCCAAAATCTGATATGAATGATACATTTCATTACTTTTTTATATTAAATGTTATTTTTCAATCTTCTTTTACCATTTAGTATTATGTTTATTTCCTGAAATAGATTGTAAAAACTCTCTTTAAGAAGATACTAGCTGAGTGATAATAGAAGATACTAGCTGAAGATACACGCCTATAATACCAGCAAATCCAGAAGTGTGAGGCAAGAGGATCATAAGTAAAACACACAAGACATGCTTCATAGATGTCTTGTGTTTTTACTACCATTTTAGAGGGGCTACAAAATCAATAGAGAGGCAGATGTTTTGAATGAGGAGATAATTTTCTGCATGATTTACATCTGTAGGGAGAATTATGTTATTTTCACTGTTAAAAGTTGGATGGTATATTCAATTAGAATTTTTAAAGTGATATAGTGTGTGGAGAACAGTAGAACATAAATCCACCCTGTTTTACAAAATGCTTGGTAAATTGTTTGGGGCCATAATGGGCCATACTCTGCTCTGGTTAGAACATATTCATCCTGTGGAGAAAAAATAAAGGGAAGCTTATGGTAGTGTAGGAAGAAGATTATGGAGAGCAAAGTTAGCACTTGATATGATCAAATGCCATTTATTCTAACTGCAATATCACTGTAGCATTTAACTTTGAGTCTGCCTTTTTATCTGTAAAATTATAGAAATGGAAAGATAATATAATGATCTTCTGTCCATAAGTTTTCTGTGATTCTTGATGGCTGAAACAAATCATTTTTCATACTGATTTTATGTCAAAATATTTTATATCCTTCAAAGAAGAATGTTATTTAGAAAAGCAAAGATCACAAAGAATTTTCATTATGTATTTTTAATGCAAAATGTGTATTCTAAAATGTCATGTTTAATGGTGCCAAAATAGAGTATTACCTTTTGAAAATGGAATTCTCTTTCTTTTAAAGTTTATTCCATAGTTCCAAATATACTTTAGCACCTGGCCAAGCTACCTAATTCTGCAAGTATTTTTCAAACTTTCCTGTGCCTAGCTCTCACTGGAGAGTAAGTTAGAAAGGTAAATTCCTAGCTCCCATCAGAGGTTAAAATTCAGTAGGCTAAGGTAGAAACAAGTTCTCCACACCATTATTGAAAAACCAGATAATTCTAACGTAGTTTCCATGTATCATCCATTAAATTTTGTTTTTGTCTCACATTATATTGATGTGAAGAGAAAATATATGTTCAAAATAATGCATTTAAAATTTATAATCTGTCTCATTAACCATTATCAGCTGGGGGAAGAGGAACCTGATAGACCATGTAAAGGAAATAGATGGTGTCTGGAGTCCATATAGCTCCCTGTAGATCCTCCATCATTTCTATATCAGATGAGTTGGCACAGACTGCTTCTTGAACATAAAACTGCTAAGATTTTGATGTTAGAAGTGAGTGCTGCTAGAATATACGGTCATATTTTTTTCTTTTTTTGGCTGAGTCCAGCAAGAATTGGCCTCACCTTGGAGTGGTTTTGCTGTTACATAATCTCTGAGCTATGCAGTGTTCTTACCTTGAATCCACTTGGAGTCAAGATGTGAACTAAAGACTCTTCAAAATCACCTACTATGGTGTGACATCTCTAGTCTGTGATATATTTCACTAAATATTTGTAATTATAATTCTGGGTCAATACAGATGATATAAAACCTATAAATGCCTTAAGTTTCTATGTATGTTAAATGACAAAGTATCTTCCAGTATGTATAAAGACTATTATTTCTAAGAGATATATACATACTCTGACAATATTATGATTAACAATGATTACAGTTTTCACAAATAATTTTATTGCTCAGTCCTAGTTTTGAAATATGCAGTCAATAAATCCTATAGGAAGTTCTGATAAGACCTTGAGTCTCATTCATTGTTGACAACTTTTTTTTTGGTTAGAAATGGCTGTGCTCAGATTGTCACATCTATGTTACATTGATATGGTGCTCTGAAAGAATTAATTATTGCATTTAGAAAGGAATATCTTTTAGTATTTACCTTGGAGAAATAAACTATACTTCTTACATTGTTTGTTTCTCAAGTCAAAAAAGCATCATTAAAACCATGAAATAATATTTTAATAAATAACATTATACCATAAAGATTAATTTTCATTGGTATTAAATTTTTATAGCACATGTACATGCATATTTTAAATTATAGAAAATATTCAGAGGGAAGTCTAATTAGTATATCATCTAAATAGTTTGTTTTATAAAGCGAATAATATATTTTATAGCAATAATGACACACTGTATATTTTTTAATTCTATGCTCTGTATAGCATCCTAAAGCACCTTTGAAGAAGATTGACATAATTACTCAAAAATTACTGTTGTCTTCAACTGATTTGTTGCTTATTGAAATATTGTAAAGCAGAAAACTAGAAGTATTAATGCCTGTAGGATAGATTTCAGGCATTAATACGTCTAGTTTTCTGCTTTACAATATTTCAATAAAGATCAGATATGAGAGCTAGATATTATTAAATTTAAGCCTTCATTGAGGGAAATGGCTTATCTGAATTCAGACAGACAAAATTGAGAAAACAGAGAACAAATATGCAAGATTTGATTGCATATCTCTTCAGCCACTGAACTAGACTATGCAATAAAGAGTGGACATTTATATTGACAGTGGACATGGTGGAAATATATGGAATTGAGCTAATGAATTTGGAAATGGGACATATTTTAAATATTTTTATTTTGCTTCTTAGCCTTGTTGCAAAAAAAAGATTTCAGAAAACTTTAATTTATGTAAAATACAACTGGATAAAATAAATTTAAAATGAGTAAAGAAAAAGAATGAAATCTTATTATAGATCTATAGGAGAATGTGAAAGTGCTTATAAAAATAGTCTCTCTGTGTGATTCTGTTTAATTCCAAGTTTGATTCTAGATCAGCCAATGCCAGGGAAAAGTTCTCTCAATCACATAATTCATAATTTCCACAGGATAAAAACAAATTAAATTTTGGCAGAAATACAAGCATTTTTGGTACCAAGACCAAAAAGAAATAGCACAAAGTAAGTCAAAAGGCATCAACTATAATTTTGCATGACTGCATGATTCTAAACTGAGGATGTCTAGATTTAACTATTCAAGGTCAACTTATTTTATTCAAAAGCATTTAACATATAAACGTATGTTAAATAATTTAATAGCTGAAATAAGTAGTCTCACAGCATCACACTATAGATATGTCTACCTTTAGGATTTTCTCTTCTATTACTGTTGGTACTAAATAATAATATATAGATGCCTAATTTTTCTTCTTTTGAAATTCTAAGGGGCAGAGAGATTTTTTTTCTTCAGAAAATTCTAATGCTAAATTAAAGAAGCATATCACTCAAATAAGATGTGATAAAAGAAATGGAATGGGCTGGGGTTGTGGCTCAGTGACAGGGCACTTGCCTTGCATATGTGAAGCACTGTGTTTGATGCTCAGCATCACATTAAAAAAAAGAAAAATAAATAAATAAATAAAGACATTATGTTTATCTATAACTAATTTTTTTTTAAAAAAAAAGAAATGAAAGCAGAAAAAAATCATAAGGCTGTCACAAAAAGATGTCAAAAATAGAGATAGTTCTATAATTTTATTATAATTGTAATGAAAAAATGATCCTACTGTCTGGCATAAATTAGTTTTGAAGAAACTGCAAAAAATTAAATCATTCAGGTACATTTTATGATAACTGAAATTAAAGTATAAATTGTGGGAACAGAGATAAAAATAATAAAAATGACAAATATAATATTACTAACTATGAAAATTTAACAGTTTTAAATAATTCACTTGTTGATAAAAAATAAATCAAGAAACTTGCATAACAGTACAATAAAATTAACAAATATAGTGAAAATGCGATCTACCATCAACTTTATATTCTTACTCCATATATTAATAAAAAGTCTCACAATTATTGAGCTAAGCTTCCAGCTAAGTAAGCTAGAAGAAAAAAAAAAAACAGAAAATTAAACCAAGATAAAAAGAAATGAAGAAAGTAATATTTTTAAGAAGTACAGTAGAACATTACAAAGATAGAAGTTGGTTCTTTGACAATTAATCAAATTCACAGATGCTTTATTAGGACGAAAAAGGGAAAACAAATTACCAATAGCAAGACTGAGAAAAGGAACATCATTACAACCTACCAACATTAGAAGAAATGAAAACTTTAAGTGAATTATGCTCAATAAAGTAATAAAAGGATGAAATCAATGAATTTCTTAAAAATGTAATTGACTAAAACTAAATGAAAAAGAGATATAAAAGACTTGATTAGTTCAGTATCTGTCAAAAATTTCAAAAGTGTATAGAAAATCTTACCAAGAAAGGACCACATTCAAAAGAGTGTTTTAAATATAAAGAGTTCCTTTTAAATATTTATGGAAGAAATGGCTCTCATCTTATACCCCAAATAATAGAATAATAGAATGAAGGTGAACACCAAGACAGTTAAACCAAGACAGTTTAAAAGACCAGTATAACCATGACATACAGAGTTGCAACAACATTGCAAGAAAGAAAAGTTACAGATAGCTCATAAAGATAAAAAAATTAAAATTAGTGTTGTAAAAAAATCATCCTTGATTTAAAAATATAAGTTGCTGTAATTAAATAAGAGTATATTCAGATATGCAAATTACACATAGATTTTAATATTTTAAAATCTATGTGTGTAATTTACCACCTAAGTAGAAAAAAGAGAAATTATCTGATCATCTCAATACATGCAGCATAAAACATTTGATTTAACTTAATACACATTCATGATCTCAACAATAGGAATAGAAGTAGAACAGAAGTAGATTTTCCTAATTTGATAAAGAATAGCAATAAACATATTGATGGTAAAGATCACAATGACACATATTGAGAGCTTTGGTCCTGAAATTAAGAAAAAAATATAAGGCTAAACTCATATAATTATTGTTATTTAATAAGTCAGAGCAAAAGACAAAAATAATGGAATTAAAAACATGGGAAATAGAAAAGTGTCATTTTTTTTAAAGATAACATGATTTACTATGCTATTTATAGATTATTAGAATTAATTAATTTACTGAATATAATGCAACACACACTTTTTATAATTAGCAAAATTATTTCAAAACTAATGAACAAATAAATAAATAAATGAACAAATAAAACTAATAAGAACTATAATAGTCCAAGAACCAATGCAATTTGATGAAGGAAAAGAAAATAAATAAAAAGAGAATTTACACTAATGGTAAGATTAATTATAAAGCTATAATTGTCAATTCAATATACTATTATTGTTAGATACTAGACCGTTGGAAATAAGTACTTAGTCATTCAGTTTATAACAAAGAAAAAACAAATACCTTCAGTCATCTGATCTATGGCAAAGTTTTCACTGCAGTAAAATGAAATATTTTTATTTCAATAAATAGTCCTGAGTCAACTATGGGTAAAAATATGTTTTGTGTGCTTCATATAATAGTCAATTCCAAAAGGAGTTCAGATTGAAATGTGAATGAAATATTCATTATTTGTATGAAAAAAAAATCATTACTTTTTTAAGGACAAGCATTTTCCATTTTTCTTTCTTCTCCTTTCCAAAGTGTGGGGATCCGATAAGGGCCTCACACATGCTAGGTAGGCCCTCTACCACTGAGCCACACTGCCAACTTCAAATATTAAGCAGGATAAGAAAATCCCTAAATAGAATAAATAATTGATAAATTCAACTATATTAAACTTAATAAGTTACATTTTCCAAAAAAGACATTTTAAAAGAGTACTGCTGCAGTCTGGCCGCAGCAAACTAACCGGGGGGTGACCAGCAACTTGTGAAGGTTGATACAGCAGGAGCGTGAGCTGCTTTATTGTCAGACAGTAGAGGTATGTATACACTTAACTGATCATACACAGCTTGTTTCAATTAACATCCAGATACATCAATTGATCATTAAGGAATCCTCATCATCTTAATGATTACACACAGCTTAACTTAATTGATATAATCTAGACACAGCAGTCAGTCATTAAGGAATCTCTATCATCTTAATGGCTGCCTGGTGTTACTTCTCAAACCACTCCTCTTGGCAAAGTGCCAGGCGCCATCTTGACTTGTTTACGGACCCTACTTGTTCTTTAAAAATAAAAGGGGGGAGATGTAGAGGACCACAAACAAGTTAAGATGATGTTAATTAAGTTAAGCTGTATATAATTATTAATTAAGATGAAGTAACGCCAGTGAGCCATTAAGATGATAGAGATTCCTTAATGACTGACTGCTGTATCTAATGATGTTAAGCTGTGTATAATGAGATGATGAGGATTGCTGTAACTGGTTGAGGCTAAATTGAAACAAGCTGTGTATTCAGTTATGTATATATACCCCTGCAGTCCTACAATAAACGGCTCCCACTGCATCAATCTTCACAAGCACAAGTTCCTCGTCACTCACCCCCCCCGCCCCCCGCTATTTTGCCCAGCCAGCCAGATTGCGGCAGAGTACAAGTGCAGATTTACAGATGCTGAATAGTTTCTTGCCTTCCATACATTTGACTTAAGATTCATATGCACAGTAAATAAGTAATTTTAAGACAGTTATCATGTGGACTATTTAATAGAATAGTAAGCTAAAGACTTTTTTTCTTTTTGTGGGGAGAGGTACCAGAGATTGAACTCAGGGCCATTCACCCACTGAGCCACGATCCTCCTGCCTAAGGCTACTGGGATTACTGGTGTGTACTACCGCACCTGTCCTAAGTTACAGATTTGAACAGAGACTTCATAAATAGTAAATCAGATGGCCAAAATACATTTAAAAACATGATTAGAATGTCTTCTTTAATCAGGAAGATAATGTGAATTGAAGAAACGCAAATACAACTCAACATTACTAAAGAAGATCTTTTGGCTTACATATCAAATATTGACAAGGATTTCAAGTGAAACTGCCGCAGTCTGGCTGGGCACAAATCACGAGCCACTCACAGCTTTGTAGATTTAAACAGCAATTCTTTATTCCCGATCTCACACCGGCCTTCTACAAACACGTTCTGGGGAAATCCATGTTCTCTGCCCAAATCCACACACTCCACTGGGCTTCTGTCTCCCAAAAATACTGTCTGAATCCCTAAGAACTCAAGAGGAACTCAGGCAGCAGGATACGCCCTATTCCCGGCAGGAATAATCTTCCTAAACCGCCCTAAACTTGGATTATCCTAAACCGGGAACACCCTAAACACGGATCCGCCCTGGTCCTTGAGCAAGGTCACCTTCCAGGAGTCCTTCCATCCACTAAGCAACATGGGGGTACGCTGGCAAGGAAATTGTCATACCTACTTGGCTAATGGCTCCCAGCATGAAACAACCAAAAGTCTCTCCCATTGCTTAAAAGAGTTTATTTTGGCATATTGATACTGGGAATTGCTTACAGTGTCTAGTAAATCTGTAAAGTTATTAGATAACCTGATGATTTGGTGTCTTCTCCCTAGCATTTCTCCATCAAAACTACATACATAAAAGTTTAGCACCACGCTATTTGCACTTTCAAAAACTGGAAATTAGTCAAGCATGTACCCCAATGGCATAGATAAAATAAATGTATATTCACACAATTGTATAATTGTATGAAAATGAATAAACCACAACACAAAAACACAGGTGAATCATGCAGATATAATGTTGAGCAAAAGAATATGGAAAAGTTAAAAGTCAGATATAGACCCATATATGCAATTATGTATCTGAAGTTCAAAACAAGTAAAACTAATCGAAACTTTTAGGAATGAGGTAAGTGACTATTCCTTTGGGGAATAGGTACTTTAAGAGTATCATAAGGGAACTTCCTGAGTGCTGATAGTGTTTTGTTTTCTGATTTGGCCCTTGTGACATAGTTATGCTTAATTTGTGAAGATACAGCATTGGTGTGCTATGTTTGTGTGTGTGTGTGTGTGTGTGTGTGTGCGCATAATAATTCAATGAAAAATTTGAAAAATATTTTATGAATGCAAAAGAAAGAAAGAGAGAAAGAAATATAGATGTGTGGCAGACAGAAAACAAACAGCATGCTGATAGCAAAGCAGACATGAAGACCAATAGTACAGAATAGAAGACACAGAGATGCACCCACATAAGTGCAGTTATCTCATTCTAAACAAAGGCACCATAAACAATAATTGGAGAAAAGATAGCCTCTTCAACAAATAGTGTTGGGGAAACTGGAAATCCATTTGTAATATAATGAAATTGAATTCCTATATCTCTCCCTGAACAAAACTCAACTCTAAATGGATCAAAGACCGAGGTATTACACAAGGGACCATGCACCTACAAGAAGAAAAAGTAGGCCCAACTTTCCAACATGTTGCTTGGGAACCAAATTCCTCAACAAGATTCCTAAAGCCCAAGAAATAAAATCAATAATCAATAAATGGGACAATATTAAACTAAAAAGCTTCTTCACAGCAAAGGAAATAATCAAGAATGTGTATAGAAATCCTACAAATTGGGAGAAAATCTTCACCACAAGTACCTCAGATAAGGCATTAATTTCCAAGATATACCAAGAACTCAAAAAACTTAACACCAGAAAAATAAATAATCCAATAAACAAATGGGCAAAGGAACAAAACAGGAGAAATACAAATGGTTAAAAAATATATGAAAAAAAATGTTTAACATCTCTAGCAATCAGAGAAATGCAAACAAAACTAAGATTTCATCTCACTCCAATCATAATGGCAATTATAAAGAATGCAAGTAACAATAAATGTTGGCAAGGATGTGGGGAGAAACATACTCTCATACATTATTGGTGGAACTGCAAATTGATACAACTTCAAAAGAAAGCAGTTTGGAGATTCCTTAGAAAACTTGGAATAGAACAACCATTTGACCCAGTTATCCCACTCCTTGGTCTATACCCCAAAGACCAGCATACTACAGAGTCACAGCCACATATATGTTGATAGCAGCTCAACTCATGATAGCCAAACTATGGTACAACTTAGGTGTCCTTCAGTGGAAGAATGCCTACATAAAATGTGATACATATATACAATGGAATAGTACTCATCCTTAAAGAAAAACGAAATTATGGCATTTTCTGGTAAACAGATAGAATTAGAGGATATGATCCTCAGTGAAATAAGCCAATTGTACATTGCTGATGGGACTGCAAATTGGTGCAGCCAATTTGGAAAGCAGTATGGAGATTTCTTGGAAAGCTGGGAATGGAACCACCATTTGACCCAGCTATTCCCCTTCTAGGTCTATTCCCTAAAGACCTAAAAAGAGGATGCTACAGGGACACTGCTACATCGATGTTCATAGCAGCACAATTCACAACAGCAAGACTGTGGAACCAACCTAGATACCCTTCAATAGACGAATGGATTAAAAAAAATGTGGCATTTATACACAATGGAGTATTACTCTGCATTTAAAAATGACAAAATCATAGAATTTGCAGGGAAATGGATGGCATTAGAGCAGATTATGCTAAGTAAAGCTAGCCAATCCCTAAAAAACAAATGCCAAATGTCTTCTTTGATATAAGGAGAGTAACTAAGAACAGAGTAGGACGAAGAGCATGAGAAGAAGGTTAACATTAAACAGGGATGAGAGGTGGGAGGGAAAGGGAGAGAGAAGAGAAATTGCATGGAAATGGAAGGAGACCCTCAGGGTTATACAAAATTACATACAAGAGGAAGTGAGGGGAAAGGGAAAAATAATACAAGGGGGAGAAATGAATTACAGTAGAGGGGGTAGAGAGAGAAGAGGGGAGGGTAAGGGAGGGGAGAGGGGATAGTAGAGGATAGGAAAGGCAGCAGAATACAACAGACACTAGTATGGCAATATGTAAATCAATGGATGTTTAACTGATGTGAGTCTGCAATCTGTATATGGGGTAAAAATGGGAGTTCATAACCCACTTGAATCAAAGTGTGAAATATGATATATCAAGAACTATGTAATGTTTTGAACAATCAACAATAAAAATTTAAAAAAAATAAGCCAATCCCCAAAAAACAAAGGCCAAATGTTCTATCTGATTTGTAGATGTTAACCCAAAACATGGGAGGTTGTAGAAGAGAATAATAGAAATAGATTGGACTAGACAAAGGGTAATGAAGAATATGAAGAGGGGAGGGAAGTAGGAAAGACAGTAGAATTAATTGGTAATAACTTTCCGAGCCTTGTATTTATATACATGACCTGCATAACTCCACATTGTGTATGACCACAAGAGTGGGAACCTAATACAATAAGTCATACTTTATTTAAGTATATTCTGCCAAAGTACATTCTATAGTCATGTATAACTAAAAATTTTTAAAAATTATAAAAAGAACTTTTATCAAACTTGAGTCTTGTCTCACCAAGGAACAAATCATTTTGATTCATATCTTGGTATTACACAATCCAAACATAAAGTATATCTTGTGAGAATGAGAAAGAGCCCTCAGAATGGCTACTAGAAGTTTTTGGACCTTTCTATGTATGGCTTTTATTTCATATGCTGAGCTCTTGTAACTTTTACCTTTATTAAAACCTATTTGACTATTAAAAAAGAAAACAAATAGCAAGATGACAAATATAAACTCACATAATTCAGTATTTATATTAAATGTAAATGAAACAAATACTGAATTTGTTTGTTTGTTTATTTATTTATTTATTTATTTTTGTGTACAAAGTATATTCACACCAATTTGTGTCTTCATATACAAATTGGATAATAATGGCCATCACATTCCACCATCTTTTCTAACCCCATGCCCCCTCCCCACCCCTCCCTCCTCTCTGCCCTATCTAGAGTTCATCTATTCCTCCCATGCTCCCTCTCCCTATCCCACTATGAATCAGCCTCCATATATCAGAGAAAACATTTGGCATTTAGTTTTTTGAGATTGGCTAACTTCACCTAGCATTATCTTCTCAAACTCCATCTATTTACCTGCAAATGCCATGATTTTTTTCTCTTTTATTGCTGAGTAATATTCCATTGTGTATATATACCACACCATTCATCTATTGAAGGGCATCTAGGTTGGTTCCACAGTTTAGCTATTGTGAATTGTGCTTCTATAAACATTTAAGTGACTGTGTCCCTGCAGTATGCTGTTTTAAGTCCTTTAGTGTAGTAGTTCTGTGCCTAAGATCAAGGTCAAAACCCTCCTGAAGAACATTGCTACATTTTTGGGGTATCTCCTCTTTATTATAATTCTTTACACTTTGTGTATAGACCGAGGAGAGAGATAGCTGGATCAAATGGTGGTTACATTCCCAATTTTTCAAGCAATCTCCATACTGCTTTCCAGATTGGCTCCACCAATTTGAAGTTCCACCAGCAGTGTATGAATGTACTTCCCCCCCACACACACATCCTTGCCAATGCTTATTGTTGTTTGCATTCATAATAGCTGCCATTCTGACTGGAGTGAGATGAAATCTTAAGAGTGGTTTTGAGTTGCATTTCTCTAATTGCCAGTGATGATGAACATTTTTTCATATATTTTTTGGTTGATTGTATATCATCATCTGAGAGTGTCTGTTCAGTTTCTTGACCCATTTATTGATTGGGCTATTTGTTTTTTTGGTGTTTAACTTTTTGAGTTTTTTACATACCCTTTAGATTAGTGCTCTTTCTGATGTGTGAAGGGAAAGATTTGCTCCCAAGATGTAGGCTCTCTATTCACCTCACAGATTGTTCCTTGCTGAGAAGAAAATTTTTAGTTTGAGTGCATCCCATTTATTGATTCTTGATTTTAATTCTTGCACCACAGGAGTCTTATTAAGAAAGTTGGGTCTTAATCTCACATGATGAAGATTAGGGCCTACTTTTTATTCTATTAGACACAGGGTCTCTGGTTGTATTCCTAAGTCCTTGATCCATTTTGAGTTGAGTTTTGTGCACAGTAAGAAATAGGGGTTCAATTTCATTTTGTTGCATATGGATTTTCAGTTTTCCCAGCACCATTTGTTGAAGAGGCTATCTTTTCTCCAATGAATGTTCTTGGAATCTTTGTCAAATATAAGATAATTGTAATTTTGTGGGTTAGTCTCTGTGTCCTCTATTCTGTACCATTGGTTTACCACTCTGTTTTGGTGCCAATACCATGCTGTTTTTGTTACTATTGCTCTGTAGTATATTTTAAGGTCTGGTATAGTGATACCACAAGCTTCACTCTTCCTTATAAGAATTACTTTAGCTATTCTGGGTCACCTATTTTTACAGATGTATTTCATGATTGCTTTTTCTATTTCTATGAGTAATTCCAATCAAAATTATAAATACTCAATTTAAAGCAAAGACTATCACATTGGATGAAATAAAAAGTGCATGGGATCGACAAAGCCTTAATAGATAGGTTAACAAATTTAAAAGTGCATATATATATGAGTGTGTGTGTATATATATATAGGTGTGTTTGTGTATATATTATATATAATATATGTATATATTATATTTAAATTTACTTATTTACTTATATATAATATATACACAAATATATACATATATACACAAACATATATATATATACACTCACATATATGCAAAATACATGTAAATGTATATATGAATTTATATATATATAAATATATATTATGCTAATGTGGTTATTAATACCACATAATGTTAGGCAGAATCATTATTAGATATGAATAAATGTTTATAAAAATATAAGTACAATTCTGCAAGAAAGTTTTAACTACTCAGATAGTAAAGTTTTTGTTGGCCTAATAGCATAATCTCAAACTATAAAAATCCAAAAATGACCAATCAGAAAGGAGAAATAGAAAGCCATCAATCATCAGAGATTTGATCATTCACCTTTCAATAATTGAGACACTGAATTATTTTCCCAGTTATTGCAGTGGTGAATGATTTGAACAACATGCTCAACATAGTCAGTTAATGAACGACAAACACACCACCTAGTAATGATGAAATAAGTATTTATCTGTGTGTATTTCCAACATTGACCAAATTTGCCCATTTGCTGAGCGATACAGGTGAAAGGAATTTAAAGGATTGATGCACATGGAGTAGGGGTCACAGTGCATTGGAATTAAACTTTCCTCCCTTCACATTGACTTCCTTTCACACAACTCTCACCCTAATGCCCTATGCTCCAGCAATGCCAATCTTTTTGTTCTTTGAACATGTCCAATATTTTCTGTTCTAATCTCTCTCTTTCTCTCTTTCTCCCCTCCCCCACCTTTTCTTTCTTTCTTTTTTTAAAATTTTGTGCTAGAGATTAAACCCATGGCCTAAAGCATGCTAGACAAATGCTCTACCACAATGAGCCCAAGCCTTCCTATTTTTATAACCTCTGAGGTATAAATCTATCCTCAGACTGAAGCACTGTTATCTTTTTTTTATTATTGCCTTGTTTATTAGGTCTCTGGTCATTTGTTATCTCATCAAACAGGCTTTCCCTGAACACATTAACTGAATTGATACATGTCTTTAATTTGCTTTCATTCATATCATCTCATTTTGTATTTACATATACCTGTTAACTATCCAATTATTTAAATTTACTTATCTCCATTGTTATAACCTACTGCTGCTCTCAGTATAGGGGAATTAAATCAGTACTTTCATGATGATAAAAATATATCTGTGCTCCAGGCATGGTTGCACATACCTGTAACCCCAGCAACTTGAAAGGCTAAGGTTTGAGGCCAGCCTTGACAATTTAGCAAGATTGTCTCAAAATAAAAATAAAAAGGACTTGGGATATGCCACAGTGGTAGAGCACCCCTGAGTTCAATTATCAGTACCCAAAAAAGAAATCTACATTTGTATATATGGTTATTTTTTACATTATTGAAACTTGGGAATTGCAACCTAAATTATGACCTCATTTCTCTACTTCATTTTGCTAATGTGAACATAGCTTTGTGGTTCAGGGTAGGGAATATATTTTTGAATCTTTTATTTATTAGGTTGTGTGTCTCACACATTTCCCTTCATGCTGCCAAGCACAACTCTTTTCCATCTATTTTCCCTACTTTTTTCTTTTTTTCCCAAAATTTATATTTCACATTAAAACAATTTTTTTTTTCTGAAATTACACTTTTAATTTCTGGATGGAAGTTATTATTCTAGCCATAATCAGATTTTTATATAATTTTTATATTGCATGCATGTAATATGCAAGCCATTCTGGTTTCTTTTTTTCAGTTTTTAAATTTTATTCATGAATTTCTTTGCTATTTCAGGATATTTTGTAAAAGACTTTAAAAACATTAAATGTATATGCATTTTTTTGGCGGGGAGAGTATGGTGGCAATCTATTGATGGGTGTCATTTATATTTGGAGGGTTTGGTTCAAGAAGTCTCCCCTGACAGTTGAGTACTGGTGGCAATAGAATGGAAGAGTCCTAACACTGGTCCTGATGAACAACACTGGAGTAAACAAACACATCAACATCTCTTCTATAGGTTCCTGGACTAGGGAGTATTTTCACACTAATGATGAGCTAGTGATGAGCTATTTTATTTTTTACATATAATCTAGATATGATTGCTTTTATTTCAACCCAATGAGAAAAATCAGCTAACATAGAAACTGATCAAATTTATGCAATCTAGGCTATTTCATAATATTTTTCTTGTAAACTGAAGAACACCATGATGGCTATTCTTTTACTAGTATTCAAGTTCGTTCTTGGTACATCTGACAGAAGTTTTTTTTTTTTTTTTTTTTTTTTTATTTCAGAATCAGTGCACTTTATTTACATAAATTATATCTCGATAAAATTGATATTTTAACAAATTAAATTTTTATTTTTTATTTTTTATTTTTTTTATATTTTTTTTAAATTAATTTTTATTGTAGGTTGTTCAAAACATTACATAGTTCTTGATATATCATATTTCACACTTTGATTCAAGTGGGATATGAGCTCCCATTTTTACCCCATATACAGATTGCAGAATCACTTCAGTTGCACAACCATTGATTTACATATTGCCATTCTGGAGTCTGTTGTATTCTGCTGCCTTTCCTATCCTCTACTATCCCCCCTCCCCCCTCCCCTCCCCTCTTCTCTCTCTACCCCCTCTACTGTAATTCATTTCTCCCCCTTATATTTTCCCTCCTTTCCCCTCACTTCCTCTTGTATGTAATTTTGTGTACCCCTGAGGGTCTCCTTCCATTTACATGCAATTTCCCTTCTCTCTCCCTTTCCCTCCCACCTCTCATCCCTGTTTAATGTTAATCTTCTTCTCATGCTCTTCTTCCCTACTCTGTTCTTAGTTACTCTCCTTATATCAAAGAAGACATTTGGCATTTGTTTTTAAGGGATTGGCTAGCTTCACTTAGCATAATCTGCTCTAATGCCATCCATTTCCCTCCAAATTCTATGATTTTGTCATTTCTTAATGCAGAGTAATACTCCATTGTGTATAAATGCCACATTTTTTTTATCCATTCGTCTATTGAAGGGCATCTAGGTTGGTTCCACAGTCTTGCTATTGTGAATTGTGCTGCTATGAACATGGATGTAGCAGTGTCCCTATAGTGTGCTCTTTTTAGGTCTTTAGGGAATAGACCGAGTAGTGGAATAGCTGGATCAAATGGTGGTTCCATTCCGAGCTTTCCAAGAAATCTCCATACTGCTTTCCAAATTGGCCGCACCAATTTGCAGTCCCACCAGCAATGTACAAGAGTACCCTTTTCCCCACATCCTCGCCAGCACTTGTTGCTGTTTGACTTCCTAATGGCTGCCATTCTTACTGGAGTGAGATGGTATCTTAGGGTGGTTTTGATTTGCATTTCTCTGACTGCTAGAGATGGTGAGCATTTTTTCATATACTTGTTGATTGATTGTATGTCCTCCTCTGAGAAATTTCTGTTCAGGTCCTTGGCCCATTTGTTGATTGGGTTATTCGTTATCTCATTGTTTAATTTTTTTAGTTCTTTGTATATTCTGGATATTAGGGCTCTGTCTGAAGTGTGAGGAGTAAAGATTTGTTCCCAGGACGTAGGCTCCCTATTTACCTCTCTTATTGTTTCTTTTGCTGAGAAAAAACTTTTTAGTTTGAGTAAGTCCCATTTGTTGATTCTAGTTATTAACTGTTGTGCTATGGGTGTCCTATTGAGGAATTTGGAGCCCGACCCCACAGTATGTAGATCATAGCCAACTTTTTCTTCTATCAGACGCCATGTCTCTGATTTGATATCAAGTTCCTTGATCCACTTTGAGTTAACTTTTGTGCATGGCGAGAGAAAGGGATTCAGTTTCATTTTGTTGCATATGGATTTCCAGTTTTCCCAACACCATTTGTTGAAGATGCTATCCTTCTTCCATTGCATGCTTTTAGCCCCTTTATCAAATATAAGATAGTTGTAGTTTTGTGGATTGGTTTCTGTGTCCTCTATTCTGTACCATTGGTCCACCTGCCTGTTTTGGTACCAGTACCATGCTGTTTTTGTTACTATTGCTCTGTAGTATAGTTTGAAGTCTGGTATAGCTATACCGCCTGATTCACATTTCCTGCTTAGAATTGTTTTTGCTATTCTGGGTCTTTTATTTTTCCATATGAATTTCATGATTGCTTTCTCTATTTCTACAAGAAATGCCGTTGGGATTTTGATTGGCATTGCATTAAACCTATAGAGAACTTTTGGTAATATCGCCATTTTGATGATGTTACTTCTACCTATCCATGAACAGGGTATATTTTTCCATCTTCTAAGATCTTCTTCTATTTCTCTCTTTAGGGTTCTGTAGTTTTCATTGTATAAGTCTTTCACCTCTTTTGTTAGGTTGATTCCCAAGTATTTTATTTTCTTTGAGGATATTGTGAATGGGGTGGTTGTCCTCATTTCCATTTCAGAGGATTTGTCGCTGATATACAGGAATGCCTTTGATTTATGCGTGTTGATTTTATAGCCTGCCACTTTGCTGAATTCATTTATTAGCTCTAATAGTTTCTTTGTAGACCCTTTTGGGTCTGCTAGGTATAGAATCATGTCATCTGCAAATAGTGATAATTTGAGTTCTTCTTTTCCTATTTTTATGCCTTTAATTTCTTTCGTCTGTCTAATTGCTCTGGCCAGTGATTCGAGAACTATGTTGAACAGAAGTGGTGAGAGAGGGCATCCCTGTCTTGTTCCAGATTTTAGAGGGAATGCCTTCAGTTTTTCTCCATTCAGAATGATGCTAGCCTGAGGCTTAGCATAGATTGCTTTTACAATGTTGAGGTATGTTCCTGTTATCCCTAGTTTTTCTAGAGTTTTGAACATAAAGGGATGCTGTACTTTGTCGAATGCTTTTTCCGCATCTATCGAGATGACCATATGGTTCTTATTTTTAAGCCTGTTGATGTGGTGAATAACATTTATTGATTTCCGTATATTGAACCAACCTTGCATCCCAGGGATAAATCCTACCTGATCATGGTGCACAATTTTTTTGATATGTTTTTGTATCCGGTTCGCCAGAAGTTTATTGAGGATTTTTGCATCTAGGTTCATTAGAGATATTGGTCTGTAGTTTTCTTTCTTTGAAGTGTCTTTGTCTGGTTTAGGAATCAGGGTGATGTTGGCCTCATAGAATGAATTTGGAAGTTCTCCCTCTTTTTCTATTTCCTGAAATAGCTTGAAAAGTATTGGTATTAGTTCCTCTTTAAAGGTTTTGAAAAACTCTGCTGTATACCCATCCGGTCCTGGGCTTTTCTTAGTTGGTAGTCTTTTGATGGTATCTTCTATTTCCTCAATTGATATTGGTCTGTTTAGGTTGTCAATATCCTCCTGACTCAATCTGGGCAAATCATATGACTTAAGAAATTTATCGATGCCTTCACTATCTTCTATTTTATTGGAGTATAAGGATTCAAAATAATTTCTGATAATCTTCTGTATTTCTGAAGTGTCTGTTGTGATATTGCCTTTTTCATCCTGTATGCTGGTAATTTGAGTTCTCTCTCTTCTTCTCTTTGTTAGCGTGGCTAAGGGTCTGTCGATTTTATTTATTTTTTCAAAGAACCAACTTTTAGTTTTGTCAATTTTTTCAATTGTTTCTTTCGTTTCGATTTCATTAATTTCAGCTCTGATTTTAATTATTTCTTGTCTTCTACTTCTTTTGCTGTTGTTTTGCTCTTCTTTTTCTAGGATTTTGAGTTGAAGTATTAGATCATTTATTTGTTGGTTTTTTCTTTTTTTAAGGAATGAACTCCAAGCAATAAATTTTCCTCTTAGAACTGCTTTCAATGTGTCCCATAGATTCCGATATGTTGTGTCTGTGTTTTCATTTATCTCTAAGAATTTTTTAATTTCCTCCTTGATGTCTTCTATAACCCATTGATCATTCAGTAACCTATTGTTCATTCTCCAAGTGATGCATGATTTTTCCTTACTTCTTTTATCGTTAATTTTCAATTTCATTCCATTATGATCAGATAAGATGCATGGTATTATCTCTACTCCTTTATATTGTCTAAGAGTTGCCCTGTGACATAATATATGATCTATTTTTGAGAAGGATCCATGTGCTGCTGAGAAAAAAGTGTAACTGCTTGATGTTGGGTGGTATATTCTATATATGTCAATTAAGTCTAGGTTATTAATTGTGTTATTGAGCTCTATAGTTTCCTTATTCAACTTTTGTTTGGAAGATCTGTCCAGTGGTGAGAGAGGTGTGTTGAAGTCTCCCATGATTATTGTATGGTGGTCTATTAGACTCTTGAACTTGAGAAGAGTTTGTTTGATGAACATAGCTGCACCATTGTTTGGGGCATATATATTTATGATTGTTATGTCTTGTTGGTGTATGGTTCCCTTGAGAAGTATGTAGTGTCCCTCTTCATCCCTTTTGATTAACTTTGGCTTGAAATCTATTTTATTTGATATGAGTATGGACACTCCTGCTTGTTTACGAAGTCCATATGAGTGATATGATTTTTCCCAACCTTTCACCTTCAGTCTATGTATGTCTTTTCCTATCAAATGCGTCTCCTGAAGGCAGCATATTGTTGGGTCTTGTTTAGTGATCCATTCTGCTAGCCTGTGTCTCTTAATTGGTGAGTTTAAGCCATTAACATTTAGAGTTATTATCGAAATATGGGTTGGTCTTCCAGCCATATTTGTTTATTTATGTTACTAAACATGGTTTGTTTTCCTCTTTGATTATTCCCCCCCACCTTTACTGTACTACCTCCTGCTGTTGGTTTTCATTGATATTTTCCATTTCCTCTTCCTGTAATATTTTGCCGAGGATGTTTTGAAGAGATGGTTTTCTAGCTGCAAATTCTTTTAACTTTTGTTTATCATGGAAGGTTTTAATTTCATCTTCCATCCTGAAGCTTAATTTCGCGGGATACACAATTCTTGGTTGGAACCCCTTTTCTTTCAGTGTTTGAAATATGTTATTCCAGGATCTTCTAGCTTTCAGAGTCTGTGTTGAAAGATCAGCTGTTATCCTGATTGGTTTACCCCTAAATGTAATCTGCTTCCTTTCTCTTGTAGCTTTTAAAATTCTCTCCTTATTCTGTATGTTGGGCATCTTCATTATAATGTGTGTAGGTGTGGATCTCTTATGATTTTGCACATTCGGCGTCCTGTAGGCTTCTAGGATTTGGGATTCTGTCTCATTCTTCAAGTCTGGGAAGTTTTCTCGTATTATTTCGTTGAATAGATTGCTCATTCCTTTGGTTTGGACCTCAATACCTTCCTGTATCCCCATGACTCTTAAGTTGGGTCTCTTTATGTTATCCCATATTTCTTGAATGTTCTGCTCATGGTTTCTTAACAGCTTTGCTGAGCTGTCTATGTTCTTCTCCAGTTGAAATACTTTGTCTTCATTGTCTGATGTTCTATCTTCTAAGTGTTCTACTCTGCTGGTAGTATTCTCAATTGAGTTTTTAAGTTGGTTTATTGTTTCCTGCATTTCCAGGATTTCTGTTTGTTTGTTTTTTATAACCTCTATCTCCCTGTATAATTGATCTTTTGCTTCTTGGATTTGTTTATGTAATTCATTGTCGAAGTGGTCGAAGTGGTCTTTCATTGTCTGATTTTGCTGTCTAATGTCTTCCTTGAGACTCCAGATCATCTGAAGCATGTATATCCTGAATTCTTTATCTGACATTCCATCTGCTGCAGATATTACCTCTTCTAAAGTTGAGTTGACCTGCATTGCTTGTGGTCCTTTCTTTCCTTGCCTTTTCATACTGATCGCGTTTCTTTCTGCTTGGTGAAACTGTTGTGTTATTGATTTTTCCCCCTATATATTTATATTGCTCTTGTATAGCTGCAAAGTCTCCCTCGCAGACTTTGGCGGTGGCTCTGCCCCTCCTCCAATTGAGGCAATGTGCCTACCACACCAGGAGGCCGCTGTACCTGTACTTTCGATGGGCCTGTTCTTTCAGTGGTCACAGGTCCGCCTACCTTGCAGGCGTGAGCAGCGGCTTTGCCCCTCCACTGGCCACTAGGCCTGTTCTGTCTGTTGGTTGCAGATCTGTCTACCTAAAGGGCGCTGGTGGCGGCTCTGCCCCTCCCCCGACCGGGGCGATGTATCTGGCGGACCACTGGGCCTGTTTTGTCGGTGGTCACGGTTCCGCCTACCTTGCACGTGCGTGGAGCAGCTGTGTCCCTCCGAGAGTTGCTGGGCCTGACCTGCCGGTGGGTGGCAAGTGCGCCTACCTTGCAGGTGCGGGGGTAGCTCTGCCATTCCGTGGGTCACTGGGCCTGATCTGCTGGTGAGTCGCAGGTCTGCCTACCTTGCAGGCGCCCGGTGGCTCTGCCCCTCCCCCAACCGGGGCGGGGCGATGTGTCTGGCCGGCCGCTGGGCCTGTTCTGTTGGTGGTCACAGTTCAGCCTACCTAGCAGGCATGTGGGGCAGCTGTGCCCCTCCACAGGTTTTTGGGCCTGACCTGCCGGTGGGTTGCAGGTCTGCCTACCTTGTAGGCTCGGGGGGTGGCTCTGCCGCTCTGTGTATTGCTGTGCCTGTTCTGCTGGTGGGTAGTGGGTCCGCCTACCTTGCAGGCACCCGGCGGCTCTGCCCCTCCCCCAACTGGAGCGATGTGTCTGGCGGTCCACTGGGCCTGTTTTGTCGGTGGTCCCAGTTCCGCCTACCTTGCACACGCGTGGAGCAGCTGTTTCATTAGTGCCTGGGCACACTCTCCTTGTTTGCCTCCCTCAGGCCCTAAGTTTGTAGAGCTTGGGGCTGAGAACCCCCAGCAAATTTGCTTACCTTCTGGTAGCCACGCCCCCGTATCTGGTGCAAGAGACCTCAGTTGTCAGCACTGGTGGGAGCGGTAGCTGGGAGACCCGCGCTGCGCGGCTCCCGCCGGCTCCTGCGTCAGCGCCGCCTCGGCTCCCGCCGGTTCCCGTGCCGCTGCCGCGGTTCCCGCCAGCTCCGGCTGGCTCCCGCGCTGCTCCTGCTAATTTAGAATCCGCTGGGAAGGAATCTCTTTGGCCGATCTTTGGTGACTTCCCCTCTCTGCTATGGCGGGCCCCTGGCTCCTTGCAGGAGTGACCGAAGGGAGAGGTGGAACTGGCTTGTCTCTGGTCTGACACAATCTCTGGTTTTAGATCCCAGTTCACTAATTCATAGAGGCTTGGTTAGATTTCCTTCCCGTCCTCTCAAGGGGGGGAGCCCTTTCCCGGGTGGGCAGGGCTGTTAGCAGAGCCGGAAGGGCACGGGCCTTCTGTCGGGCCAGGCGGGGACCCTTCTGGCTGCGCTGGGCCGCCGGGGGCACCCACAGAGCCAGGCAGACGGCGCCCGCGTGGCTAAGAGCCGGGCGGGGTGACCCTTCGCAGAGCAGGTGGGCCGCCAGGAGTGCCGGGATGGTGGGAGCTGTCTGCCGGCCGGGCAGGGACCCTTCTCGACGAGCAGGGCCGCCGGGGGCGCTTGTAAAGCCGGGCGGCTGCAGCCTCGTGGCTAAGAACCAGGCGGGCGGGGTGGCTGTTTGCAGAGCAAGAGCGGAATGGCGGGAGCTGTCTGCCGGCCGGGCGGGGACCCTTCTCGCCAAGCAGGGCCGCCGGGGGCCGTTTGTAAAGCCGGGTGACTGCAGCCGCGTGGCTAAGAACCAGGCGGGTGGGGTGGCTGTTCGCCGAGCGAGAGCAGGGCCGCCAGGGTAGCCGGCATGGCGGGAGCTGTCTGCTGGCCGGGCGGGGACCCTTCTGCCGCGCAGCTCTGGGCCGCCTGCCGCTTGCAGAAGCGGCGGGTGGCCGCGGGATTGGACTCTGAGCCCGTGCTGCCGGTCAAGTTTCACTTGTCTGGGGCAAACTGTCACGTCTAATAAACTTACTAATTCTCGGCAGGTCTCCTTTCAACGGAATTTTGCTAGAAGATCCTCAGTAGGTAGAATGTAGCTGTTTTAATGGGTGTTTCTGATCCCGTTAATGTGGAGATATTGAAAGTGCTGCTTCCTCGCCGGCCGCCATGTTGGATCCAGACATTTCCTGTATTGTCAAAGCTGGTAAGAACATCTTCAACATTCAAGGATCCTTTATTATGTCTTAAGAAGATACGATATTCAGGATCGAAGACACTTGTATATTGGACCCATGTACCAGCCTCCTCTTCAGTTTCTGTTTTCTTGGCTTCTGTTACTGAAAACAGATTAAATGATTCAAATCTTCTTACAGACACACGTCGCAGGCAATCATCCAGGTGCTTCTGCCTCAGAACCTGCCGCAGGAGCTTCCATCGGGCGGCTCTGACAGAAGTTTTTTTAGAATTAGTGTGTTCAAAGGCTTTAGTGGCTCCATGATTGCATGTCCCAGTAATTCATAAAGGACAGTGATATTGACAGGAAAATACCAAAAGAAAGTTTCAAAACACTGAAATGTTTATACTTCACCTGTGTAAACTCTGCCTGTTGCCAATTATAAGAATTTTTAGTGATTTTCATGATTAATCTGGTACCACATTTATGTCCTCTAAAATTCTGCTTTATTGAATATGGCTAAGTAATATATTTGTTTTATGGATGATGGTATTGAATCTCAAAGTGCAGCTTATCTAAAGTCATATGGGTAATTTGTGATGTAGCCCAATCCAATTCGGAATAATCTATGTGTGTTTGTGTGTGTGTGTGTGTGTGTGTGTGTGTGTGTATACATACATATACATTCTGTCTTTCAGCCAAATAGTAGTTGGTTTTAAGCATGATTCTGTTGTTTTTTTAGTAAGAATTGGGTTCAGATGTTGGCTCAAGAAGGTACTAGCTTTAGGAATTTGGGCCATCTTTTCAACCTCTCCAAGCTTCAGTTTTCTCATTTGTAAAAAGGGCATCTATGGTAAGGTTGCATATAAATAAAAATGAGAAAACATACATAATATGTATAGCTTGCAAGCATAATATGCTTACTTATAAGCAATTGTTTCTTCTGCTTGAGATAAATGAAGTTACAGTTTACTACAATTTCTCATATTTACCCTGCATCAGTGTGGGATCATCTCAGATTAAGGAATTGGGCCCACTAAGAAATAAACAATTACATATAAATATTTTCATGACTTATATGCAAATAAATCATTCCTACATATTTTTTCAAGTTGTAATTCATTACTCATTTTTTCATAAATAAAAGTACCTCAAAACCTAGTGAACAGTGATAGAACATCTTAATTCTTTTAATAAATGAGACATTGAAATCACAGTAAATGTTCATTAAGACAAAAATCAAAGAAAGGAAAACTAGTCACATTATGCAGCAAATTTGATTCTTACAGCAGAAGAGTAAAGTAGATGATACTTAGCTTAAAATTTCAAGGGGTTTTTATTTCTTTTTGAAATTAAAAGTACACTGAAGACAGTAAATCTTTTAATTAGAAATAAGTAATTTGGACAATTCTATATTTGCTACTAGACTCACTTCAGATAATTTTTTGCATCTGCCTTTTCCCATGTTAATGTCACATATTAATAAAACATTCACATATTTTGCATAAATTGGTTAATTAAAATTAATCCCAAATATTAAAATTGAGAAATTACTGAAGAGGAAAATTAGCTAGCAAATGTCCAGTTTTTCTGGTTTTAGATCCATAGCCAAACTTCAGAGTGTATACAATTGCTACAGTGCTTGAACAAGCACTCCAGGATGCCAAGTTCAATGGCCACAAAAAGAAAGTAAATAATAATACCACACATCAAAAGCTATATTTCACAACTCTGCTCTGAAAGAGAGGATTATAAAAACATTATTTGTTATAATTATAACAAGAAAAGTGTTCTGTTAAGGCAAGAGTAATTCTGAGTCTTTTAGAATTCTGGTCCCAATGGGCCCTGAGTATAATATTAAAAATAAAAAGATAACATGATTGAGGAGCCAAGATGAAGGATAATTGCTGGTGAAAATCCCCCTTTGAATCATAATTTGAAATAACACATTATTGCAAAATAACTTTAAGGTGTTATTCTTGCACGGTGTGGTTTTTTAGATAGTATAACATTGAAGTTAGTGTGTCCTTAGTAAGTGTCTCTGAATTTAGAATATGAATAGATGAGTTGTTTTCATTCACCACTGATTTCCATTTTCTACTCAGTGTGGTATAAAGAGAAAGGTGTGTGTTTCATTAACAGCTTCACATATTTTCTTCATCTTTTTTAAGCCAAAATAATTTGCCCATTTTTAGAAACTGTCTGTTTCAAAGATCTATAATTTAGAATTAAAACATAATAGCCCTTACTATTGTGTACATTGGGAGAATGAGATTAGAAATATACCACATCTGTAATTATCTTTTTCACAGAGGATTTCTATAAGATGTAAGGCAATGCTTTTTGAATACTACAGTATCTTTGTGAGTAGAATTTGACCCTAGGAATAAGGCCAATGTGTTGTGAATAGTTTGAGCCCTGCTATTTTGCAAGAAACCAAACACCTACTAATAGATTAATAATATGCTAGACCAGTGAAAGGAAACTATTAGAAAGACAAAATTTTCTGGAGGAAAAGCCCATTAAAGCACTAGCCAATTATGGCTTTTGGATAGAGATTACTTATAGACTGTCTATTTTAAATAAGGAACATGAAACAATCTTTTAATTTGGGTACTGGATTCTTAGTTTAGAACTTTTAGATTTAGTTTGAAATAGAAATCCATATATATATATATATATTCCTCAAATATAACTGGAGCCTATTAAAGGAAATTCATCATTTTTTTTTTAACCAAAGGCAAAAACTTGCTCTACCCAAGTGTTTTAGCTGGCTTGCTTGTCACTGTCACCAAAAGTTCTAACAAGAACAACATACAGCAGACACCTGTAATCCCAGTGTCTGGGGAGACTGAGGCCGGAGGATTCTGAGTTCAAAGCCAGTCTCAGCAAAATTGAGGCACTAAGCAACTCAGTGAGACGCTGTCTCTAAATAAAATACAAAATAAGACTGGGGATGCGGCCAGTGGTCGAGTGCCTTTGAGTTCAATCCCCAGTACAAAAAATAAACAAATATATAAAAAAAAAAAAAAGAAGGAAAAAGTTGGCCAACTCCATTGCTCTGGGCCTGAGGTGAGGCAGAACATCATGGCAGAAGGGTATGGTGGAGGACAATTGCTCAGCTTAGTATAGCCAGAAAGCAGAGGTTGTAGAAGAGGAAAGCAATTCAAAATATGGCAATCAGGAAGCAGAGAGAGCTTCTCTTCTCATCAGCAACAAAATATAAACATCAAAGGAACATCCCCGGTGACCTACCTTCTCCAGCCTACCTGCCTATAGTTATCACACAATTAATCACCATTAATATAAATTCATTCACTAATGAACTTAAGATTCTTTTAAAAAATTTTAAACTTGTTTTAATTAGCTATACATGACAGTAGAATGCAGTTATGCACTTTGATATAACATACATAGATGGTGTATAATTTCTCATTTTTCTGAGTGTACATGTTGCAGAATCATATTGGTCATGTAGTCACATATATACATACAATAATAATGTCTGTTTCATTCTACTATACTTTCTATCACCACATCCCCTACCCTACCCTCCCATCACTTCCCTCTACCTAATCTAAGGTAATTCTATTCTTCCCTAGTGCTCCCTGGCTTATTGTGAATTAGCATCCACATATTAGAGAAGACATTCAACATTTGGTTTTGTGGGACTGGCTTATTTCACTTAGCATGATATTCTCCAATTCCAACCATTTACTGGCAAATGCCATAATTGCCCTCTTCTTTAAAGCTGAGTAATATTCCATTTAGTATGTATACCACATTTTCTTTATCCATTCATCTATTGAGGGACACCTAGGATGGTTCTATAGTTTAGCTAATTGTGAATTGAGCTGCTATAAACATTGATGTGGCTGTCATTATTGTATGCTGATTTTAAGTCCTTTGGGTATAAACCCAAGGAGTATGATAGCTGGGTGAAATGGTGGTTCCATTCCCAATTTTCTGAGGAATCTTCATACTGTTTTCCATAGTGGTTGCACCAATTTGCAGACCCACCAGCAATGTATGAGTGTATCTTTTTCACCACATCCTCGCCAACATTTATTGTTGCCTGCCTTCTTGAAGACTGACATTCTCACAAGAGTGAGATAAAATCTTAGAATAATTTTGATTTACATTTCTCTAATTGCTAGAGATGTTGAACACTTTTTCATATATTTATTGATTAATTGTATTTCTTCTTGTGTGAAGTGTCTATTCAGTTCCTTAGCCCATTTATTGATTGGGTGATTTCTTTTTTTCTTGGGGTTAAGTTTTTTGAATTCTTTATACATCCTAGAGATTAATGCTTTATCAGAGGTGCATGTGGTAAAGATTTTCTCCCAATCTGTAGGCTCTATTCTCATGTTATTGTTTCCTTTGCTGAGAAGAAGCTTTTTAATTTGAATCCATCCCAGTTATTTATTCTTGATTTTACTTCTTGCACTTCAGGAGTTTTGTTAAGGAAATCAGATCCTAGGCAGATGTGGTGAAGATTTGGGCCTACTTTTTCTTCTATTAGCTACAGGGTCTCTGTTCTAGTGCCTACGTCATTGATCCACTTTGAGTTGATTTTTGTGTAGGGTGAGAGATACAGGTTTAATTTCATTTTGCTACCTATGATTTCCAGTTTTGCCAGCACCATTTGTTGAATAAGGTATCTTCTCCAGTGAATGTTTTTGGCACTCTTGTCTAGTATAAGATAACCATATTATGTGAGTTTGTCTCTGTGTCTTGCATTCTGTACCATTGGTCCTCAAGTCTATTTTGGCGTCAATACCAGGCTGTTTTTGTTACTACAGCTCTGTAGTATGGTGTAAGTTCTGATATTGCGATGCCTCCGGCTTCACTTTTTTTTTTTTTTTTTTGCTAAGGTTTGCTTTAGCTATTCTGGGTCTCTTATTTTTCTAAATAAATTTCATAATTGCTTTTTTTATTTCTATGAAGAATGTCATTGGGATTTTAACAGGATTTGCATTAAATTGTATAACACTTTTGGTAGTATGGCCATTTTGGCCATATTAATTCTGCCTATCCAGGAGAATGGGAGATATTTCCACCTTCTGAGGTTTTCTTTCTTTCTTTAGTGCTCTGTAGTTTTCATTATAGAGGTCTTTCACCTCTTTTGTTAGATTGCTTCTCCAGTATTTTATTTATTTATTTATTTATTTATTTATTTATTTTTGAGGTTATTTTGAATGGAGAAGTTTTTCTAATTTTTCTTTCAGTGGATTCATCGATGATGTATAGGAATACATTTGATTTGTGGGTGTTGATTTTATATCCTGTTACCCTGATGAATTCATTTATTGCTTCTAGAAGTTTTCTGGTAGAATTTTTTGGATCATCTAGATATAGAATCATGTCATCAGCAAATAGTGATAGTTTGTGTTTTTCTTTACCTATTTGTATCCATTTAATTTCTTTCTTTTGTCTAATTGCTCTGGCTAGAGTTTCAAGGATGATGTTGAATAGAAGTGGTGAAAGTGGACATCATCATTGTCTTGTTCCAGTTTTTAGTGGGTATACTTTCAATTTCTCTCCATTTAGAATGATGCTGGCCTTGGGTTTAGCATACATAACTTTTACATTGTTGAGGTATGTTCCTACTATTCCTAGTTTTTCTAGTGTTTTGAACATGAAAGTATGCTTTAATTTGTTGCATTCTTTTTCTGCATCTATTGAGAAGATTATATGATTCTTAAGTCTATTAATATGATAAATTACAATTATTGATTTTCATATGTTGAAAAAACCCTGCATCCCTGGGATGAATCCACTTGATTGTGGCACACTATCTTTTTAATATGTTTTTTGTATTCAATTTGCCATAATTTTATTGAGAATTTTTGCATCTAACTCAATTATTTTACTTCTTCTCATTCCTGTATTATCCCACTCATGAGCTTTTGGGGATACCACATATTCAATTCATAACACCAAGAAAGGTAAATGGATATTTTTTAAGTCACTGACAAGTAAATTCTTTCAATTTATGAGTTTAATCTTGGTAAATTACTTGATGTGTTTTGGGTCCTCATGATTTAATAGGCATTGTTAGGTGTGGGGAATATGTACATTAATAAAAGTTGCTGTGCACTTGAGAGGATGATATTCCAATTGAGGACCTAAATTAACATTATATCTTATGCTGCATGTGTACTCATGGTGCTAGAAAAATCCAAAAGAGAAACAGCTAATCCATGGTTGAAAGACACAAAGGTTTTTGAAAAGTAACTTCCATGCCATTGTGAACTTTCTTTCTTTCTTTCTTTTTTCTTTCTTTTTTTTTTTTTTTTTTTTATTGCTGAGCATCTCGGGCCCTGCACATACTAGACAAGCACTCTACCACTGCTGAGTCACATCCCTGGCACATTGAAAAGCTGTTTTAACATAGCAATTTTTATGTACTATAAAATTCAAATTTTGTACCTATGTTTATTACCTAGAAATTTATAAAAGATAAATAAATAGTCACCCTAATCATAAGTTACAATCCATATTTTAATCTTACCTGACATAGTACTCTGAAGTTTGGGCTTTGGAATACTGGGTGTGAAGAAGCCTTATCATATTGGAGGTGAGAGTCAGAGGGAGACTTGGGAATGGCCTGAGGGATGGGTTTCATGTTAACACCTTATACCAAACTGCAGATGACCCGTGACTAATATTCACCACATACTTAATCATCTTGTAGAGAACCCTCAAGTGAATTTGTTGTCTGGTTCTCGAGGTTTTCTTATACCTTGGTCTGATACTCAAATTCACTGTTTCCTTTTTAAAATAATGATTACGACCACTTACTTTAGTCAATAAATAGAGTTGACTGCATAATAGGTATAACTGTTTTTCTAAAGGCAATTATCTTCATTCATTTAGAGCTTTCTGATTTAACATATGAAGTGGAATGAACAGATTATGAAGGAAAGGCATCACCAGGATGGCCCAGGATATATCTGTGAAGCAGACAGACCTGTTTATTTGATGGAAGCTTCACATTCTACTTTGTTGAGCACATACTTGTATGACTGGTGTTACTGGACTTGCCTGTGAATATTCAAGCTCTCCCCCAGAGGAAGATCTCCTATTCTAAGTGTGTCTTTTCTCTCAATCATCTTTAGACACCTCTTGCAATATTTTTAATCCTTGTCAGCACAGCCATCTGTGTACATCCTCAGGTTATAAGCTCGTTCTACCTTATCAGTAAGCTCCTGTTATGATAAAAGCATAAATACTTAAAAAAAAACTGTATCCCGTGCATATTAATGTACTTCTGAAAAATCCCAAGGGTACTCTACAACACTCTAATTAATTCATATAGGCATAAAGAGAATCTGAATCTTGTGTTTAAATATGTTTGAAAACGTGTTGGAAAAGTTAAACAATTATTGTTACCAAAAGCTCCATCTATATCTCTGATGCCAATCCAATAAGAAGGACATGATTTTGAGAAAAAAAAAAAAAAGGGGAAAAAAAGTTTTACTGCTCACCTAGTAAATACAGGGCACTCCTGTCCCAGAGGCTCAGGGTTTTTAAAGAGGTAATTCAAAGGCAACATTCCATGAGTGCCCCAGTGCTGAGGTTGTAATTCATTTGTTAATTTGGGAGATTTCTTAGATCTTCTGTTATCATCCCAGAAGTCTGAATCACTTTATTCCTATAGTGGATGTGAATTTAAGGACAGATAACTCAGCCTAGAATGGGAAAGAAAGGTAATCCTGTTAACACTAAGGTTAGGGCTGGAGAGAAAGAGAAAAAAAAAAAAAAGTCTGCTTCAACATAAGCCTGAGTGGCAGAGCAGCAAGAATTATATTCAACATATGAGGTGAACCACTCTTACATTATCTTTACAATAAGATTCAGAGAACTGGTCCAATATGGTGGCACACATCAGTAATCCCAGTGGGTCAGGAGGCTGAAGGAGGAGTATCTCAAGTTCAAAACCAGCCTCAGCAACAGAGAGGGGGGAAGCAACTCAGTGAAACCCTGTTTCTAAATAAAATACAAAATAGAGATGGGGATGTTACTCAGTGATTAAGTGTCCCTGAGTTCAATCCAAGTATCACGCCCCCCCCCAAAAAAATCTTAGAGAACTAAAAGCAAATTTGTGGATTGAATAGTTCCAAGAAAAACATGTGGAATTGCAGAATTTCCAAAAAGTCTTCGCATGTTAAATGAGAAATCACCTGATGAAATGAGACAAGGAGTATAATGATATATGGTTTTACAAGAAAAAAACATTTGGAATTATACATAGGTCTCATGCATTTTTCAATGCAGTTTACTATGATCTTGATTGCAAAGTGGCCTTCCAGAGTTCATTTAGAGATTCTAGAAAAAAAGAAAGAAAAGTAAACCAGAAAAAGTTGAATGATTTTGAGAAGTTCATTACTGTATTTTTAAAGAATACTTTCTTATGACTAGAGGTATACTGATATAAAATAATATGGATCTAGATTTTATCATCTGAAGGAAAGACTAGATTGAATAATCAGTATTGCATGGAGAAGTCCAATGTATAGAAAGACAGGTCAAATTAAAGCCTTTTTAAAGGATTGTATTTAATAATTGGGAATAGAGGGATCAATTAATTTCTTTTTCTGGTAGTTTGATTTAGCAATTCAAAGCAACAGATTCTTCAGACTGATAGCCAATGGGGAGTCTATGGCTAGAAATAACGAGATGTGACAAACAATTGTTAATGGATCTTAAGATGTTGGAGAGTATGAGGAAGGAGATCATTGGAACCAGAGTTCCATTATGTGTAGCAGTTATTTAAATATAACTGACATCCATACTAAGAATAAAACAAAATTTTAGTTCATTCTGTGATGTTTTGTTTAATGTTGTTTGTTCCATTAAAACACTTAACACTCAGTCAGGGAACAGCAATAAATTATTAGTAGATGTAAGATAGATTCTCTCTTGTTTCTTACTCTTGCAACATATGAGTTTTTGAATGAATATCCTGTGTATTTTTCATTCCCAGACATTGTTGTCAGCCCCAACTTTATAAGATTAAGCCATCAATTATGACTTAAAATTACATAAATATATAAATGTATAAATATATATGTGTATATACATAAACATATTTTTTCAATTAAATATCAAAATCTAATCTAAATTTGATAAAGGATATTCTGAATTTTAGTCATTGGCCAGAGGACACAGAAAATGTAAGAAACAAAATATGGGAATTCTCTCCATGTAAGAAGAATATTCACAGGGAGAACTGAATGAAATGAAGCTAAATTTATAGTGCTGACCGGTTCTCTGAAGTATGATTCAGCATAGCCACTCTCTGGACTTTAGCCAAGAGTGGTGGAGTTAGCCAGTACCTCACAGTGTGGAGAAATATGAAAGGAGTAGGGGCTTGTTTTGAGCTTGTCATTTCTGAGTGTGCTCCACTACCACATGGGATGATGTTGTTATGCAGAAATAGTGACCTTGTATAATTCAGAAGAGAACAAGCTGGATTAATGCTCCCCATTTCCACTTCCTCCTCATGGCATGTGGGAAACTCAGTTTTCTCTATAGCTTCAATGATGAACACGGGGGGAGCTGAGAGAACTGGAGACTACAATGATCTTAATTTCAGGAAGAAGCGAGTGCAGAATGCAGGGACATTGCAACCTGTGGCCTATAGAAACTACAGAGAGACATATGTATGTGTTTAATGCACATCCAAAACTCAGGAGGGCTTAGGGACAGAAGCCAACTAAGACCTGGAGGACAATATTCCGGTAAGACTATTTCTTTCTCAATCTTTGTTTCTAATATGACATTCTGTGTTTCTACTAGGTCCAGCTGTTGTCAAAAGAAAGAGAAGACAGAAAAGTAACAAAATCTTGATTTCACTGAAATTTGAATCTGCATTCTGTAAGTAGAAATTTGGGCCAAATCATTCAATAATTGAGTTCCATATTGGAAAGTAAAGATAGATCTATTTCTGCCTATCAGAATAATAATAATAGTAATAAATATTAAAGATTATACCTGAAAGGAACTGTTTCAAATAATTTTACTTCTAAATACTTCAAATTATTTTATTTGCACATTATGATTATACATATTAATGGGACTCAGAGTGACATATTTAGACATGCAAATAATATAATTTGGTCAGCATCATTCCTCCATACTCCCTCTTTCCCTCCTTTTATTTTTTCCTCCCTTTGGATTTTTTTCTGCACTCCTTTGGTCTCCCTTCCATTTCCATGAGAGTCCCTTTTTTCTTCTTTTTCACTCTAGCTTCCACTTGAGATATAAATACATGACCCTTGACTTTCTACAACTAAGTTATTTTACTTAACAATGCTTTCAATTTCCATCCATTTTCCTGCACATGGCATAGCTTTGTTCTTCTTTATAGCTAAATAAAACTCCACTCATTTAAGTGTATAAGCACCCATTTAATTTTTTAAATGTTTCTTTGAGGTAGACACTAAATTAAATTACCAATTTTAAAAATGAACAAACTTAAAGAGCTCATAGACTTCACTATATATACAATATTTTACAGTGATTATATTTATCAATTTAAATTTAAATCTTATTTTCCATCTTCATTCTTCCTAACATATATCCTTTGTTGAAAATGGATACTTATATATAAAAAAACTATGATAAATATAATTGTTATATTTCTTGATTGATTTTTTTCATTTGCTCACATAAAACTTGAACTTCTTTTGCTTCTTCCTTTGAGAATTCTTTTCCTTCATATCCCATACCTTTCTTTACTTATGGTTTTATGCTTTTAATTCATATTAATAAAAGATTGCTACTTTACATGTTTAATTTCCACGTAGTTCATTTGCTTTGAAAGACATCCACAGCATTCTGTTAAGAACTAATTTGCAGAGTTTTATGAAGTGAACAGATATAGGATAAATGATTCACTGAGTTTAAAAGTCAGAATAACAGAATGTCCAAAAATGAAATGGAGTTATTTCACATTACATATCATATATGCCATACACTAATTATATATAATGAATTTATTTCCTTTATAGATTATATTTTATCAATTATGAAATTAACTGACTTATATTAAAATATATAGGAATCATAGCACTGTATAGTGCTATAGTTTGATTTTAAATGTCTTCCAAAGACCCATGTGTTAAGGTCTTTGTCCACAAGGTGGTGTAATTGAAGCTGGTAAAACCTTTAAGAGGTGGGGTTTAGTAGTAGGTCTGAAGGTAATTGGAAACATGAGGATTCTGGCCCCCTTCTCTCTTATTTTACTTCCTGGCCATGATATGAGAAGTGTTGTACAGTCATGCACTCATACCATGTTGTGCTGCTTTTCCCAAAGTGACACAGTCATTCTTGGACTAGAACCTCTAAAAGTGTGAGCTAAAATATTCTTTTTCTCTTAACAAGTTGATTATTACAGATGTCTGTTATAGTGATGGAAAGCTGACTAATACATGTATGGTTATTGTTATGATTTGGACATGAGGTATCCTCCAGAAAGTTCATGAAGCCGTGTAGGAATATTAAGAGGTGAGATGATTAGATTATTAGAACTGGCTGTAATCTAGTAAGTGGTTTAATCCATTTGATGGATTAATAATTTTAATAGATTACTGGGTGTTATCTACAGGTAGATGGGGAATAGCTTAAGGAAGTAGGTCCCTGCAGGCATGCCTTTGGGGTTATATTTAGTCTCTTATTCCTTGCTCTCTCTTTCTATGATTCCTAGCTGCCATGAGCTGAGAAGATTTCTTTTGCCTTGAACCTTGGTCCCAGAGTGATGGGTTCAGACAACAATGGATTGAAACTCTGAAACCATGATCCAAAATAAACTTTTTTCTCTTCTAAGTTATTCTTTTCAGGTATTTTGGTTACAAAAGCAAAAAGCTGTCTAATACAACCATAGACCTTGACCTCGAATAGATCTAAATTTGAGACCCAATTCCATTAGAAAAGTATCTGTATAACTTGGAACGAGTTATTTAAATTTTCAAGCCACAACTTTCTCATTGACAAAGTGAAAATAATGTCTATGTATCATAGTGTTGAAGTTAGCCTGATAGGACTATAGACAGTAAAGATTGGGCTAGGTTAATTGTGAAAGTAAGTTACTTAACTTGGGGTGAAATATTAGAATACTCCCTCTCCTCCATATCCTCCTTATCTTTCTTCTTCCTTCACAAACATCCTCTAAATTTTTATCGAGTGCTTAATGTGAGCTAATCACTGTTTCAGGTAACTGGGAGACATTGATGAACAAAACACATAACCCTGTTTTAATGATTCGGATATGAGAAATCCCTCAAAAGCACCTGAGATAGTGAAGGCTTGTTTTATAATATTTCAGAAGGGAAGAAGGATTTTATTGGAAATTACAGACTATTCATGCTAAGTTCTGAAAAAGAAGATATATATATATTGAAGATTATATATATATTCAAAAAGAGATTGAATCCAGGGGCAAACCACTTCACCTCATCCCCAGACCTTTCTCTTTTATTCTTTTAAGTTTTGAGACAAGGTTTTTACTACGTTGCTTATGGCCTTGCTAAGTAGCTGAGGTTGACTTTAAACTTTTAATTCTCTTGCCTCAGCCTCCCAAGCTTCTGGGATTACAGGTGTTGCCCATGTCCTGAGAATCTCTGTGAAGCTAAATTTAAAGGTGAGGGACTAATTAATTTGGTGGAGGAATTTTTCAGGCAACATAGTATTTAGGAAGTGACATAGATATTTTTGAAGGATTTTAACTAATTTAATTCTAATAATCAGAAGAAGAAAGATTTTAAAAACTTACCATTTTACCAGTAAAGTCTATGTAAACCTATAGCCAAGCAATTAATGATTATTGAAAATATTATAGCCCCTAAAGAGTTGCTAAGTACTTTTTACATAGACAATAGAAAAGACATCTAGAGGCCATCTCAGAAATTTTTATTACCAGATCCATGGAATGATGTGGAAAGAAAACTTCCTTTGAGAAGAGATCCTGGGTGCACCTTGATTGTGCAGAAGTTGTAAGAAACTTGCTTTTAAGAAGTTGTTTCACCACGCTGAGCAGCACAGGCTCTGGGAGATCTTAGCACCCATGATACCAAGGGGTTCATTTACTGCACAAGGTAAACTGGTGGCAGACCTTGGCTTCATCCATGTGTTGCTTCTTCAGGAATGTAGGATGCTGAAGTTAGGGTTCACGGAGGATTCTAAGATTTTTTTAAGAAAGACCTATGAGGCCAGGCAAAGTATAGCAGGGTCAAGTCCTTCTAGGGTTCCCCTAAAAGGGTAATGTGAAGTAAAATCAGGTTAAGTCAAAGATGCAGGGGAGACCCCAGGAACTAAATGATGCCAGTAATGTAGAATGTCTGCTGAGAAAAGCTTCTGACTTAGGCAGAACCAGGATAAAGAGAACACATGTGTGTTTTAACTACCAAAGCCAAAGTGGTGGACCTTGGTCTGTTCCTAGATGCTGCATGTGCCTGTGTCATAGATGTTGTTTCTGGAGTTACAGGAGTAGTTAAAGGACTAGTTTCCCAGCTGGTCTTTGGTCTTGCTTTGGCCTTATCCCTTCTATGTCCCTCTTCTGGAATGAGAGTGTTTACTCTGTGACACTATATATTGAACATATGTAACTTGATTTTTATTCTTATAGGGGTTTATAGCAAAGAGTTTGCTGTCAATCTCAGATGAGATTTGGACTTGGACTTTTTGAGTAATGATAAATTATTAAGATGATGGGATTCTCAGAAATGGACACATGTCCTTGTGTGCCTACAGTTATCACCCAATTTACTCAAACTAGAATGGACTGATTATGCTGCAGTTCTCACAATTCAATCATTTTACACCTGAATATTCTTGTAGAAACAAAGAGGCTTTTGAGAGACACCTCATATTCAAATCATAACATTCTGCCCTTAGTCCTCAAAAAACTCATGTCAATTTCACAAACAAAATGCTTTGGACTAAATACATTTTGTACTAGGGATGTTTACTCTGTGCTACTGTTTATTGAGTTTACAGCAAAGATTTTGTTGTTAATCTCAGATGAGACTTTGGACATGGACTTGTTTGGGTAATGATAAATTATTAAGATGGTGGGACTCTCAGAGATGGAATAAATGCATTTTGCACATGAGAAATGTGTGGAGGAGGTGGGGGCCTGCCACAGAATCTTCCCTGAAACCCCTTCCCTCTTTCTCTCTTGTTTCCTTACCTCACCATTAATTGAGCAGCTTTGCTCCACTTGTGCTGTCTCTCCTTGTGCCCAGAGCAATTGAGTCTATGGACCAAAACCTCTGGAACCATGAGTCCCAAATAAACTTTCCTTCTTATAAGTTATTCTTGTCAGTCATTTTAATCACAGTGACAAACAGCTGACTAAAGACCTACTTTTGTACTACTTATTTTCCAATAAAACATAGTCAGATATCAAGAAATAAATTGAATATTCAAGAAATCATTTCTTAAGGCAGTAAATATCATGAAAGCCAGTTCAAAATAGTGTGAGTTATATATGAGATGTTTATTTTAAGGAATTTATTATGCAATCTGTTACTTTAATAAATACAGTGCTTTTTTCTCATTGGAGAGATAATATTTAGGGTGATTATGGTGATATATACCTCTAGTCCCGGGTACTTCAGGGGCTGAGGTGAGAGGATCACTTGAGCTCAGGAGTTGAAGGTCAGCCTGGGCACTGTAGTAAAACATGATTTTAAAAAATATTTAACAAATTATTAAAGGATTTGAGAGAGAATATAGTTTCTGGCAGAGGATATAATCAGTGCCAACGCCCTAGGACAAGAACACATGTAACATTTCAGGGATTTCAAGGAAACAAGTATGGCAGGGTTGATATGAATGTCAGGGAGAGGGGTAAATGAGTTCAGGCAGTTATCCTGCATTTTACAGTAAAATAAATTTGAAAATAAATATTTAAGAATCAAAGTAATTTACACGGTGAAGACATCTTTTATGGAGGACTGGTAAGGATGAATGTAATGGATAATAAAGTTAATGTTTTGTTTATTACCTAATCTTTTATGAATCAAGAATCTATTTTGAAATACTCATCTATCACCATAAAAATCTTAAGTCCATTATCATGCTGGCACTGCACTGAGGCTTTTTAAATATGTACTTAAACAAATACTAGAATAGCAATATTATATTTAACAAGTTGAATGCAAATCAGTTTAAAATATACATAGATGTTAATAGCTTTATCTTTAACACAACTAGATTAAGGATAGTGTTTTAAAAATAAAACATTTTTATTGCTTTCCCATTCTTCTTTATTTCTTCCCTATTAAGAAATTGATTTGATTTAGAAACACATTGTCATGGTCAGTCTTTATTTGTGCTTGGGTCAGAAAAGTCTCAGCTTTGGCCACTCAGGTGTTTGCTTGTTTGTCTTGCAGGGACAGGGACTTGGATAATAGCAAAACAATATCATACAAAGTATAAACTGGGGGAAAAATTAGGCCCCAGAGAATCTTCTAGAAGTGTAGTGCAAAAACCATTTCAACACATTTTCTATGTTTTCTTATTTGTCCTCAACTTATAAACCCAATTAGTACTTAAGAGCTTTGAGTAATTAGACTCTCATTATACCCCATTATCTTAACATATAAGTATCTCTAGATTTCTACTTTATAGGCACCAGAGATTCCATAGGTTGATTTTAGCATTTAATCTTTTAGATTCATATAAAAGCCAGGGGAGTTTTAGGAACAATCAGGCACTTCCTTTTATGTAAAATAGAAACATTTAGGCAGAGAATTTAAAGGGCATGTCCATGAGTTTAGAGCTAGTAAATAGAGTAGTCTGCATTCTGACAAAGACTCCCCTTGACCCAGGTGAAAGAAAACAATTTTTACATAGAAATAGTCTGCTACAGTCCTTGAAAATGTGTAGAAGACTTTTAACATTAGATAATGTAATTTTGAAGGAGCATTTGAAGGGTTGCTGGGGAATAAAAATCAGAATGATTCACAAGAGAACAGCTTGGAAGTGGTTAAATCTGGTAACCAAACTGGAAATTCCTTGATGACTCAGACCTACTACTCATACATCCTTGGAAAATTAGTAGGGAATTGAAGATTGCCTCAGACAGGAAATGGAACTTAGTGGGCACTTAAGTAGTAGAAGACAGCTTTGCAAGAGGAAAAATAAAAATGTCCTTATGTCAGAAAGCTGACATAAAGCCTTTAGTCTCCAAGAATGGGATTATCCACTCTGGAAAACTTATTTCCATAGAGGTGACAAAGTTGAGACACTAGCTCAGAAAATAAAAGAATTAGGTGTTAAAAAAGAAATGAAATCTCTCAGATAGGATCAAAATAAAGAGAGATTTGGGAGAAAATGTTCCACTAACTCTTAAGTTATCTGACTATTGAAGCTGGATTTAAATCATCTTATTGTAATATTCAAGTATAATGTGTTTGAATGGAGCACATGTCTTACATTAAATATGTATGGTTTGTTTGGTAGTTAAATAATAGGGGTCATTTTTGTAATCTTTTAGTGGATATAAAGCCAGGGATGCTAAATATATTGTAATATGACAAACATAACAATTTATTTCTTCCAAAATGTCATCACTGTCCTGTTAAAAAACAATGGTGTAACAATGCCAAGGAGTTCTTTGTGGAAAGGTAAGATTCTATTCTGAGTGCCTAGTCAGTCCAGAGGCAAATAAAAGATGCTGAAAACCTACTAAGTAAAACCAAAAAGAAACTATTCCATATAACCTGACCCCATTTGTATATGCTTATATTCTTCATTTTCATCCAGATTTTCTTATGTGCTTGAGAAGGCCCAGAATATTTCCTTTAAAGAGACCCAATGTTTTCTAATCAAAAGTGTGAATCCAAAAATCTTGCTTATTTCAAACAGGTTTGTGGCAAGCTAAATATAATAATCTGGTAAAGTAGGACTTGTGGAGGCAACAATACCCTACCTGGTGAAGAACCAATATGTGACTATTAATATTCTAGCACTATTCCCAGATTAATTCCAAAAGTACAGAGGATTAAGCATCAATGCATCTGTGTCAAATATCTTGAGATAGTGTATAATGATAATACTGTACAAAAAGAACTGGGAGAGTTCAGTGAAACTCTCTACAGGAACAAATATGAATCCAAAGCATTGCCCCGGTATCTCCATCTCTGTTCTGGAAACTGATCTGAGAAAGAAGCCCTCAGTCAGTAACAGATCTCCTTGAATCATCCAAATTAATTATAAATTCTTTCAGAGTGACTTTGAGTAGGTCTAGTTGCTAAAAGTCTTGCTTTAAAAGTCAAGATGGAATAAGGAGGTCACTAACTGCTTCATCACCTTCAGAAATTTATAGCATGATTTTATGACCCACAGCAAATTTATACTTTTGTCAGTCAGTAAATTATCCCATTGTAGTTTTCATCCCAAGATGATAATCTAGGAGAGAGAAAAGGTGGATATTACATGTGTTTTATGTATTTAAAAATTATATTATGCTCTGTTTATATAATCAAAATCTGCCTGCCCCATTTATATCTAACATGCTTTTAATTTTCAGGTCTTTATTCTTGTTTTGTAAATTTATTAACAAAGAGTATAAGCCATATGAAAAATATTTAGAAATATTTTAGCATGTGTATCCTCACTGTGCATGTCATTTTCTCGTGTTTTTTTCTAAGCAATTTTCAAAATGACTGTTAGACTTTGGGAAGATGATTGATTAGGACATCAGGGCATTTGGCCCCAGTTCCTTAGCACAAACCTAAAACGTGGAAAGACTGCTTCTCAGTGAGGTGGGTAACTAATAAACTCATGGAAATTCAATTCTGGACAGTAAAAGATGCCATAGAGTTTCTAAAACTCTTCACAGAATCTACTATAAGGGCACAGAATCTGTGGACATTCGTCTGTCTATCCCACCCAATACTGGGAGACAGGAAGATGAGAACTACTACGAACAGCTCTTGGCTCCTAGTCCAATTGCCTGGAAGATAGGTGAAGGACATAAAGACTTTGGACTTAACAACCCCTAGCCTTTGATCCAAGGGTTATAGAGCTCAAAAATAAATACAAAGAATAAAAACCCATCCTTGCTGACAGTGGTGACCATCTCAGCAGAACCAAGCCCTTATTTCTCTTAAGATCTTTTGGTTTTCTCTTTTCTTTTTCATATTACACACAATTTTTTTAAAAAATTTTAAAAAATATTTTAAATATCATTTTATTATGTTCTATTACATTTTATTTTCTTCCATTCTGCAAGATTTTGTGTGTATTTATGTGTGTGTGTGTGTGTGTGTGTGTGTGCGTGCGCGCACATGTGCACACACACGCACATGTATGTGTATTTTCACTGCAGGGATAGTGTTATGGTTCAGATATGTGGTGTCTCCCCACCTCCAGAAGCTCATTTGTGGAGCAATACAAAAGATTTAGAGGGGGCTGGGGATGTGGCTCAAGCTGTGGCATGCGTGCGGCCCGGGTTCGATCCTCAGCACCACATACAAAGATGTTGTGTCCGCCGAAAAACTGAAAAATAAATATTAAAAAATTTTCTCCCTCTCTTAAAAAAATAAATTTCTTAAAAAAAAAGATTTAGAGGTAAAATTATTGGGTTATAAGAGCCTTAATCCAATCAGTGAAGCAATCACCTGATCAGGATTAACTGAGTGTAATTGAAGGCAATTAGGTTATAACTTGAGGAAGTGGGTGATTGGAGGCAGGTATGTTTTGAATGGGTACATATTTTGTATGTGGAGAGTGGTGTCTCTCTCTTTGCTTCTTGGTAACCATGTCCTGTGCAGATCAGCTTTCCTCTGCCACACTATTTCACCATGATGTTCTGCCTCACCTCAAGCCCTGAGAAATGGAGTGAGTCATCTATGCACTGAGACCTCTCAAACTGTAAGTGCCAAAATAAACTTTTCCTCCTCAAAATTTTTCTTGTCAGGTCTTTTGGTCACAGCAGAGAAAAAGCTGACTAAAATAGGTTTTTTAAAATATATATATTCAGATGATTTTAATTTTAATTGCTTTTTTCTTTACCCATTTATTATTTAGACTTGGTTTGACTTGTGTGGGATGTAATTATGTATATGAGTTTGAGTTGTCTTGATTTTACATTTGTTTATTTATTCACATTTTGTTTTTTGTCCCTCTTATTGCACTTTCTTTACTCTCTTCCCCTACTAATTGCTAGATTTTCCTGTTCCCTCTCTCTCACTCTCATTTTTTATTACATTAAGTTTTTTTTATTCCTCCTACTTTATAATCATTATCTGTTACCTGTATCCCACCTTCTCTGTTTTTATAAAATATTTAAAATTTTCTTTGCTTTTTTACCCCATTTTCACCTAAGAAACTTCAATCTCATTATCTAATAAGATTGTATATTTAATATAATTTCTACAAAATTAATGTTGTTACAATTATTAATACAGTGGGTAATGTAGTATATACACATCTGCTATTTAATCCCTAATCTAGTTCAGTTTTTTAATGTTGGTGCTGATGTTAAATGCAGACCCTATTCTTTCTATATCTGGCATTTAGTGTTTATAGATGTTATAGTAAACAGCAAACTTTTATCTTAAGGCTGTACATCTGTTGCTAACATTAGTGCTACTTCTGACTCCTCCCTTCCTCTAAGAGGGACTGTACACTGGGACACATCAATTTCACAGAGTAGAGACCCTGCTGATGAGTAACATGCATGACTCAGTTAAACAGTGAGTCTTACCACACACAAAATTCAGTTCCACCTGAGCTTCAACAATACTTCAGAATATAGAATTGAGGAAACAAAAGCTCTAAACCAAAAAACAGGCCCTAATGAGGAACAACCAGAGTGGGACCTCAGGACCCACTCCTGGAGATCTACTCATACACCAAAAACAGACAGAAGTCTCACAACAAAAAAGATATATACATAAAAGGACATACATATAAAAGAGGAAGGGAAATTCATCTCAAATGTTGTGTGAGTTCAAGAACTCTGAAAACATACAGAAATAGGCACACAAATCACCCCCCAAAATTCACAATCCTTCACCATAGTATCTCACAGATGAAAGTGGATGATATTCCAGAGAAAGGCTACAAAATGATTATTAAAATGTTCAATAAACCAAATGAAGATCTAAGGAATGAATTAGGTGAACAAATACAAGAGATGAAAGACCATTTTAATTAAGTAATAGGGATAATAAAAAACAAAACCAATCAGAACTCTTGAAAATAAAAGACATAATAAATCAAATTAAAAATCCTCTTGAAAGCATCAACACCAGATTAGATTTCATAGAAAATAGAACCCCAGGCCTGAAGACAGGGTGTATGAGCTTGGAACTCAGTATGCAAAACAGGAAAAACAAATGACCATGAGCAATACAAGAACTCCGGGACTGTATTAATAGAGCAAACACAAGAGACTTTGGGATAAAGGAGAACATGGAGATATAGGCTAAAGGCATTAAGAACATGTTTAATGAGATAGTAACAGAAAATTTTCCTTGTATTAGAAATAAGACATCCACATACAGGATACATATAGAACATCATATAGAAAAGATTAAAACAGAATCTCTCTGAAACACATCATAATCAAAATGCCTCACAAAGAAAATAATAAAAGAATATTAAAAGCTACAAGAGAAAATATCAGATCACAGTTAGAGGCAAATCTATAAAGCGCACTTCTGACTTCTCAACTCATACCCTAAAATCAAGGAGGGCATGGAGTAAGATATTCCATGCTCTAAAAGAAAACAATTGCCAGCCAAGATTACTTAACTTGCAAATGTTTCTTTCTTATTAAATGAAGAAATAAAAATTTTCCATAATAAGGATCAGCTAAAAGAATTCATGACCACTAATCCTGCACTACAGAGAATACTCACAGATATAGTACACAGAGAGGGACCCCAAAACAAACCCGAATCTCATAAACAGCAGAAGATCACTGGTAGAGCAACAAAACATATGACAACCAAGACATAGTTAACTATAGCAAGCAAACCAAAACAGCAGGAATATGTGAACACACACCTTTACAAACATCGAATGTAAATGTTCTCAACTCCCCAATTAAGATAGACTAGCAAAAATAATTAAAAATTTAAGATCCAACTTTATGCTGTTTGCAAGATACTCAGAGGCTGAAAGTAAAAGAATGAAAAAAATATTCATTGCAAATGGAATCTAAAAACAATCAAGAGTACATATTCTCATATCTGACAACCCATATTTCAAGAAAAAATTAATCAGAATAGACAAAAAAAGCCACTAAATTATCATAAATGGAATAATAAAAAGTCATAACAGTGGTAAACATATATGCCCCAAATGTCAGTGCACCTAATATATAAGAAAAATATTTTTTGATAGTAAATTTCAGATAGACCCCAATACAATAGTACTGGGTTATTTCAACATACATTTACCAAAAATAGGTCATCCCAACATAAAATCAATAAAGATATTACAGCCCTGTATACTACTATAAATCAAAAAGATATAATAAACATGTACAGAAAATTTCATCCCAAAGACATGAATTTACATTCTTTTCAGCAGCTCATAGAATCTTTTCCAAAATAGATCATATTCTAGGTCACAATGTAAGCCTTAGTGAATACAAAAAAATATTGATATAATCCTTTACATACTATCAGATGATAATAAAATGAAACTGGAAATCAACAATAAGAAAAATAATAGAAACCACATAAAAACACATGGGGATTTAATAATACTCATTTAAATGAAGAATGAATTATAGAAGAAATGAGAAAAATTAAGAAATCCTTAGAAACAAATGAGATCAGAAAAAATAACTTATTAAAATCTCTGGGACAGTATGAGAGCAATTCTAAGAGGAAATTTTGTAGCATTGAGTATCTACATTAAAAAAGTGAATCCCATGATAATAACTCATATTTTCTGAGTACCTACTATATACCAGGTACTATACTAGTTGATCTCCATAGATCAGTTTGTTCAAAACTCAAAACCAATTCATAATGAAGGCACAGAAACTTGCTCAGGGTTGCACATCTGGAAGACTTAGAAGTCAGGATTAAATTCCAGGCTGTCTCTTCCAAAAGAGACATCTGTAGTCAAATTTATCATCTTATTTTTTTCCGATCATTCTTCCAAATCAAATTTACTGCTTTGGATTAACATTTGTCAATATTTAGATGATGTAAACTGTGACCAGTCTACAAATAACCATCCCTGGCTAGCCCTAGCCAGGAAACACTTTTACTTAAAGTTAGATACTCAAAAGATATGTATTATTATTCCACCCCTTCTGCCATCACATACATGATCTTAAGTATTTCTTTCAAGTCACAGTTGTTTCTTTTGTGCTTCATGATAAAACCTTGGGGGCTTTAGTAGATTTCACTTTGTCCAGGACGCTAAGAAGATGGTGCTTGAAAAAAAGTTTTGCCTCTGGCTAAATGCATCCCTGAACCAATCTGTTGCAGAGTTTAAAGCTAAATGCATCCCTGAACCAATCTGTTGCAGAGTTTTCCATAGATAAAGCCATAAATTTTAACTTAAAAAAATAAGTAAATCCCAAATAAATAAAATTATGCGCCATCTCAAGGCCTTAGGAAAGGAATAACTAATTCCAAAATAAGTAGATGTGAGGAAAACATTAAAACCAGAGATGAAATTGAAAACAACAAATAAAAAATACACAGAATCAATGCAACAACAAGCTAATTCTTTAAAAAGATAAATGTGGTTGATAAACCCTTAGCCAAACTAACCAAAAATAATATAGGAGATGCTAATCAACAAAATCAGAGATGGAAAAGGCAGTATCACCACAGACATTTCTGAAATCTACAGGATCATTAGAAATGACTTTGCAAATTTATATTGCAATAAAATGAAAATTCAACAAGACATTTACAAATCTCTAGACACATATGAACTGCCCATATTGAATCAAGAAGGTACAGAAAACCTAAGCAGACCAATGCAAAGTAATAAAATTTAAAAGCAATTAAAAGCTTCCCCAAAATGAATCTCCTAGGACCAGATAGATTCTCAGCTGAATTCTAACAGACTTTCAAATGATAACAAAACTCAGTCTTTCTCAAAGCACTCCATGAAATTGAATGGGAGGGAACATTCCTAAATACCTTCTGTGAAGTTAGTATAGATCTGATACCAAAACCAGACAGACACATTAAAGAAAGAAATGTAGACTAATATTCCCAATGAACATAGATGCAAAAATTCTTAATATTAGCAAAGCACAGTCAATAACACAACAAGAAGATAATACCCTGTGGTCAAGTTGGTTGTTATCCCAGGAATGCAATATTGGCTAAACATACGCAAATCAATAAATGTAATTCACCACGTGTATAGAATTAAGGAGCAGAATCATATGATCATCTCAAAAGATGAAGAAAAGAACATGATACTGAATGAAGGACAACTGAAAGCATTTTCCTTAAAATCAAGACGACAAAGGTGTCCATTCTCAGCACTCCTATCTAATATAATTCTTGAAAATCTAGGCAGAGCAATCAGGCAAAATTCACAATGGCCACATTGTGGAACCAGCTCAGATACGCATCCAGAGTTTTTAAATACATAGAAATTATACACAATGTATACTCGGTCATAAAGAAGAATGACATTATGGCATTTGCTGATAAATGGATGAAAATGGAGAACATCAGGCTAAGTGAAATAAGCCAGACTCAGAAAATCAAAGATTAGATGTTTAATCTCATATGTGGAAGCTAAAGCAAAATAAGGTTTATACAAAAAGGTGGAGAGAGTTGGATATCATAAAGGTATACAGAACACCAGTGAAGTGGAAGAAGGAGATCCAAAAGGAGGGAAGAGGCACAGGAAAAGGGAGGAAATGAAAAATGAATTTTAAAAATCATAGTGTGTGCATATACAAACATACCAAAGAGAATTCCACATTTATGTATAGGTAGAAAGCACAATATGAATAAAAAAAAATGAGCTAAAGGAAAATCAGTAGAGTATTGGAAGAAGAATGAAGGAGGGAGGTGGGGAGGGAAAATGGAGTGGGAATGGAAACTGAAATAAAGTAAATAAAATACCATGAATGTAAAACCTAATGTACTGGTCTGCACTTTGGCTATTTAACTTCTATTAACCTTATCAAAGACTTTGAAATAAACCCAAAGTAGACATTACTTAGAGAATCTACAAATAACCAATGATATGATTGTAAAGCAATTCATCAAGAAATTATTGATATATGTCTCTACGGATGTTCTGACTGCTGGAGAGTTATCTGTTCATGCAAAAGTAATAAATTCACCCTTTAAAGGAAGAACATTTAATTTATTTAGGTATTCAAGAAAAAATAAACATTTACATAATTGGGCACTGTCCCCCAAATTTACATGCAAATATAATCTTAATCTGGGGTGTGTGTTAACCAGATTTCAACTTCTTCCTGAAGCCTATGATCCAGTACTCCTAGTGTACCTGTATACCTGTGTTCAGGTATTGCTTCCAATGTGGGTGCATGACATACATCAAAAAATGTGCCACTGAAACTTTAGCTCATTGCTTAATAAATCTAATTATTTAATTGGAGAAAAATTAACACAAAGATATATTGTCTAGTGCTAGGTAAGATTTGAGTATGGATAGTGTTCTCCTAAGGTACAGGTGTTAAAGGCTTCATCCCCAGTGTGGTGCTATTGCAAGGTGCTGTGGACCTTCAGGACATTGGACCTTCAGGACTTGGGAACTGAGGGCCACATCTTCAAAGTGTTGTGGAACTCTCCATGTTTTTCTTTCTCTTTGCTTTCTGGGTTATGATATGAGCATACTCTTGGATATGTGTTCCCAACATGATGTGGCACCTTCACCAGAAAACCAAACCAATGGGGTTCCCAGATCTTGAACTTGGTCCTCCAGAACTGTGAGCCAAAATAAGCTTCTTTTTACTTCATAAATATTTTTTCTTAGCTGTTTTACTATAATGGGAAAAAAAGGTTGACAAATACACTTAAGTATGAAACAATTGACAAGAAAAAAAAAGGACTACTAAAATCCATCAGGGATCATTATGACTTCCCTTTGAGTCACTGAAAAAACTCACCGTACTCAGCATATAGTAATACTAAGGGCTTATCTTAGTTAAAAAAAAATGAAATAAGATCAACAAAAGGAGAAGGAGCATGGATAAACTCAGAAGGAAACTAATCTAAAATATCCAAGCATCTTCTTCAATAGACTCACACAGAATGCATTAAACTTCCCAATATTGAATTGTGTCAATCCTTGTGAAACATTTTCAAGTAAAGATTCTCATTAAAGTCTCAGTACCCAGGATCTTTACTGGGGGCTGGTCAGCTATCCAAATTCTGCCATTCATATACAAAAAATTCAGACTTCAGAAAAAAAATATAGATATTCTGGATAAATGACACTGATTACAACTACACATGCAGTTTAGGCCCAATAACTCATTCTTATCAGAAAATGGTGGGAAACTTCTCAAAACCTAAGTTCCCAGACACTAGCCAAGGGCAAACTTTATAAGAAGAATTTTTTAAACAATCTGCTTAGGCATGCTATGTTAACTCTTTTCTGCACACAAGATGTCAGACATAGCTACTTGCAAGAAAAACACTACTCTTGGTACCCAGGAGGGAGGTTTTTTCCTGTGGCTGCTACTGTAGGTGCAGCTACTGAACTCACTCAGAGTTCTTTTTGTGCTCACACAGAGAAGTAACCAGTTGCTGCTGCCAACCAGTTGCTGCTGCTGAGGACCCATCACTCACTGCTCTTGACCTACTGCTGCTACTGCTGCCACCCAGAGATCCACTGCCAGAGTTCCTGTAGGTTTGCTTGCACACAGTGGCCTCAATTTTGGGACACTGGCACCTGAGGGTCAGGGGGCCAACCAGTTTGACACCACCATTATCTCAGTGTGGAGGCACCTCACTGGTGTTTGAGAACAGCAGCTGGGACCTGGAGGTCCAGTGTCAGAGTGCCTACGGGGTTGGCTGTGCTTAGATTTTTTTCTGTTGGGATTGCTGGTGACTGCCATCTTCCAGCTTCTTTTCAGGTTACTTCTCTGTGTGAGCACAAATCTGGTGATCTCATTTTGAATTGGAATGGCGTCAATATCTTGGGACTGCAACATGGCCAAGCTTGGGGTATCTGAAACTCAGATCCAGTAGTGACTTGGTCTAAATGAGCTGGTCTGGGCTTGGCTATCCCATGAAGAAGAGTCAGAGACAAGACTGAGAAAGCTTTGAACACCAATGCAAACAGTTGTTCCATTTTCCATTGAGTTTTTGTTTTATTTTGTTTTTTGTTTGTTTTCTCTTCACAAACATCTCTACCATATTTGAAAACAGGTATTTTTCGTGTATCAGTTTGTTAAGGACTGTGAAGTATAAATGGTATTTTGGAGTTTTGTTATACATTTTTATATTTTACATTTTTTGATTGAATATAATTTTTCTCTCAATTGTCTGTTTCCTGGATTTTCTATCTTTTCTCCCACTTACAGTCAATCTCTATCAATTCCTCTTCTACTCTTCCTATAAATTTTTACTTCTGACTTTTCTCCTTCTTCCTTATACACCTCATGTCCTGTACAACTTCTGTTCTCTCTTTGTCCAAAATTTGAAATTGTAAAACCTTTTAGCAAATTTAATTTATATAGGGTTGATAAGAATTGAACTATTTATTTCTGTTTATTGCATGAAAACTGTGGAAGTCTTAATAGGAACCAGTGGATTTGGGGATACATGTTGTTTGCATTGGGTGCTATTGATATTGGGCACCCCCCTTAAAGGTGAGGTACTGGAAACCTTCAGGGACACCATAAGTTTGCAGGGTAGAATCTGTGCTACCCTAGATCCATACTGCTAGATGGGAAAACACACAAACAACATGAACAAACAAGGGAATCAAGCACCTCAAACAAGCCAAGATGTTTTAATAATAGAATCCACTCACAACACAGTAGAAGAAACACCAGAGAAGGTGTTTAGAATGTACACAGTTAAATTGATCTGTGAAGTAAAGAATAGTATAGGAGTGAAATCAAAGAAAAATAAAGGAAGTGAAAGATCACTTAAGTAAAGAGTTAGAAATTATGAGAAAAAAAAAGAAACAAGAAGAAATACTCAAAATGAAGGAATCAATAAGTCAAATTATAAATTCAATAGAAAGCATCACCAAAAGACTAGACCACTTGGAAGACAAAATCTCAAGCAATGAAGACAAGATATATTATCTTGAAAATAGAGGAAGATATTGCAGAGAAGATGATAAGAAACCATGAACAAAGCATCCAAGAATTATGTGCTAACATGAAAATCAAATTTAAGAGTTATTGGGGTAGATGAAGGAGTGGAGGAATGCACAACCTTTTCTATTAAAATATATCAGAAAATTTCCCAAACCTAAACAATAAAATTAAAAATCAAATACAAGAGGCTTACAGAATGCCAAATATACAAAATTATAGCAGACCCACACCAAGACCTGTTATAATGAATATGACTAGTACACTGAATAAAGGCCTTGAGAGAAAAAAATCAAATTACATATGAGGGAAATCAATTCAGATCTCAATTGATTTCTCAGCCCAGAGAATCAAAGCTAGGGGGTCCTAGAATAATATATTTTAAGCTCTGAAAGAAAATAGAAGTCAACCAAGAATTTTATATCCAGCAAAATTAAGTATCAGATTTGAAGATGAAATAAAAACCTTCCATGATAAATAAAAGTTAAAATAATTCACAACTAGAAAGCCTACACTGCAGAACATTCTCAACAAGATATTCCATGAAGATGAAGTGAAAGAATAGGAACAGTCAATCAAAGGAGAAACTAAATAAAAATAAAATTAAAAAGCAGAAATAAACCAAAATGAAATGGAAAACAAATCATTGAATGTTAACAGCCTTGAATGTTAACCGCCTAAACTCATCAATCAAAAGACAGACTGGAAGACTGGATTAAAAAACAAGACCCAACAATATGCTGTCTCTAAGAGACTCACCTTTAGGCAAAGATATCCACAGATTGAAGGAAAAAGGATGAGAAAAAACATATTACTCACATGGATCATGGAAACAAGCACAGGTTGATATTTTCTTTATATATATTTATATATAAATATATATTTATTTTTTAATTTTTTTTAGGTGGACACAATATCTTTATTCTCTTTTACATGGTGCTGAGGATGGAACCCATTGCCTCATGCATCCCAGGCGAGCACACTACCACTTGAGCCGCATCCTGAGCCCACAGGTTGATATTTTCATACCAAATTAAGTGGACTTCAAGCCAAAGTTAATCTGAGCAGACAAAGAAAGCCATTTCATACAGCTTAAGTGAATTATATATCAATAAGACATAAAACTCATAAATATTTATGCCTCAAACAATTGAGCATCTATGTACATCAAACAAACCCTTCTCAATTTCAAGAATCAAATAGATAACAACAAATCTTTCTCACTACTGTACAAATCTTCCAAACAAAAATAAAGAAACTATAAAACTAAATAATACAATCAATAATGTAGACTTAACAGATATATATATATATATATATATATATATATATAATATTTTATTCATCAATAAGTGAATACACTTTCTTCTCAGCAACATAGACCACATCTTATACTACCAAGCAACTTTTAGCAAATAGAAAAAGTAGAGATGATACATTTAATCTTATCAGATCGTAATGGAATGAAATTAGAAATCAATGATAGAATAAAACATGGAAGCTACTCTAACACCTGGAGATTAAATAATACACTATTAAATGACAAATGGATAACAGAAGAAATCAGGTATGAAATAAAAAAAATATTTAGAGGTAAATAAGAATTTTGACATGGTACAACATGTCAAAATCTCTAGGACACCATGAAGGCTGTGCTAAGAGGAAAGTTCATTGCATTGATTTCATTCATTATAAGAATAAAAAGTCCACAAATAAGTGAGCTAACAGAATCACATTGGTTACACACTCACATTTTTACATAATGGCATATTAGTGAAAAAATGGGAATTTATAAATCGAGTCAAATGTATGAAAGATGATATATCATGAGCTCTGTAATGTTTTGAACAATCAATAAAAAAAAAATAAGTGAGCTAACATTACAACTCAATGCCCTAGAAAAATAACAAATCAATACCCAAAACAGTAGAAGAGAGGAAATAATTAAAATCAGAGCTAAAATTAATAAAATTGAAAGAAACAATTTAAAAAATTGACAAAACAAAAATTGCTTCTTTGAAAAAATAAATAAAATTGATAAAACCCTAACCACATTAACAAAGATAAAACTCAAATTATTAAAATACATGATGAAAAACAAAATATCAGAAAGGACACAACTGAAATACAGAAGATTATTAGAAATAATTTTGAAATTATATACTCCAATAAAATAGAAAATTTTGAAGACATCCACAAATTTCTAGAGGTACATAATATACCCATACTGAATCAGGAGGCCATACATCATTTAAACAGATCATTTAAAGGAATGAAATAGAACACACCATCAAAAGCCTATGAATCATGAAAATCCCAGGACCAGATAAATCCTCAGCTGAGTTCTACATGACCTTGAAAGAAGAATTAACACCAATACTCCTCAAAGTATTCCATAAAATAGAAAGGTTTTATGGGGAAACTCATTTTATGGGGCTAATATCACCCTGTTACCAAAACCAGACAAAGACACATCAAAGAAAGAACACATCAAACCAATATCCCTGATGAACATAGACACAAAAATAATAAAATTCTGGAAAATTGCATACAAAAACATATTAAAAAGATATTGTGTACCCAGTTCAAGTGGGGTTCATCCCAGGATGCAAGGTTGACTCAACATATGGAAATCAATAAACATAATTCATCAATAGACTTAAAGAATCACATGATCATCTTAATATATTCAGAAAAAGCATTTGACAAAATACAGCACCTCTTCATGTTCAAAACACTAGAAAAACTAGGGAGATAATAAAATACACCTCAACATTGTAACAGCTATATATGCTAACCCCAAGGATAGCATAATTTTAAATGGGGAAAAATTGAAAGCATTTCTCCTAAAAACTGTAATAAGATAAGATGCCCACTTTCAATTGCTTCTACTCAACATTGTCCTTGAAATTCTAGCCAGAGCAATCAGGCAGATGAAAGAAATTAAAAGGATATAAATAGGAAAAGAACTCAAACTATCACTATTTTGCCAATGACATGATTCTATGTTTAGAAGATCCAAAAAAATTCCACCAGAAAACTCCTAAATCTCATAGGTGAACTCAGCAAAGTAGCAGGTAATAAAATCAACACCCATAAATCAAACATATTCTTATACATCAGTAATGAATCTACTGGAAGAGAAATTAAGAAAACTGCCCCATTCACAATAGTTTCAAAAAATAAAATAAAATACTTAGAAATTAATCTAACAAAAGAGGTGAAAGACCTCTACAATAAAAACTATAGAACACTAAAGAAAGAAATTGAAGAAGACCTTAGAAAATGGAAGACCTTAGAAGACATCTATCCCGTGCTCCTGGATAGACAATATTGACATTGTCAAAATGGTATACTACCAAATCTCTTATACAGATTAAATGCAATTTCAATTAAAATCCCAATGACATTCTTTATAAAACTAGAAAAAGCAATCATGAAATTAATTTGGAAAAATAAAAGACCCGGAATAGCTAAATAATCCTTAGCAAGAAGAGTGAAGCAGAAGACATCACTTAAATATACTACATAGCCATAGTAACAAAAATGGCATAATATTGGCACCAAAATAGATATGTAGACCAATGGTACAGAATGGAAGACAGGGACAAACCCACATAAATATAATTATGTCATACTAAACAAAGGCACCAAAAATATTCACTAGAGAAAGGATAGCCTATTCAATAAATCATGCTGGGAAAATTGGAAATCCACATGTAGCAAAATGAAATTAAACCTCCCTCACTCTGCACCAAACTCACTTCAAAGTAGATCAAAGACTTAGGCACTACAACAGAGACCTGCGCCTAACAGAAGTAATAATAGGCCCAAATCTTCACCATGTCAGCTTAGGATCTAACTTCCTTAACAAGACCTCTAAAGCACAAGAAATAAAATCAACAATTAATAAATAAAAACCCAGAATAACCTAATCAATAAATGGGCTAAGGAACTGAACAGAAAATTCACAGAAGAAGAAATACAATTGATCAACAAATACATGAAAAACTGTCAGCCTTAAAGAATAATGAAATGATGGGATTTGCCAGTATGTGGATTGAATTGGAAAATATCACGCTAAGCCAAAAAAGCCCAAAGAATCAAAGGCTGAATGTTTTCTCTGATATGTAGATGCTAATTTACAATAAGGAGAGGAAGGAAGAATAAAGTTACTTTAGATTAGACAGAAGGGAGGGAAGGGAGGGGAAGGGTATGAGAGTGGAAGGATAGTAGAATGAAACAGACATTATTACATTATGTAGATGTATGGCTGCATGGCCAAAGTGATTCTACAATATGTACTACCAGAAGAATGAGAAATTATACTCCATATATGTATGATATATCAACATGCATACATGTATTCTACTGTCAAGTATGACAAACTAGTAAAAGAAATAAAAAAGAAAGACCACCCTTACTTATGGGGAAATAATGAGCAGATTATTAAAATTTAAAGTTTGGAAGGAGTGGCTTTCTAGAGTGAAGCTCAGCTTTAAGAGTTAGAGGTGGTAGTCAACTCATCATGGTGTTTCGGACTCAGAGAAAAATCTCTTTAGAGCTAGATTTCAAATATTTGATGAGCAAGAGTAACCAGATGGCTGATGTTGGCTGGGTGAACTGGTTCTGCAAGTGATAGAAAAGTTTTATCTGTAAAACCTGATTTTGCAACAAACTGACACTGAAGGTAAAGGAGTGTTCCTAGGGCTATACTGAGAGGACCTAGGAATCCACATAAGGAAGCAGAAAGGAATAAGTCCTTTTTCTAGCTCTTCATTATTCTGTAGCAGCCTCTTTCTGAATAGCCTAATGGGACAACTGGCAAAGGAAATATTTTTTTTTTTTCAGTTTTATCCCCAGCATCACTAGTCTAGAGGGGTGGGTGTGGAACGGGGACATTAGCTTAGAAGCTAGAACAAGATTGCATGACTCTTTCCAAACTAACTCATAAAATCCCAGGCTTATGAAAGAAATGTATACTTCATAAAATTGCAACCAGAATTATTTGTAGTGGTAGTGTGGGAGTATTTTCATGGCAACACACATGCTGCAGTGATTTGTAAGAAATAAGTGACATTTGAGAAGTAACATGGGCACTAAAAGAGGTGACTACATCCATCAGGAAACTTTTGATCTACATCCATGGGCAGCTAATTTAAAGTGGCATGAATGAGAATCATGTTGTTATCCCAGATGGCAGGTATGTTCCCATATTCTGTGTATTCTTCTTTTCTATTGCTGGGAGGCAGATATGATAGTCATTCAGTGGTCAGAGGCAAGTTTAATAAAATTTTGGGCCTTTAAATGTCTCATCTGATATCATTATTCTTTTTAATATTGCATTTCTCCAGGAGGAAAATAAATCCACTTCTGCCCCCTACTTTGTTGTCACTCAAACTCATATAACTCTTACTAACATTAACGTGGTGAAAGGTATATACAATACAGTCTGGGTTGCACTTGGTTCAGGTAGCAACATGTCCAAAGACAGGAAAATGATAACTACCATAGGCTGATCTCCTACCATGAGAAAGGTGTTGCCCCATGTACTTACATATTAGCCCTATGTTTCTAAGTCTAATACACTGTGTCATTTTCTATTTTATAGAAATCAACCCTAAACTCAGCTTCAAAGAATTCTAGCACCTGTGTTCTTTATAGCAGGCTGTACTGCACCCAAATATTTATTTAACTTTTTACCTTCTTAAATCTCATAATTGACTAATATTATGAACAGATCCTTGGCTTAGTAGGAGTGCTGGAATAGGGGTCAAAATAGCTAATTTACATTTTTTAATTCATAATTAATTGAGCTACCTGTTACTTCTCATAAAAGTGAGCATAGCTCTCTGGTAAGGAAAGCAATGGAGTACAGTGGAAATATGAATTTTGCAATCAAAGTTTAGAATCTAGAGCCATTCTATCTGAATATGCTTTGAGAATTTTTAATCCAAATTTCTCAACTGAAAAATAAATAATACCTAAGTCACAAGATTCCTGTAAGGATTAAAATAGTACATGTAAAACGATAGCTACACTTCACCTAACTTATGAACTTGATTTAATAAATTCCCTGTAAAGTCTTAATCATCTGCTGAAAATTTCCCATCACTTGTAAAATTGCTTTTGACTTTTTGGTGAGTAAATAGTAAGATCTCTTTATTTAATTTCTAAACTCGATGAAACACATTTCAGGATTCCTATTTCCCATTTCCTTTCTGTCCAATGCTTCCAAGGTCCTAGCCATTAAAAATAAAACAAAAACAAACCACTTCCATCAAGAGTACTATGTTCTTGCTGTTTCAATAGCCATTTCACCCCTCACAGTTTTCAGAAGGAATTGAGTTACTATATTTTTAAAGTCAACATTCTAGGTCAAATCTAAAAATATATACTTTTTTATAATTGAACTCTCACCAAAAGTATCTTTTATCTTTAAGGCAGATTTTTTTCATTATTACATGCATCAAGAACAACATAACCTCACTGCCAGACTTTGAAAGACAATAAAAATGTACACTCTAAAAATAGAAGAGTGAGCCATAGTAAAAAGTATGTATTTTTTCTCATATTTTTATTTGTGCACTATAATTGTACGTAGTGGTGGGACTCATTGCTACACACTCATACATGTTCACAATATAACAATATATTCTAAAAGTGTTTTTCACTATATTGAAGTAAACAGAAATTAAATGATGAACATTTAATTGGGGCAAGTCATTTTCCTGGACCAATAGATAGTAATCATTACTTAATTATTTACGTGTTACTCATTTTGGTCTACCGTTTTATTAGGCTGTCATGGATTTTTTTTCTTCAATTAGACTCTACTTCCACAAGATTAAGGCTTACAGTCTGTTAAAAAGAATTATATACCACTTGGTTAATAATAATTTTACAAGCAAAGGAAAAATATGAACATACTGTTAAGAATTCAAATGGGAATTTTATTGAATCAGACTACAAATTAAGTGAACGATGTTTTTCCCTGAATTTCTTCAAGATGATGTATGTATACTAATAATGAGCAGAAAGAGGAAGAGTTAAAAGTTTTTTCATGTAGATCCATAATTTTCCACTAAGGATAAAATTAATATGCATAAAATCAGTGTTATATATCAGTCTGATAGGGCATTTACAAAATCTAATCTAAATCTCAGTGACAGATCCAATCAAAGTTTGCATAAAATTCTATGTGGATAGACCAACCCTCCAGAGAAAGTCTTTCCTCTGAAGAGACTAAGATTCCATGTGCCTTATCTGTGACAGTGTTTCCTAACACATGGCTCTAGGGTGACCACCAAATGGGGACAGAGACAGTATGCAGAGTGTAGAACTCATGTTTGTAACTGTCAGGGTCCAGGGGTAATACTCATGGCTTGTTCATTTTTCATAGCCCAGATATACCCATACACTCTTACTTAACTGAAAAGGAACTTGGAAAGTTTAGTCTTACTGTGTGACCAAAAGCAAAGAACCAGCTAGGAGTGAGTATTAGAAACCTCTACAGTAGTCAGAGGATTTTAAGAAATATGTATTCCTAAATACAAAATCACTATATGTGCCAGATTCTGTGCTAGGTCTTAAGAGTATTATGGTTGTCAACATGGAAATTCCTTACCCTCAAATAGCCTGTTGTTAAGTGATAGATCTATAAATAGAAGTTCTTTATTTTATCTTATGTCTTTGATGCTGGGGATTGGAATCCAGGGCCCTCACTGCTAGGCCAGTGACTCAATCCATTGACTCTTGGTTCAGGATCAAAGACAAATAAATGGCCCCTAGTGTTCACATTTGGTCTACAGGTGTAAAACTGCTCCAATTTGACCTTGAACTGCAAATTTTCTATCTATTGTACATCAGAATGTTATCTCTGGCCTAAACAAAGTTACAAATTGAAAGGTACTTAGCAGATGGGTGATCAAATGTGCTCCAGTTTGACTCTTCATTATATAGGGACATACACAATATTCACTAATTTTATAAAAATGAGCTGGGCGTACCAAAATGTATATTAAATTATTAGCTCCCAATCTAGCTAAACAGCACTGAACTTGTGGCCCTAAATTCCATACTGATTTAAAAGAGGAATATGCTTAGAGGTAAAATTCAGAGGTATATGACTTGCCAAAAGTTGAAATGTCATCCTGTCAATCTGGTTTCTGACTCTGGATTGGTTAATTGTATAGAAGCAAGTAATGGTCATAAAAAGTAGATTTCAACCTTAAGTTTTATTGTTGTTGATGTTTGTATTGATTAAGAGACAACCACACCATTTTCAAAGACACAAGCCTAAGAGAACTAGAAAGCTAATTTTCAAAAGAGAATCTTCTCTTTTAAAAAATGGGGCTGAAGGACAAAGTAGAAATTAAAGAGATTTAATAGATCAGAATACACTACAAGTAAAATTAAGATGACTCAAAGAAAAATCAGGAAAACCCAAATAATGATAATTGAAAGTTTTAAATATCAAACAGCAAACAAGGAAAACAGATCCCGAGACAGAGATACAGGCAATGGTTGGATAATATTTCAGATGATGGAATATAGGAAACAGCAACCTACTAAAAAGATATCCAGAGTTGGTCTAAATGGACTTGACCTAATATGGACAGAGGCTACAGAAAGAGGCCTTAGATTTTGAATTGAATAATTTGCCAAGATGCTCTATCCCTCAGGTACACATCACATGGCATTTAGGGTTCAAGCCTCTCCCCAAATTTCAGTGCTTAAATCTATGAAATGAAATATTGACTCTGACAGTGATATCTGTCTTCAAAATTGTGAACAAGGCATCTTGAAAGATGAGACATCTTTAATTAATGTGCAATTAGACATAACAAATCTAAGCTATGAGGCTTCAACATAAAAAAACCCATAATATTAATTGATTCCTTGCCAAAAACTATTTATCTCTTGGATTAAATGACTCAGAAGACATATTGTTCAGACAAGCAGCTCTCTTAAATCAAATCAAAATCTTTCTGGTGCTTGCAAACTTCTATTTTCTCTGATAGTGAGTCTTCTAGGGTTTGATTCAATTATATAAAGACAAGCACACCACTATTGTAAGATGATAAAGAAGTAGTTGAAATGATCCTTCTCTTAGTAAGCCTTGAAACCGGAATGAACACATAAAGCAAAAAGTAACTTAAACAAATCTGTGTTAGCTAGCTCAGATTGTCAAAGAATAATACCATAGGTGGGGTGGCTAAAACAAGATTAATTTATCTCCATTCTAAAGTTTAGGAAGTACAAATTCAAGCTGCCAGAAAGGTAGGTTTTATTCTGAGGCCTTTTTGAGGGACTTGCAAGCAGCCACTTGTCTCTTTGTTCACAAGTCATATGAACACCCTCATGGAAGGGAGTTACCTCTGGTGTCCGTTTTTATAAGGGCACTAATTCTATCATGCAGACTCCATCTTCAAGATTTCAACTAACATAGATCTTCTTCCAAAAGCCCATTTCCAAACATCATCATCTTGTGAGTTAAGGTCTTAACGTGAATTTTGGGGATACACAAACATTCAGGCCATAATCAGACATGTTCAAGGTAAGAATATAACTATTCCAGGAAGATAAAAAAGTGCTAGAAGTAATCCTTTTCCTTATAGATCTTCTAAACTAGAGAAACTTATGAATAAACACAAGAAGAAAAATATAACCAAAACAAGATCACGTATACTGCTAAAATAGCAAATCAGAAAATATAGTCATTTGAACAGCTAATGAATAAATGCATAAGCTATTAAGTTACATATGATATAGCTTAATTAATTTGTTAATCTATTATAATAAATAAGAATATATGCATGTTTATCATGAATATATAGAATATAACAATATTATATTCTGCTGTAGTGAAATGTTTGAGAGATAATAGAAAATATAAGTACAATTTGATTTTACTGGAGAAATAAGATATGTATTAAGACTTACTTCACAAAGAATATTATTGACTGTTTTAAATTTTGATTAGTTTTATTGCCAGTACACTTTACAAATAAAGCACACAAAATATATTGTCAAGAAGTAAAGATGAAAGATGTTCATATAAATAAAAATGGTCTATAATTATATGGCATTTTATGAACCTCATTAATCAGTCTTAAGAAATTTTTTTAAAGATTTATGCTCTGGCAACATGCACAGAGAAAACAGTGGTAAGAATACTACTATTATCCTTCTGGGTCTCTGTGCCCCAAGTGTCATGGTAAGACCAAGTAAGCATGGTAGAGTCTATGTGGGTAGTGGAATATGCTATGGAAGAATACAGGGAACCTGTCAAGCTTAGGGAATCCACTACTTTTATACCAAGTAGTAAACAGACATTATTTATCTGCATTAAGAGTTGGATTATCTGAGCACTATGTAATGCATTTCTTCATATATCAAGTTTCACAGTTGCATAAATAATATTTATAAGTCTTATTTAAATGAATCAAAGTCTTATGATTTTTGCACACTCATCAAGTTATATAAGAATTCAAGTGTTCCATAGCAAACTTTCTCACCTGTCTTAAGAAAATATTGCATTAGTAATAATTAATTTTCCCAGCTCTGTTTTGAATCTAGGATTAGAGTATTAACTAGGTGGTAGGATCACTCACTGAGTTGTTAATTTTCCTAAAAATTGAGTTATTAATGTTTGATTCTCTATATTGTTTTCCTGCTCTATTTTAAGACAGTAACTAATTCTTTAATGTTACCTAAGTCATTATATGGTATCCAAAATATCAGTTATCTAAACCACGACTCTTCTGGTTTATGATAGGAGAAAGCTTAAAAAATTATGTAGACATTTTAAGTGTCTTGCATAGGATGGAAAGAGTGAAGAGTAGAGAAAAATGTACTTTGAGAAGAGGAAGCAGGAGAATATATAGACAATTGAGATTACACAAATCTTGGAAGTAGGAGGTAGTTTAGTTCATTAGCACTCTAGGAAACAATAAAACCTGTCATGTGCATTAAGGTGGGAGTTGAAGTCAGGGTGCATGACATGGTTGTAAATAAACCCATGCAATCAAGGGGAGATGAATACTTGCTTTAGTAAGAGTAAGTATTAAAAAACATGTACACATAGTCTTCAAAAGACATGTAGTAGATACAAGTGTCAGTATTCATAGTAACCCATAGTGACATAATACATATCCTCAAAAAAGAACAATACACAAATATTCCCAATAATATGAAAGGATATCTTAAACAAAAGATTGAGCAATAAGACCCAAACCCAAAGAGTGCACACTTTTATTTAAATTTAATGAAGTATCAAAACAGATTGAATATATTGGTCATATTGGAAAGCAGAATTACATCAGCCTCTTGCAGGAGGAGTTTTTGGGATACCACAGAGGGCCTTGGAGGATCTATTTATAGTACTTTTATTTAATGTATGTATTGAATATATGATTGTGTTCATTAAACAACAGTTCATGAACCTATGGTATTTGCACATTGTGCTATGTATAGTTTTCTTCATTTGCAAGTAAAAAAAAAATTGAATGACTTCCATAAGGTAAACTAAATCAACTGACATCCAGGTGAGTCTTCATTGCAATATATAATTCTGTTTCTGTATTGTGGATTATAAACCCAGTTTCTAAAATAATAGAAATAATTGTAATATGGCAAAGCATTGAACTGAATAAATTCTAACTAAAAATATTTTCAAATAATTTTATGTAAAGCTGAAAATAAGTCATTTTTTGATGTTAATTTTAAAATTTTATATTAAACATTTAAAATAAATATTGGAATTTTAAATGTTAATGTTTTTCTTTGGGTAATTTCTTTAGCTTTGTACATGTAAAATAATGGAAAGTCTCAGAAGAACAATGGAGAGTGTAATAAATGCAAAATACCATCTGCAGGCTAAACTGAATACTATAATAAACCAATTGCCCAAATCTGGCATGTCCTAAACAAATAGTGTAATTCTCTAATTATTTGTGTAAAATGATAATATAATCATAAATATAATTATTTTAATAAATGATAATATTAAATTCCTCTTAAGCCATTTATTTTATGTGATGTTTTCTATCGTTGGAGAGCTTAAACACTAGTCAAAAGTCTTGGTTCACTTCATGACAACTATTTTTATTATTTGAAGACAATTCTAACACAGTAGAAAATCTCATCTCATTGTTGTAGTCAATTAAAAAAATGGGAATTACTACAACATAGTTTTTTGAATATCATCCTTTATCCTGCATGCTAATCAGAAGTAACACAAGCTTCTGTTCTAGCAAAAATCAAGAAGTAACAGAATTTTTCCCTGTTAAAATGTTACTCACCAGTGACATTTTTTTCCCTCAGTTTTGGCAGAGATGCTGCCAAAATATATTTATGGAAGCAATATGTATATGTGGAAATTAAACTGCATTTTTTTCACAACTGCAGAATTATTGTAAGTCACAGAAAGATTTAAGTATGGTAGCTGAAATATTTTATGCAAATAGTCTTCATGCCAGGAACAGATTTCATGGTCTAGGAATTCCATGAAGAGCACATCAGTTAAGAAACCCTAATATAGTGAATCCCTAGCCACTTCCTTGGGCTGGTTTGGTAAGTTTTACCTAATTTCTGGAAACTATAATAAATTACTTAAGGGGACACTGATGGTAGGAAACTATCAGGAATCAAAAAAATATTAAGAGTTATGCCAATTAAATGAAGTGTTCTCTTTTAATTTAGAAGAATGATTATTTTCTAGAAATGACTAACAGAGTAACAGTCTACAATCTTCATTTGCCCCATGAGAATACTTAGATCCATTGAGATTGAGAGGACTTTCCAAAATACATTTATTTATTGATAGCTATACTAAGATTAGACCCTATTTTTTTGATTTCTGAAAGCTTTCCCTTCCTCTATGCCTTTCTTCCTTTCTTATTTTCTAATTCTTTTCCTTTCCTCCTTCCTCCCTTTCTTTCTACCACTTTGTCTAAGATTGACCAAGATATAATCCACATGACATATCACTCACCAATTTAAAGTATATGATTTAGGGTTAGGCAACCACAATTAGAGTCTAATTTAGAACATTTTAATTAGCAATTAAAAAAAACCTTTGTTCTTCTTAGCTGTCATTCTCATGTTATTTTATGTCATTGGGGGAATATGTGTGCACATTTCTTTAGGGTATAAACCTACAGTGGAATGTCTGGATCAAAACTTATTCACATGTTATACATTCTCCTCAGCATTTGATATTTATGAAACATTTCACTTTAGCAATTCTGAGAGACATGTGGTGCTAATATATTGTGGTTTTTAATTTGCATTTCCTTATCATCCAGGTATATCGTCCCTGTGAAGCAGCTGTTCAAGTCTTTTGGCTTTTTTTTCCATTGGTTATCTACTTGTATTACTATTAATAAAAATGGAAATTTAACCCATTTCAAGTTCTTTAAATTTCCTCTACCTTCCAATCTGTAGAAAGCTTCTTAAAATAACCAATATCTCTTTAAAATTTACACTTGAATCTTAGAATTAACTTTTTTTTCCTGTACTTTCTTTTAATTCATTCATTCTAGCTTTACTCCATGCCCATTCACTATTTGTGGCATTCTCCCTACTTTATGTAGAAATAAGATTATCTTTTATTGAAGTTTATCATTCTGTACTAAACTGCTGCAGTCTAGCTGGGCAAAATAACCTGGGCGGCGGGGGGGGGGGGGGGGGGGCACGAACGGGGGGGTGACAAGCAACTTGTGAAGGTTGATACAGCGAGAGCTGCTTTATTCAGAGAAGCAGAGGTATATATACACTTAACTGATTATACACAGCTTGTTTCAATTAACATCATCCAGATACAGCAGTCCTCATCATCTTAATAATTATATGCAGCTTAACGTAATTAACATCATCTTAATGGCTCGCTGGAGTTACTTCTCAAACCACTCCTTCTGGCAAAGTGCCAGGCACCATCTTGACCTGG